>NC_092471.1:2940000-3240000 GCF_047495875.1 Pithys albifrons albifrons | reverse complement strand
AGAATATGAATCTACTAAAATAAAGTTCTTGAGGTGTCTGGAAATACAAATTGCCACTCACTAAAAGGTCTTATAGTACTCACAAGAGTTTATTTTGGGAGCTGGATGGTATAACTAACAGGAAACACTGAATGATGGGAGATAAAAATCCCAACCTCTTCCTGAAATAGTTCATGGGGAAAATTATTCATGCCTGCCTTGAAAATATAACCCAAGAGTGGTAATGTTTCAGACCTCATTAGCTTCTGTGATGCTCTGAGAATGACTGTGGATAAAATGTTATGTACAAAAAAATGGCTTTCACTTCTTTTTTCATTCTCCTCCTAAACTGTCAAGTCATGACCTGGATGTTAAGAGTATGTTAAATATATGAATGTTTTTCCTAGCCTAGAAAGCAATCTGAGTGCTTGGATCTAAATGCTGAACTGTCAGACCAGACCTATAAGGGTCCAAAAAATCACCTTCTCCACCCTCTGCCTCCAGAAACAGCATTTTCTGATAAAACTCCATTCAGCTGAAATCTCTCCAACCTTTAAGGGGTTGTTTCTTGCTCCTTGTCTCTTTGACAGCACTGGGGGTGAAAGCTGCTGCTCTGACCTGCCTGCAACGAGTTTGCCATCCCAGCAGAGGCTCAGAAGGGGAGCAGATGTGACTCCAGGCAACGTGCACTGTGGAGGACACTCCTCTGCAGGCTTGGAGAAGGTCAGCAGAGACAGAATGCTGTGGGTCTGCTGCAAATATATATCTGCAGTGCATAAAACCCCCATTTGATAAGGTGCCTTTTTATTCTGTCGTGTGTTCTATGCAGTTCAGGGAAAGAAAGAGGGAGAGAGATGGCATTTTACATCTGTTGGCCAGATGGGCAAATTAAGGGTGATATTTCTGTGTGTGCTCACTGAACAGAGTGCAACTGCCTTTGTTCCCTCTTTAAATGGACTTTTCAGTACAGATAATGCCAAGAAATGTTCATGGGTTTTGCCTAAAATACAACTTTTTGTTTTTTTTGCTCACCTTATAGTTTCTCAAACTTTTCTCCTTGTAGGAACATGTAAAAAGAGACAAGGGTAATACAGATTATTTAGTGGGATATTGTAGCAATAAGTACTCAGAACAGCCATGTTTATTTGGAAATAAGTTTTCCTGAAGCCTCCTCTGGATTTCTTACCTTTTTCTTGACACAAAAGCACACAACAGACTGAGATTTGAGGTTCTGTTAGAAGGGAAGTAGCATTTTAATTGCTACTCTTTTAGCAAGTCTATGGTGAAATCCCATTATTAAAAAAAATTAAAAAAGAAGTATGAATTAATAGACTAACATAATACATGTATTTCAAATGAATGGTGAAAATCCTACAAATCTCTCAGACTTTTTTTTTTTGTTTGATCTGGTTAAAGCAGAATTCATACTCAGCAATAATCACACAAGATAAAGGTGTCAAACAACTATAATTACATTGCAGTTCATGCTTAATAACTAAATATAAGTATTGCAGTTTATTTCTACCATAATTTATTTTTATCTTAACAATATGGAAAACTTTGAGTGCATGAAACTTCCAGTTTTCAAACTTAGTGGTATTTACTCCTGTAGGAGAACAGCAGGATAAAATCAATCACTTGTCTTTGAGCCTTAAATTTCAAACATGAAAAGCTCTCTTTGCCCCCCAAAAAACGAGGGGGATTTAACACCCTGATGCAATTCCTGGTACCTAATCCTGGTTATTTCTTCCAGAATATTTCAGATGATGAATTGTATTTAAACCATACCTTCAGCAGTCACTTTTTATAAGATCACATTCACTTTAAAAGCCAAAAATTGACACTTTAGTATCAAGGCAGCTCACAAAGAGACTTTTATTGGTTAGTTTTCTTATTGTTATTAGTTTCTCACTGGTATTTTGGTGACTAAATTAAACCCCACAATAATCTTGATAAGGTTTTCCATCCCAGAGTTCTACAAACAATGCTGAAGTCAGATGGAACACTGTGGGATGAGCTGATTGGGACTGCCCATTGATAACCTGTGTAATACCTGCACTGGAAGGAGTGAGTGGAAGAATTAACAGTTCTGCCAATTAATCTCTTTAGCACAGCTGATGAAACAAAGTAAAATATTTATGAGAGATAAAGTAGATTTCCAGTTTCAGTGTTTACCTTCGTGTTTGCTCAAATAAACGCCTGTTCCCTGAAGACACAGTGACATTTCTGACTAAACTGAAGGTATTGATCTTGGAATTAAAGTTTAAATCATGTCCAAATATTTTAAGATAGACTGGAAAGTCAATATTAAGAACAATTTAAGTCTGATAAGTAGCTTACAAACATGGTTGTTTTTAATAAATCATTGAATACTAACAGCTAGATTTTGGTAATACTTTTTTCATTTAGGTGAAGATCTCTTTTGGTTGACTTCCTTAATGACTATTAATTTCATCCATTTAAACAGAAACGTAGATCAGAAATCATAAAAATAAGCCTATTTTTACTTGCAAGGCTACACATTGTGATCATATCTGATGTGAGTCCATACCATGCAAGGGAAAAAATAACTATTTATACAATGCAATATGTTTCTTTTTCCTGGTTTAGATTCTACATGATTTAATTTGAAGTTCTGTTCCAGCAATACCAGAGATACAAGGAATAAGAAAAGTTAATACCTTTTTCTCTGAGCTTCTGAATTGTCATATTCTGTTTGTCACTAGAATATTTAAAAGCCCTAAATCCCGAGTTTTATACCCCACAGCAACGAAGTTTCCACTGATAATGTGCAGTTGTATTGCTCTAATGCAAATATTCTGTCCAGGTATGTATTGGTTTGGTTCCACATGAGATTCCAGGACACTCAAATGATGCAAAATCAACATGACATGTATTGAATGGATTGGAAAGGAGTCAAAGTGAGAAGGAACTGCTGCACAGGTTTGCTTTGGAGGTCTGAGGGGAACTGTGTCTTCTGTTCTACCCCCATGGAGATTTCTGGGTACACAGCTTGGGAAATGGGAAAGGTTTCATTATGAATGGGTGTGATCTCAGAGAGCTGGATTAAAGGAGAATGCAAATTGGTTTATCCCAGACACACTTTTAAGGAGCAACTTTCTGTCTGAGTATGTCTCGTGCTAATCAAATCCCATATTCCTTCCTTAGGGCTGTTTTGTTTGTCCCTTTGTTCAGTCCCAGCTTTTCACCATCTCTTCCACCCCAGGTCTCTCCACAGACTCTCTGACACTCAGGTATGACCTTTCAGTAAATCCTGCCAGCAAAATCTCCATTTCTTCCCAGCTGCCTGGCACAGGGGAACAGCTTCACACAGAGAACAAACTCAGGCAAACTTCAACTCACAACCAAACCCAGTGCCCAAACTAACAAACTCCAGGGGCAACCCTGATGGTGGGGTGGGGGTGCCCCTGCCAGGCTGGCACAGACTAAATAGCAGCTTCCAGGCAAAGGACTTTAGCTCTTTAGTATTTTAGATGGATTTGAGTAAAGATCCTGCAAGACTGGCAGTGTTCCTCTGTGTCTCAGTGATCCAAAACCCACCAAAGAGACTTCTGACTTGGAAAGCAACCTTTGGGAAAAACTGGGTGTGTTGCTCAATCCCCACACTCAGGGCAGGCTCAGGACTGGTGGACCTTGGACCAGATAATTATAAATCATTTCAGATAATGTACAGATACAATAGATTACAGCAGCTGCTGATAGGAGATGAATAATTGTATACAAAATTATCTCACTTAGGGAGTGTTTGGGTGGAAATTTTAGAGAAAACCACAGGTATTTGGGTATGAAAGAATTCTCTTAGACACAGACAGGGCCAAGGCTCTCCATGTTGTTGACTCTAGAGAAAAAAAACAGAACAGCTGCAAGGAGAGGAGTCAGCAGTTTCTTCTGTTATAATTTGTCCCCTTCCATGCTGTGCTGTTGCAATTCAAGTCCTTCCACAAGGAAGAAAATTGAAAGTTAGATTTGTTGTGAAGGGGTTTGGATGTGTTCTGGTAAATGCCTGTGATTGGCAGTGGAAATAGGGCAGCCAAAGGTTCTCATAACTCCAGCTTGAGTTTTGGGCTGGAGAGAGATGGAATCAGACCTTTGGAGGCAGGAGTAAGTATCTGCCTCTCTCCAAGCCTTATTAACTCTGAGCAGGCACTTATAATATTGTCTCTGTGCCTACATGTAGGTTTTTGTCAAAATAGGGCACAGAGCCCCCAGAGAGAAGCATCTTTGTGCAGAGAGCTGAGAGTTTACAAAGGAGCTCTCAGTGAAATCCATCCAAGTTTAACCCAAGCTAAGAGGAACATTAACACTGTAATTATATGGAGTCAGTTAAAAAATACCTAATTTCACAATAGTTCCAGACCAGCAAAACCAAGCATTGCCCCTAAAGCAACAAGGGAATTAATTGGAAGAGTTCTCAGTAATTTGCTTATCACTCTATGAGTTCAGGTAGCTGGACTCAGTTCAAGTTAATTCACTCATGGCTGTGGGAAAAATGCCTGTTTCTTACTCTTTCCCTATAGCTTTTGTGTGAAATGGGTTTGGTTTTTTTCTTTCTTTCCACCTTATTAAAAGGCTTTCATCTCCTAAAATCAATGAAGCTGGGAATTGTTTGGCTTAACTCAGGGGGGTTTATAAGTTTTGCACACAGTCCTTTGTATGTTTTCTTCTTAAAATTCCTTTCATTTGCTTAGATCGGATAATATTTTAGTATGGAATATTTTTTAACTGTTAATCAGACAGATATATCTGCACACTTGTACAAAGAGCCCTCTGCACGAAACTAAACAGGGGAACTGTGCAAAAAAGTCTTCTCTTTCCCCTTCTGCCCACTGAAATCTGCTTTTCCACCTTCTCAGAGCTCTCACTGCTACAGTGACCAGGATGGAGGATGAATTCAGTGCAGGGCCAATATAGTCAGGTGGACTGGAGAGCTGATTGCTTAAGAGCCACTTGTCTTCATTCATGGCAAAGACTAATTAGCACCTCCTACTCCTTGTAGCCACTGATTTTATAGGACTTATAGAACCTTTCATCTTTGAGATGTCTTCTTTTCCACCTTCTGATTTGTTTGATATTGGCAAATAACTTCAAATTATTTCAAGGGTGGATCTGATAAATGTGATAAATGCACTTCTCTTGTTTTCTTAGAAAGATAACATAAAAAAACATTAAACAAATACAACAAGAAGCACTTCTTTTTCTTTTCCCCCAATATAATGTATGCTGGGTTATGATTCTGGCAATTCAAATAACAATTGAATTAACATATTGAGTAGAATGTCCAAGAAAAAAAATAAAAGGAATAAGAAAGTAGAGACCAGAGACTTTGCTGAGCAAAAAAAGAGAAGAGGTGTTTATAACATTTTAGCAAATGAAGACAGGAAAGCAGTCCATGCAGAAGACAGTAATTAAAACAGTTCTTCATTAAATTAGAACAGTTCTTCATTAGAAGATCTAATAAATATTTAGAGAAAGCTGGAGAAGATCTTGTGTTTGAACAATCTCAAAATGAAAATAAACACCAGGGCAGGGTGGTTGAATGAAAAGGAAGGGAATTGGGCCACCAAGTCAGTGGGGGAAGGACAAAATAGGTAACAGAAGGAGGATCAGTAATGGTTCAGAAAGGAGAAAAATAAAAGTGGATAATCAGTGTAAAAAGTTTGGAAAAGCCTGTATATTGCAGGCAGCTTTTTTTCTCTTTATGTTTATTTTGTTATCTTTTTAGATGTGTGTGTACAGTGCTTGAAACTCATACATCAAGACACTTTGTTTTCCCAGAGCCTCGGGATGTCCTCTTTAATTCTGGTTAGTTGTTATTAACACTGACACCATTGTCATGCTAATTGAAAAGTCACATTTTAAGCCTGAGTACTTAAAGAACCTTTGGCACTTTTTTATGTAATTCTTCTCTGGCAATTTGCTTGAGAAAATCAACAGTGTTCAAATATCCTCATGTTAAAGATGATTAGAGCAAAATAAGTTGCTGTTATATTTTGCTTTGAGCTCTGTTGTTTCTGGGGAGCTTTGCTGTGACTTTGCACAGAAAGCTGCTCTTTAGGTATAAAGTACACAAGTAAATATTAAGGAGAAACTGTAATTTAAACAAGAGGTAACTAAGGCAAGGGCAGTGGTGACTTT
This sequence comes from Pithys albifrons albifrons, assembly GCF_047495875.1. Taxonomy (NCBI): domain Eukaryota; kingdom Metazoa; phylum Chordata; class Aves; order Passeriformes; family Thamnophilidae; genus Pithys; species Pithys albifrons. The sequence goes on along the minus strand of NC_092471.1, from coordinate 3,233,865 downwards.
GTACAGAGGGAAAACACTGATGTCTTCACTGGGATGTGCTGTTAGGTATTAGTTAATCACTGCAGGGGAAAGGAGTGTGTGTCATTAGCATCAAAGACAAAGCCGTGGTGTCCTTATTTACCCTCTCCAGACCCTACCTGTGCTGGTTCTTTAAGACTCTGAACTATTGAAGGTGCAGAGTGTCTTGGGTTGAGCTGGCAAAATGCCAACTGCCCAACACAGAGTCAGTCTCTTTCCCCCACATACTGAGAAAAGGGAGAAGGGAAAAAAAACCCCTCAAACTAGGTTTAACTTAAACTATATATTTATACAGAAAAGAGAAAATTAAAAGAAAACTAAAATATAACACACACTTTACACAAGTTAGATATAACAAAAATTTTCTACCTCCCACAGAAAACAGATCCCGTCACTTTAGATCCATAAGCACCCCAAAGGACTCCAAGCAAAAACCAGAAAGTATAACAACAAAATGTTTCCACTTCCCTGAACTAAACCAAAATATGATGTAGCAGTGGCAGGAGCAAGGCCCAGGAGAGCAGGGCAGCAGCAGCACGTCCTGCCTCCACTGCAGACATGATGGAACTGAGAAACTCCTCCTACCTATCTCAGGTTTGCATCATCTGGTACGAAATATTTCTTTGGTTGCTTAAGTCAGGTGATACCTGTCTCTTCTAATCTACCTGGATTCTCTGAGCCTGCTAATTTGAGGCCACACAGAGGAGCTGCCATGTGTTAATTCACAAAGCACAGCCAAAATGGAAAAAATAGACTGGAAATAATAGAACTGGATTTTTGCAGCTCAGAGCCTGAACTTATAGACCCAAACAGCTTTACCTGGTGCCACACCCAGGATTCTGCATCAAGAACATTGAGGAGGTTTGGAGACATCTGAGTGTCTTCTTGCACTGTTGTGGTCCATACATGTGCCACTGGATTTATTACCAGGTAATACTGTCCAAATGGAGAAAAAGAAAGCAAAGAGGCAGCAGAGCTGTGCTGCAAACCACACCTGTGAGCACAGCACACGAAATGATGTCCTTAAGAGTGGCACAGAGGTTGTCAGCCAATAATTCCTTTTATGATTCCTGAGTGCAGCACCCTGAACTCCTTGAAACCTTTACCATCCAGCCTTACAGTCTGTTCCATTGTCAAACAGGTATGTATCCAACCCTAATGGAAACACATCTTTCCCAATTTATTGCCTTTCATCGCTGCTACTCTGCCACAGCCTTTCAAATGCCACAGATCTGACAGGCTACAGCTCTTTCATTCCTCTGTGCTTGAGAACGTAGGGGGCCTTTACCTTTTTATTTCTCATAAATGTTATATTTGCTTCTATTTTCATTCTGTTGTAAGCTGGATTTTACAGTGAATATAAAAGCCAGCATGGAGTTCCATGAACGCCACCAGCTTGTGGCTCTTTTAGTTTCCAGAATGTGTGGTTATTGCAAATGGGGATGTTCTAGGACCTCATTAATGCAACCTCTTTTTATTCACCTTACTAAACCCCTCAACATACGAGATTTGCATGCAGAGATTTTGATGGAGTGGATATTTGAGTCTTTTCCTTTATGCCATTTTTGCATTCAAACAAGACAAGGCCCTGAAAGAAGAACTCATGTGTGAAGCCCAGAATGGTTAATGAGAGCAAGGAGCAAGCACGAGGTACCAGTGAGCAGAATAAGTGGATTTCTGTCAGAGGTTTTATAAGCACTGAGTTTCTGGGAGCAACCAGTGAGTCTTATTGCAGTGGAGCTGATATACTGTCAGTTGTCATTATTCATAAAGAGAGTTATAAATTACTTGGCTGAAGTGCAGATTCTGTATTGCTGAAGTCAATGGGAGCACATGTCAATTCCTTAACATACCACAGCACACAGTTCTGGATTCACAGTGCAGAAAAGTTAATTTTTCTCCTGTTATTTTTGGAGAAGGACTGTGTGTACCCTATATGTCATTTAAAGATTTTACATCTTTAATTTGTCATCCTCTAGTGCAGAGATAGGGTCAAAGAGGACGTTTTCCTTACTCTTTCTGCTGGTGTTCTTCCAGGCACTGTGGAACACAGCAGAATTTCATAGTTTGTATTAATTATGAGTCCAGTTAGGCTGCTATTACCACTATGACATTCAAACAATATTTAAAATTATTATATCAATATTATTTATAAGGTCAGACATGTCACAGTTATATTTTTATTAGAATTAAAGACATCACTGCTGTAGGGTAATAAGCTTTCAGATTGCTTATTGTCATTTAAGGGCATATATAATTGTGGTCTATGGTACTTACACTGGAAATATTATCTTCATGTTAGGATTAGAAAAATGCTTTTTCTGATTAACATAAATATTTCCAGATCTATCACTAGATCACCATTAGCTGGAGGTGTTTGGTTGCCTTGTAAGATATCTATTGCACAGCTCTCTGTGTATCGATTCCAAGAGCTGCACTTTTAGAACATCTTTTACTCCACATTCTTCTGACATACAATTATGGTAAATAATTTTTGCAAGCTCAGAGACACAGACTGTGTTCGTGACAAAGGTGAGACTCTTGGATTCCTTTCCCTCCCTTCCAAGAGCTGCTCATTCTTCTACAACCTTATTTAGATACCAATTTTGCTCCTGAAGGAGCTCCATGTGATTGCCTTGTTTCACCCAGTAATGGGAGGGGTCTGATGGAAGAGCTGATTATTCACCACATATAAATCAGTTTTGAAGTTCTGGCTGTAGTTTTGGGCTGCCCAAATAAACATACTGTGCAAGAGAGCAAATATTAATGGGTTGACATAGTAAGGTATGATATGTGCAGGTTTCCACCAGGGGAAGGCAGAGATCCAGCCCAACATCTCACCTGAGAGCATAATTGTCTTTTCAAATCTATTACAGCTGGGAAAACACACTTGGGTAGAGAATTAAAACAGAAGAAACAGCTATTTTTAAGTGAGGGCTGTCATTTTCAGTGTTTCTATTTGTCATGGATAAAGCTGTAAGCACTTCTGTCATGAGGAACAAGCAGCCCCTTTTCACCTTTTTCTTGGCAAATCTGCAACTTTTATGGTTCCTGGTCTCATTTACTTATACTGATGATGTTTATACAAAGAATAGTAAAAATCTTATTATTATTGTAAAGTGGGTGCATAATCTATCCCTTCAATTTTATCAACAAAATTAACTCAAGATGTGTTTGCACCAACACTTTAAACAACTGTGTGGCTGCAAATACACAAATTTGCCACTCTTTACTGGAAACCAGTCCAAATTCCATGGTTCCAGCTTAGGATTTCAGGGGTAATAGTTAGAAATGCATTGTAAGTTATTTATAAAGAGTTGAAAAGCAACTGAAAACAAAATTCAGTGACTTCTCAGAGGAGAGCTGGGCTTTAGAGGCCCCTGCTTCCCCCTGGAATGGGATCACTGATAAATAGAGGGGTGGCTCTCCTGATTGCACCCCAAGGGTGAGCTCATGATGACACTGGGGTCACCCAGGGCACAGAGGAATTGGCCTTTCCCTTTAATATCCAGCTGAGAAGAATTTCTGGGGTTGAGACTAAGACTGATGCAGCACTAAAGAAAACAGGATCTGCAAACCCAACAGCCTTGGATTCACTAATGCTGTCACATGGGCTGTGCAATCAATTGGACCTATTACTTTGTTTATTTGCTTTTCTTTTTAACTTTTGCTACATATTTTCCAATTTCAATTCATTTAGTGAGCTGTCATTAGAGTAGTTTAATCTTAATCTCCTGGGTTTGTTCCCATCATGGGAATATGTTGCTTTTCAGTGGGGTTGCTGGTTTACAAGCATTAAGCAAGAAGTTGTTACTCTACTAATAGTTCTCAAATGAAAAAAAAAAAAAAACAAACAAAAAAACAAACCATGCTGAATTACTTCTCAACAGTGGGTTGCTTTTCTACATCTTCTAATTTAATGTTTGAGCAAAGTTGCAATCAGAAAATGGAATTACTATCCAGAACTGAGAAAGATATAAAATCAATACTTGTAACAGTTATTGCTAACCATGTAGTGCTTATAGATTTAAATATAGAAACAGTTTATTCTGTGGTATTTACCAGTGTCAGAGCCAAGAGACTTCCACAAGCAGGAAAACAGTGGGTGACTGACAATAAAACCACAGATACCTGATGCTTTGTAATATTGTTGATGTGGTTGAAGAAGGAATTTAATTGTAAAATACAGAAATAAAAAAATAGCTCCAAATGAAAATACAAAGCTCCATCTCATGTTGCTGTGCTTGGTTCCCTAACAGAGCTTTGACCCAAAAACACACTGAATCCATTCAGTGCAGTTCAAGGCACACCATTGTTGCTGAAACTTTGATAGAGCTTTATGAAATAATAACAGGAAGCCCATTTCCTGAGCAGAGCAGAGGCTCAGTTTGAAACATCTGTAAATCCAAATGCATTTGGCTAAAAATGGCTTTGCTTGATTTTTGAAAGCATAAGGTTAAAAAGCAGCTACTGCATCCTGCATTGCATAAAAATGCAAATACAATGTGCTGAATACAGTAGGTAAAACCCTGGCAGGGCTTTCACTGACTTCATCAGTTTTGATGCTGAGAATTTTGTTAGTGGCTCTAATCAGATGATTCACATTATTGCTCTCTGTAGCAATAACACAGAGTGCAGGAGATAACCAAATCTGGCAGAGATGCAAGTTATATTTACTGGTGGTATGTCTCTGCTTTTAGCACTTTGCTGTAATGGCTTGATCATTAGGTCATAATGATTTGAATTAAAAAAAATCCCCGTAAACAGCTTTGTGTGCAGCTTTCAATACAATTTAAGTGACAGTGCCAAACTCTTGGGGTTTGTCGGGGACAGAAGAGAACTGTCTGTAAACAATTATGAGATTCACAGAGAAAAGCATGACTAACTCTGCTTCCCTCTCCAGAATTGTTTTCCTGCAAATCCAACTATCTCCTGTCAGCATCAGAAATTCCAGGAAAGGTGAGGAAGGCTCTCTGTGAGCTCCTCTCAGCCAGAACTGCCCCCTCAGCTCCTGGGGAGACCCTCCCTGCTGCTCCTCTGGGGTCAAGCAGCCAATTAGGAGCAGATGAAAAGGCCCATTTTCCAGCAGGCAGGTACCTCAAGAATGCCTGACTAGCAGGTAAGTCCTCAGAGAAGAAGAAAATTCCTCCTTGGGTCTGAGAACACTGTCCTTTCATCGTGTTCAAGTTTCTAGGCTGGAAAGCTCTCCTAGTGTTTAATGCCACTCCAGCATCAGAGGAACCTGCACATTGTTCTCCATCACAAAATCCATGATTTCATCTACTGTCCAGTCTATCCAGTGAAATATCTGCCCAGAGATTCCTTGTTTTGCATTTTGAAGAAATTATCTCAGAAGGAAAAAGAGATGCAGAAAAAAAATAATGTTAAGAACATGAGTGTTTTTGCTAAGATTAGTTCCTGGAGTTTTTCAGGAATTACAAATTGTACCAAGGGCGTGAGTACCAACAGAGTTCAAATGACATTCCCCAGTAGAAACAAAAGAAAAAAGCTCCATTTAAAACAAAAATGCTTTATCTACTATAGATAGACATCTAATCTGCAAAATACTGACCATGGTCCAAACCCTCCTGCCATGGTACAGGTAGAATGTTCTGTCAGAAGAACAGATAATCATCTCTGCTCTTTTATCTTCATTCTGCAGTGCTGCCCCAGAGCCATCTCAGAAGTTCTCAGAACACCAGTGAACTTTCTGCTTGCCTGATGGGTTTGAAATCCATCTCCTGTTACCTTTGATATTTCTTTGTGTGGAGTTTGTACAGAACAATGAGGCAAGAGATGCTTGTTTTGTTTTCCAGTCTTCCTTCCATTATTATTCAACTAAGAAGTGCACAGGGCAGTTAACTTGGGGTTATATCCTTAGTGACAAGAACACCAAAACAAGGATTTCAAGCAGCAAATGCTCTTTAAATTATTGAAGTGTAGGGGTATGATCCTTTTTCAAGCAAAGCCATTGAAGTAAATAGAGAAATTAAATTTGAAAATTTAAGTCTGTAATAGTCCTATTGAATGTCTATTTGAATAAGAATTTATATTAGATTAAGATATTTACCTTTAATGGATGATTTTGTCATTGAATTAAAAAAATTAAGACAATATTTCATTGCTGTTGAGCAGAACTCCTCATGCAAGATAATCAAGGCCAACATTAAATACAACCTGGGGCATTGACCAGTGCAAAAATATAGAAAAATCTCTTTGTTCCTATAGGATTCAGTAGATTGATCTCTGCTACTTGAGATTTCTTAGATGGGCATATGAAAAAATAATCCTAAGAATACCTAGAAATAGCAAAACCATCGAATATACAAGTTAAATGAGAAAATTAATATATTCCTGGATGAGTCTTTGAAATGGGAGTTAAGAATAGTGTAACATTTGACATTAAAATTGCATGATGAATTAGGTTAATTAACTGGAAAAGTTAATAATCTCCAGAGCCCCATAGCTTTCATAAAGGGAGATGACAAAGAATATCTGAAAAACTACAATTCCTTATCCATGCAGGTGTCTCAGTGGAGCCATGGAGATTTCTTTTCCAAAGCTGTTGTTGTTGTGCTGGTATTATTATTACTAATAATAATAATTGGAGAAACTTCTAAACTACTTTTTCATTCAGATTTTAATTCACAGCCATTTTTAACATGCAGTTTGATTATTCATAGGAACAGGTTTGTAGTCTGTTCTTCCCAAAACTGTGTAGGAATCTTGCATTGAACCCTGGCAATATCTGTGAGTTTTGGAGTTTAACTTTGCTGATATTTTGCCATAAGAAATAAAATGGGTTCTATATCTATTTTTATCAATAAATGTTGTTTCAAATGCTGTAGGAATCTTACAAATCCCATAAAATTTTGTGAAATAAATACATTACCTTCTATCTTCATTTCAGTAGTAGAATGAAGAACTAGAAACATGATTTTTTCCAACCTGGAAGACTTTTAGCAAAAAATTATTGTTGAGTCTCTGGTGTAGCTATTCAAAATAGAAACATTAATTTTCTTTCTAAAATATTAAAAAATCAATACAATAACCATCCACATTCACTCCAGTTTTCAGTGCAACCTTAGTAAGGATCACAATAACAGCATTTCACTTGAGATGAGGAAAGGATTTGGGCAGAGGTGATGATGTGGGGCAATGTACATGAGCACTTAGCCTGGCAAAATAATATTAGCACTGTTTGAAGGGAGCAGGGGGTTTGTTTCATACTGCAACTCCTTTTCCTCCTCCTTCACCTGCAGCAGATGACAGGCCAAGCCACACTGGCACAGCACGTTGGCAGGAATGAAAGAAATTGGACTTGCTGCTGTCACACAGTCAGGTTTGGTCAGCCCATCCCTCTGCAAGCAGATTTATGGAAGAAATCCAAGTAAGATGCCTGTCCTTGGTCTACAGTGAGCTTACTACATGCTGTGTCCTCTGAGAGGTGAGTGAAGGACACCTGGGAGGCACCTGCACTGGTGGAGATGGCAGGTGAGCTGGGACAGATGCTCCCTCATCCTGCTTTAGGGAATGTCTCACCAGCCAGCAGCCCTTGGTCACACCAAGACACATCAGACTCCTGATCCTCCCCACGATGGAACAAGCACACTGTGAGTTTGTAGGTTCTCCTTTGTGGTGGGTTGCCCTTGGCTGGCAGGTGCCCACCCGGCTGCTCTCATACAGCACAGGAGAAAACACCATGAAATAGCTGGTGGGTCAAGGTGAAGACAAGGAGATCACCTCCCAGTGACCATCACAAAGTTCCCTTCATGGTCCAGGGAAGTATCTGCTCCTTTGTGCTCTCTCCACAGGCTGCAGAGGAATCTCTGCTCCAGGCATGGAGCATCTCCTCCTCCTCCTCCTCGTCTCCCATCTTTGCTGCTCCTGGGCTGTTTTCTCCTCACACCCCTCTCTCAGTCACTGTTCCCTCCTGCCTCGGGTGTTTGCCCAGATGTTGCCTGCACAGCCATGCCCTGTGTGTGCAGGGGCCATCATGGAGCAGGATGGAGGTGTCTGTGTCCAGCTCTGGGTGTCCCTCACCCCTCCTCACCCCTCCTGCAGAGGGGACCCTGCAGCACCTCCCTGTGCCAAAGCCACGCCCCCAGACCCAATGGCACCTTCCATGGCACGTGTTCCCAGCAGTGCCAGCACCTGCTGCCCAAGCTCTGTGAAGGTGTCACAGGGTGAGATGTTTATGGGGTGCTGGCTCTGTGGAACCACCTGGACCTTCAGTCATGGGCAGCTTCCCACCTGAACAGCCACAAACTGAACATCAAGACAAGGGTGAAGAGCCTTGCTGACCTCAGAACTCTGCCCTGGCACCTTTTCTGCTGTGCTGCCCATGCCCTCAGCAGGCAAGAGCCCTGGCAGAGCTACAGGACCCATCCATGTGTGCCATGCCAAGGCACCATGGAGAGAGCTGGGACTGGCATGGATCAGGTTGGTTCAGGGCAGGGGGATGCCAGAGCAGGGGTTGGCAGGGCTGGCTCCCAGGGCAGGGCAGGGGGATGCCAGAGCTGAGATTGGCAGGGATGACCCCTGGGGCATGGCAGGGGGATGCCAGAGCTGGGGTTGGCAGGGCTGGCTCCTGGGGCAGGGCAGGGGGATGCCAGAGATGGGGTTGGCAGGGCTGGCTCCCGGGGCAGGGCAGCGGGATGCCAGAGCTGAGATTGGCAGGGATGGCCCCTGGGGCAGGGCAGGGGGATGCCAGAGCTGAGATTGGCAGGGATGGCCCCTGGGGCAGGGCAGGGGGATGCCAGAGCTGGAGTTGGCAGGGCTGGCTCCTGGGGCAGGGCAGGGGGATGCCAGAGATGGGGTTGGCAGGGCTGGCTCCTGGGGCAGGGCAGGGGGATGCCAGAGCTGAGATTGGCAGGGATGGCCCCTGGGGCAGGGCAGGGGGATGCCAGAGCTGGAGTTGGCAGGGCTGGCTCCTGGGGCAGGACATGGGAGTACTAGAGCTGGGGTTGGCAGGGCTGGCTCCAGGGCCAGGGCAGGAGGATGCCAGAGCTGGGGTTGGCAGGGCTGGCTCCTGGGGCAGGCAGCTGTCCAGCCTCATCCTGGGCAGGGATCAAGCCCAGGGGCAGCTTCAGGCTCATGGACAAGCTCCACATGGAGCCTCTCTCCTAAACTTGGCCTCTCCCATCACCACAAATTGACTCCAAAGCCCTCTGAGCAGAGCAGCCCAATTCTTGGCAGGCCGTGGTTTGTCTCAGCTGCTGCTGAATCCCAGTTAGAATAATTATCATCTCAGGATGATTTTTAACAAAAGGAAGGCTCTAGGTACTATTACAGGAAATGTAATACATCAAGGGCCCTGTCTTGCTGAAACTGCAGAAGAAATTGGGGCCAGATACTTTCCTGTGCTAATAAAGACTAATTAAACAGGATTTCTAGTTGGGAATATCTGTGTGGAAACTAAATTTATTTGGGTTTTATGTATGCTACAGTTAAAACAAAAAAAAAAAAAGAACCACTACTAAGCATTGCAGTAGGAACATACTTTTATTTGTAAGTTTTTAAAAAATCATTGAGGTTTTATAGTGACATGAGTAATACCATTATAAAGTTCTTAGTGAAAACTAAGTACTTTTGAAAGAACAGAAGGGAGAAGGTAAGCACATATTAATATTGATGTTTTACTCAAATCTATTTTTGTTAGCAAGTCATAAGAAATGAATTGCTATGAAACATTGGAAGTTACAAACACCAGTGAGCAAGCAGGTTATTAATTGTATTTATTGGGGTGGAGAGATATTATGGGCAATAGAGAACAAAGGTTTTCATCCATAAAGAATGCATTGAGCTGCCTCCAGAGTGATTTAGTTAATTGATCTAAAAGAAAGTTGATTCATGATTAGCAAAAGGACAAATAAATCTCAATTTCAAGCTCTCGGAATGCATTTACTCAATAAACTGCATTAAGAAACACAACTAAAACACCTGTTAAGAAAGTTCGAGACCTTTCCTGGTTGCTGGAAGCACAGTAGGATTGAAACGCCTTTACTTTTATTTGCAATTGATTCATTTGCATGAAATTTCAATTCTATCTGCACAAAATATTTGCCTGTTGTGTTTGTGTAGCGAAAATAATTTTTTTTTTTGCTTTCCCTTGCAGTTGTGGGTTTGGATTGCCCAGTAAGCACAGAGGGGGCTCTTTGCCACTCTCTGAGCCCACCAAGGGTCTCAGCCTGGAGTGCCAGATCTGGGGAAAGGTCTTTGGCACATTTTCCAGTTGCAGAAAACATCATATCATGGAACTTTAAGAAGGTGCAAATGGTCTAACAGCAGGTTCTTGCTGGAGTGGCTGGCACTTGTTTGTGTCTCCTTCCCTGCCCCTTCAGCCGCTCTTTGTTCCTTGAACAATGAGAGGGAAGGTTCTCATTGTCCCACCTCGGTTCATCTGCCCTCCTTTCCTTTGATGGCTACTCACACAACCAGGGCAGTGAGAGGTGGGAAATGGAATCCTCTTCACAGCAGTTGTTGAAACACAATTACTGCCCCAGGAAAGAGACCCAGGAGGAAATGGCCCCGAAGCATCCTGAAGTGTAGGATGCTTTTCACTGGGGCCTCCAGAAAAACAGCAGCAGGCAAGAGAGACATGGAAATGTAGGAGCCTGAGCCATGTCCTTAAGCACATTTTTCAGTGTCTTTAATGAGGATCTGTGCAGCTGGAGAATGCCATGTCTCCTTTCATTTCCCCTGGGGCTAACACTCCTTTTCTCCTGCTTCTGCTGATTCTATTTAGCTAATTCTGCCTTTGCTGAGTGATGCTCTTGTGACATCGAGAACATGGATTCCTTTTGGAGGCTTTAAAACCACATTTTTCAAGTTTTCACCTGAAATCTGAACTGCTTAAATTACACAAATCTGTAGCCAATTCCTATTTTGATAGGCTGAAACCTGTTTTCTTTCATACAAATTACATATATACCCTTTGAGAAAGGAACAAAAAGTAGCCAAGAAAGAAACTCAAAATAAAAAGTATTTATATTCATACAGAGAAATGGTTATGTTTCATGAGTTGCCAGAGAATAGGAATGAAGATGAAATCTCCTAGGATTTAGCTTGCCCAGTGCCTGATGGTAGAGAAATTGCCCTATCTATTCTCAAAATTACAAAATACAGTGGATTTATTACTCATAAAGATGCTGTAAGGCTTCAGTGATAGGTTATAAAATATGTTGAGCTCTTCCACATAATGAAGATATAATTCTTATAATACAGAATTCTTATAATAAATGGAGTTTTACAATACAGACACCTCTATGTGGCATCTTTTATAATAGAGAGACATAGAAAGTATTATGTAACTATTATTTGTTTTGAAATGTGGATGAGATTTTGAGGCAAATAACTGGACTAGTTGATAACAGCTTTTACCTGCCCTAACTAATGACCTGCCACATCATCTCCACATTTCTAAGGCCCATCTCATAGAACCACATGCTTTGGAGTGTGATGTTTACATGCCAATAATTCTTTTTAAATTTAACATTGAAATTACGGCTATAACTGTGGTTTAAATTTCAGACTGAGAGCATGAGGACTGTCAGAGCTGGGGAGTTTCAGCTGCTGTTTCCTGGAATAGGACAGTTGGTGATCACCTTGTCTCTCGAGCATCCTGTGCTGTCACAGAGCAGTGACGAAATAAAGGTGGATTTATTTCTCTCATGTCCTTCATATTTTATTGCATTGCAGTGTAATTAGCAGCTCTGTGTCTTTTCCAGTGTCTACCCTTCTCCTGAGGATCTAGAAGGGCTTTACAAGTAACAGCAGCTGAAGTTTGTCTGTTCATTTCTGTGAACAAGGTGCTGGTGTCACTGTTCAAAAGCTGGCCTGAGGTGAGGATGGCTGCACACTGGAGTGACGTGCCCAGACAACAGAAAGATGCTGAATGAAGTTACCTGCATGAACCCTCTGAGGGGGTTAGTAAGTCCTGTTTACTCAATTCTACACTCTCTTGTGTCTTTTAAACTAATTTTTTTTTCAATTAAGGTTATTAAATTCATTAATTCATTAGATTTTAACCTACGTAAATCTGTTGAAGAGTTTTGATCTTCAGAGTCTTAAATGACTTGCAGTTCAGCCAGAAATGGGAAGGCACATCCTGCACTATAGCGAGACTGTGTGAGTGGATTTAGAGAGTGGATCGTACATATGTTCACTTTAATTACGTTCCTTACGAGAAGTTGCACCGGGACGTGCTGGGCTCGGTCTCACTGCGCGATGGGCTTTTCTCCTGCAGGGTCACAGTGCCACCTCCAGGCTCAGCTGCTAATTCTGAAAACACAAAGCGATTCTTTCCTTGCAAGACGTTACAGAAAGCTGCTGGGTTGGCAAATAATTCAGTAATTCTGTTTTTCATCCATTGTATGTAAAATAACCCTTGTAATAACTCAGGACACATGGCAACTTTTTAAATAACCAGATGCCACTTTGACAGTATAAATGTTTAGTTCATTAAGTGTAATGATAGAGCAAAGCAATCAATATTTAACACTGGCCAAGTTTCATTTGAAACTACACCAAAGTCAAGGATGTACAGCTGTAATTACTTCACAGGAAAACTGAAAAGAGCTCTGTCATTTCCTTGACTTTATTTAAAAAGACCTTTATTGAAAGAGCCACTAAAAGGAAGGTAATAGTATTTTACACTCCTTTATCCTATACCCAAGGGATAACTTTTCCTGTTCTCCAGTAATCCTGATAATGTTAACAAGCTCTTGGAACACTATCATATAACCTGCTATTCTCTTACAATAACCTTTAGTCACTGTAGGAAATGTGTTGTAGGTTGACAAGTGTTCACTCATAATGTATTAACAGAATGAAAAAAAATATAGAGTTGCTTCACTAATTAAATGGAGCTGAGGACTGTGTTACACGCTGAGTTCCTGTGGCACTGTCAGGCAGCAAAGTATCTGAGGTATTAATGCACTCCAGGGGCAGGGAGGCAACTCCCAGTCAGCTCTGGTGGAACCAAGGACTCAGGCATTTCCATTCCCTTGCAACCTGTGTGTTTTAATCAAGATAATGCAACAGTAAGACACATCCAGGCAGCACAGCTCGTCCTCTTCCTGGGTTGTTAATGCTGTGCCTTCCTGTGCCCCTCCAGCCCAGTGAACCTTTCACAGCTCTTACCTGGGGTTACATCTCTCAGGATGGTGCCCCCATAACTCCTGTCCAAATATGCAGCCCAGTCTTCTGCTAAACATTCCAAGGAAAAAGGTTTGGATGTCTTAAAATTGCATGCAAAAGAATGAGACTTTTTAAATCTCCTTAATTATTAAAAAAGTCATTTTAAGAGAATTAGCACATATTAAACAATAAAGATATTGTGTTTGTGAATGAACAGAGGATGATTTCATGTTCAGACTCATCTACATGGTGGTATAAATAATGCAGTAGGAATGTACACGATACAAGTGGGGCTGCTCAAGTGTGCAAAATTCAGTGTTCACAGTATGTGTGTCAGAAAGAGATGAGAATATAACTTCTAAAGGAAACTTTGCCAAAAGGGTTATGGAGAATTTTGAAGATTATTTCCTGAGTTAGTTGTGAATTTCATCAGGTAATGGATATATTCCATAAACTGTTGGATAAAATTTAATTTTGCCTTTTGGGGGGGATTTAAAGCCAGTGACACACATCAAGAAGGGTTGCTCTTGGTCAAGCATGGGAGAGGGATTATTTTCATTACTAGAAGGGCCAGAGGAAGTGTTGGGTGGAAGAAGAACTCGTTGGAATGAACAGAGCAGCTGAATTTTGTGTAAACCTGGAAAACTGGTGACAGAAAAAGACTTTCCCTTCTCTCCAGAGAGCAACTGGTGAGCTCCTCCCAACCTGCCCATGAGAGATCTGTGCCCTCCTACAGGAACTGAATCGCTCAAAGCCACAATTAGCTCTTTGTGAGGTTCTGATAGCACAAGACAGGATGGTCATCACCTCAATCCCCCCAGCCAAAATGAAAAAGTGAATAAAAACCCCAGCCCACACATGTTGCCTACAGGTAAAACCTGTTCTTTGTGGCAGTAACTGGAACTTTCTGTGTTGATTCTACCCACACATTAGATCCATGTTTCAAAAGCTTCTGCACTGTATTTTGCTGTTCTACCAACACCTGTTCAGGGTGGGAAATGCAGGACCCACGAGGCAACAGGGCAAGAGGGAATGATGAAGGGCTTAATTACTTCCCCCACTTAGCATCCAACTCCCAACTAGAAGCAGCTGCTGGGAAAGCCTCATGTCCAGAGGGCAGCAAGAGAGGAAGTTCCTTTGGAGGGTTTGAGTTTGCCATGGGAGGAAAGTCCAAGGAAAGACTGCTGGTGGTGAGGTGAGTGACAAAATGTGTGACTGCCAGAGAAGAACTTTCTTATTTTAAGATGGGGCTGTTTTAAATGTCTTTCAGTGTTCAAAAGCTACAGTAAGGTAATAATTTCCTGATGATTTGTAGCTTTTGCTGTGAAGTGGCTTCCAATTTTTGCTCTCTATTATCAATATTTATGTTCCCTATTTCTGAAGTTTCCCTACATTTCTATTAGGATAGGGAGAGGAATGGGGAAAGGAATGATGAAACAACCAACTCTGTGAAAATCAAACCTTTGTTTATGCTGCAGTGAATTATTTGAGTAATTGCATCTGGTTAAAAGGGTCTGGTTGGAAAAGAAATAGTGTGACAGTGGTCCCTTTTCTTCTGTAGGGGAACCAAAATCCTGGGTGTTTGGTGACTTATCTCTTTGTCTCAGTAACTGAGGTGAGGCTTTGTGTGGCCTCACTGATGCTTTGTTGATGATTCCAAGTTCTGTGAGTTCCTGCCCTAATCTCTGCAGTGTATTCAGTACATGTACTATAGCTCTTTTAAAGTTTCAGATATCTTAAACTCACCTGAGCATTAAAGCAAGAGAAGTGTGTTTAGTGTGATTGTTCAGCTGGCAACTGTATCAAAATTATTTGTCTCCTCAAATTCCCCTGGAGATCTGAGGTGCTACACTCTATCAGAAATGGCTATTAATAAACCTTAGCTAGTTTGATGATTATGAATAGTGTCACCAAGCAATTAAAATTTAATTGAGCATTAAATAAAGTCCATTTACTGTAAAGTATCGCCATTTGAGTTTGAAAAACAAGCTTAACAATAATTTTTTTCACAAAGCATTCATTGGCTTGTGGTTTCTGGTTTAAAAGCACAAAGGAAGGTATCATCTTCTGTGGCAGCTTATGGAGGTTATTGACAGCTGGGATGAGTTTATTAAAAGCAGGATGAGGTTAGTTTAGGCACTTTGGGACCCATTTTCTGCTCTCCACATGTAGTTTTTAGCTTTTTCCCCTGTTTTGAACACCTCAGTTGAAGGGAAAATGAACCTGGCAGGCCTCAGCCTTACAGTTCAAAACTTACATGCTCAGCTCCTTGTTCCAGCTTTCCTCCAAAAAAAGGTGGTTCCCAAATTTTTCATAGAAGTTCTCCAAGATAGATATTTGGCTTCTAAGCTGAGTAGAAGCACAGGGCTGTTGGCTGGTACAAAGGGAACTGCCAGAGCAAACATGAAGTGTTCTTCTCTCTAAGGAGTCAGTTATCTGAGCAAGTCAGTTGGTCCCACCTCTCATGGAGCAGAAAAGGAGTCCCTGCCCTGTGTTGCCCCTCTGAGCTGCCCTTTCTTCTCCCCACATCCCATTTGTATGACAGGCTGCTCAAACACCCAGAGGCTGGGCATTCACCTGAGGAGAAGGTTAGAACACATACAGAATGGAGTAAAAACTCTGAGCCAAACATAAACCTGTAGACTGTTATACAGGATATGTGAGAGGAACCTTCCAAGGAGCAGCTCTTTTGTAAAGCATCTCCTACAAAATGCAACAGGATTGGCTTCCTAGGAAGCCACTAACTGGTCTTTTCTCCTCTGATTCCCCTGTCTCCAATACATTACCCTCCTGCACATTAAATGTTTACTGAGTTGACTGGTAGGAGAGCACAACTTAAATTGTCGTAATATTGATTAAACCATCCTCATTTTCTCCCCTGTTCGAGGAAACAGGATGCTCTTCCTGCTCCCCACTGATTCTGCATGCAGCCAAACTCCAAAGCAGGGCTTGCATTGCACATTAATTGACTTTTCTCTTGTAATAGATGGCATGGCATCTGCACTGAGCTTTACAAGCAGCAGTGCCTTCCTGCAGCATCTTTCAGAGGGGAGGCTGCTGTGCTCCTGCAGACGAGTATTGACTGCACTGGGGCTCACATTGAGCACATTCCTGCTTTGCTTGTTGAAGGAACACAATAACAGGATCTGCCACACTCCCCTCAGTTACTCTTTTTAGGTGTAATATGTGAATACTTCAAATTTTCACTTGAAACTTGTATTACTTCTGGTTTGATTCCTTTGCAGTAGAAAGACCTCAAGTAAATTGGATGCACTCCACTGATTGCAGCAAATTCTTATCTGGTGATGCTGGGGAGAGAATCTTGAACCAGTATGGGCTGTTTGAGATATTGGAGGGGATTATTGTGCAGCTGCCAAGCCATTCTGTTCACTTTTTAATTACTTTTCTGAGCAGAAATAACATATCTTTTCTTTTTCCCAGAGTATGTTTAATATTTGTTTTATGATAGCTGAATAAACTGGGTATTCTCTCTGCTTGGAAAGCTTATTAACATTGTTTGATATGTATTACTCTCCTAATTGCATTCTTTCATCTCTTAAATATTTAGTTTTCTGAAACTCATTGGAGTGAAGGTCCTCATTCCATGGATTCAGGTGTCCTTATTTTACTGTGGGAACATTGTAGGCCAGGGCAGAGTCCTCAGAGTAAGGAATGATAATGCACTTGGGTTGCCAGAGCCCCAAGAAATGTTCAGCTGCTGCTCCTCGGGGTGAGATGATGATTTGTGGATCTGAAAGGACCTTCAAGAGCACCTGGGCAGCCCCTTCTCTGTGTCCTGCTCAGAAACTCAACACAGGCCTTGTGCTCTTCCTTGACTTTTCCATAGTGTCACAGACTTCTCTATATTTTGAATAATTAAATTTGCCAAGGCATTGACAGTCCCCAAAAGGTTTTTGCCCTTTTGGTCTGACCCTTGCAACTGTCAGCATTCCCTTTCTTAGGTAATAGTTCCTATGCAAACAAAACCTGCATTCTCCTTGCAAAATCTGTAGATATTTTACTTTTCTCTTTATTGTTCTCCATTAGCCAGACATTACAGAAGTAGCTGTTTATAAATTTTCAAAGTTGATCCTGGTTTTTTGTTTTCAACTTTAATGGTCCATAAAGGCAGCCATTGAGTTGCACCGTGCTGTTCATTCTTGGTTTACTCCCAAGAGAAGCAATTTGCAGTTTCACTGATTTCTAAGGGTAAAACTGTGATCCAGGTGAAAAGGATGGTGATTGTGGAGTTTTCCATCTCAGTTGTGGGGCTGTGGAAGTGCTTTTCAGTTATTCTGTTACTGATGGGTGAGTTAGGAGATTTTTGTAGAGGGGATTTAAAACAGTTTCTGAGAATTCCACAAAAACTAATTGAAGCTTTCAAAGACAATTTAAATTAATACCATCTTATTATCAGGAGCAGCTTCATTTTGGATGACTTTTTCAGCCTAGCACGAGGAATGGGGATGCACTGGGGCTGTAAATCTTCTTTCCCTTAGGAATGGAATTTGCTCTCTGATTTTTGTCACAAAAAGCAATGGTGTAAATTCAAGGTCAGTTATACAAGTCAACATTCTGCTCCTTCTTCCAAGTGCTAAGACACTTAAGGCAATCTTGTATTGGAAATACAAAAGAAAACATGTTTTATTTCATTCTTCTTCAATGGTTTTCCTGCCACAGTGGAAAATATTTCACACCTACTTTGTTAATAGTCTATAACTGCCTGAAGGGAAGTTCTGGCCAGGTGGGGGTTGGTCTCTTCTCCCAGGCACTCAGCAATAGGACAAGGGGGCACGATGGGCTCAAGCTCTGCCAGGGGAAATTGAAGTTGGAGAGCAGAAAAAAATTCTTTACAGAGAGAGTGCTCAGGCATTGGAATGGGCTGCCCAGAGAGGGGGTGGATTCCCCATCCCTGGAGGTTTTTAACCTGAGCTTGGCCGTGGCACTGAGTGCCATGATCTGGTAAAGGGACTGGAGTTGGACCAAGGGTTGGACTTGATGATCTCTGAGGGCTTTTCCAACCCAATCCATTCTGTGGATGTGGCACTGAGTGAGAATCCACCATGTCTTGATCCAACCCTACTGTGATCACCAGCCCAGGGCACAGAGTGCCCTGGGCTGGTGATCACAGTGGGGTTGGATCAAGGGTTGACTTGATGATCTCGGCTGGTGATCACAGTGGGGTTGGATCAAGGGTTGACTTGATGATCTTTTCCAACCCAATCCATTCTATGATTCTATGAATTCCCAGAAGTGACGTGATTTTGGTGGAGTTTTTAGCAACACAAATATAAACTTTTGGTTAGTTATCAAACCAACACCTGACTAGTCCTTTCTGAGGGATGAGCAAGGACAGCTGAGCAGTGGGAGAGTTCTCTGAGTAGCTGGTGATATTCTGTTGGTCAAAAGGGTGCTTTATTTCTGAATATACATACTTGCACTTGGTATTGATTTTTGTTTCCCTGTGAAGGCCCAGCAGCCCTAAATCACCTAACCAAGGTTTGAGAAAAGAAATAATAATCAAAACAAATGGTTACTTTGGGTAGTGGATTCCAAATTTTTAAAATGAGCCATGTTTTGTAATGACTTTCATATCATGTATTGATATAAAATTAATCAAGTTTATGTCCCCTGTCAGTGCTCAGCTATAATAAATGACAGGCTCTCGTGGTGCCAAACCATCCAAGAAATTATGTGCTATAGGCTTTGTCAGGAATCTGCTGACATTCAATGTGTTCTTGACTATGGCTCAGCTCTGAAATTCCAGCTTTGTGTCATATATGCACGAGTTCTCCTTGCAGGCTCTTTTGGCTTTCTGCAGCTGTTAAAAGGTCAGAGGGAATCAGATGAGCCAGTAGGATGCTCTCTGTCATTCTAATTGACTCCAGCCATCATACATAGGGAATCAGGCTGAGTATCAAGACTGACATTTACAGCCGTGGTATAGGGGTCGTATTATTACAAATGTACCCATATTTAGCCACAGCAGATCCTGGAATTTGTTCTGTGCAGAATCAAGTGCTGCAAGGTATTAAATTTGTGTCTCTGCTTATCTGTTGAGAATCACCTCAGCTCTCCCGAAATTCTGTTCCCAGAATGATGTGATTGGGTTAATTCAGGTTTGAGATGTTGCAGTGCACAACATCTCTTATTTTCAGATGCATAATGGAGATATTAGTAAAATATAACCTTTGCAGCTTGAATGTTTCTGCCAATGAAAAGAAATGAATAAAGCAGTCAAAACTTGTTTTCCAAACCACTGTCAACTATTTGTCATATGAGTAATTGAGTTGACACCAGCTCTTCGTGTCTCCTGCTACCTGGGGAACACATTGCTTGGTGTTTATGAAACAGCTCCAGGTTCTGAGAGTGCCTCTGTATGTTCTCCAGAGCAGGCTGGGTGTGTGCAAAATGTCATATATACCTCTATTGTAGCTGAAGAGACAGTATTTATTAATATTTAATATTCTTACGTAATCTTCAGTACAGCTTTTTTATTTGCAACCCTCATTTGATGAAAATCAGTGAATTTCCTTTAATGTTTGAGTTTCTCTGTATATTTTTGCACTGTTGATGAAAGGAACATCTTAAGGATCAAATTCCATCCCCTTTCCATTCCCTTTGCCCATTCAGTGTGAACCCAATTCTATATGAGAAGAACTGGGAGCAGTGAAATGTTTGAGAACTAAACCATGAGATAGTTTGAGGATTTCATTCACTATCCTGATGGAGAAATCTTTTTCTTATTTCCATGAAAAAAATGTTGACTTTTTTCTGCAAGCACAACTGACATATGTCCTTGCAGAAAGTACCAGTGTTGGTGACTTATTCCTTGGAAGTAAATTAAGTATTGGATTTTCATAGTTTGCTATAATCAATTCTTAAACCTGAATTGTATGCAGGATGTACAAGAACTTCTGGAACTTTGGGCATAAACTTCTACTGCTCTCACTTCTAAGTGCTGCTCACTCATAAAATGTCAAATCACAACATTTATTTAAAAAAGTCTTTTGTTGCTGTTCTATGAAGCTGATTTTATACAAATATTTCAGCACAGCAGCTGAGTCCTCCCATGAAACATGAACCTAAACTGAAACTAGTTCAACAAAATTTGAAATTACTGCCACCAAGAGTGAAGACATGTGCTATTTAAAGAGTCATTAAAGTAGCTTCTCTGTCAGTCTAATGCAGGGGGTTTGGTCTGGAAAAAAAGAGTGTTTTCAGGATTGAAAGCCACCTGCCTTTAAAGGATGAGCTGTGGTGTGTGAGAACAGGAAACTGGGAAAACTTGAATTGAAACTGCTCATTTTCCCAAGGAAGTGGCTTTGAAGTTGTTCAAATTTATCATTCAGACTTCCTTTCATCATTATGGAGGTGCACTGACATATTCTGCATGATTTTATTTATACACTCTGCTTTACAAAGTTCTTTAGTGGATGACTGGCATTTTTTTTACATTGGCCTTTAACTTCTCTTTAAGAGTTCCACCTTCTCTTCCTGGAAGGTTTTCCACATTGCAAGCAATCCCAAATTTCAGTATGTCTCACTAAAAATTAATAATGGGCCTTAAATTTTAATTTTAAAATGACAAGTCACATCTCATTTTCATCTATGTGAGGCCTCCACCCTCTTCCTACAAATTGGAAGACACTCCCATGGGAATTAAAACCTCCCTCATTAATCCCTGGGTGAAAGAGGCTCCTGGATGGCATTTGGCTGGCCCTGGGAGAGCAGCTCTCAGCTGTATTCTCTGTGTGGATGAGCATTGTCTGCAGCCCATGCCTGTGAAGGATCATTCTCTCAGCACCTCTTCATCACAGAACCATTAAGGTTGGAAAAGACCTCTAAGAAATGGAGTCCAACCTTTGACCAACCACTGGATGACAAACAGATCCTCTTGGGACAGGTGTGGCTCAGGGGGTTAGGACAAACCTGAGATATGAACATTTCTAGGTCTAGGACTAAAGTCATTCCAGTTTTTTCCTGAACATCATCCTTCTCCATTTGGGAAAGATTAACATGAAGGGTTGTGTGGAACTTTGTGGTTCTGCCCAGACTTGACCAACTGGCCTGACAGACTCGTTCCTGTCCTGCTCTCTGGGTCTGGGTAGGTCAATGCACCTGAACTCTGAAATGACAGGTTTCCATCTAAGGTTCTTTTAGGGGGATCTCTGATGGCAAATGGCTTGACAGAGTTGGTTTGGAAGTGTTAATTAGCAAGAATTGGAGACTTATGTAACAAAATATCAAGTGACCTGTGATCTCTCTACGTAATCTGAGTGTAACTTCACACTGAAACCAGTAAAGGGCCACAGATCAATCACTGAAAAGTGATGGAACACACAGGGCATCTTTGTTAGTGTTAGTCTGTCTTTGCAGAAAACAAGGTGAAAATAACAAGGCAATGTTTTTAAATGGTTCAAAACCAGACTTTGAGACAGACTTTTTTTATACACTTATACTTGAAAGTGCCACCAGAAATGCTGGCACCTCAGTGAGCCGAGCCCACCACACTGGCATGGCAGGAGCTTCTGGGTACAGAGCAGGACACTTTGGATGTCCAATTAATAGACTTTCCAGGAACAAATGAGCATTGTTCTGGTTGCCCATGTCTGGGGAGGAGGACAGGAGTGCTGCCTCAGTACCCTCCTGCCTGGGTGAGTTCAGGCTGTCCCAGTAATGTGGTGATGCCACCACTGCAGGGAGCTGATTAAACAGAGTTTAGAGTGATGCACTTCTTTAAAACAACAGAATACTGTTGGATGGAATCCCATATTTGATAAAGGCTTTCTTTTATTTTTGTTTGCCTTTTTTTAGCTATTTTCATGCTTTATTTTAAGCTTTTTTCCCCCCTCAAATATTAGCCCTGAAAAAAGCTGATAAATTAAATGGTCTACCATTTGGTGAACCAACATGTTGATAGGCTGTAAGAGCCAGAAACAATCTGTGTGAGCCATACCAATAAAATATGCTGATCAATTCATAATGAATATTCAGTCAGAGACATAACAAGAGAAATTCATGAAGACAAATATGTGCTGTGCTCTGTAGCATCATCTTTCCATCTGGAAAGCTCAGCTAGTGCTAGATACACAAAAAATAAACCCCTACACCCCAAACTCCAGTTGAACACAGTATAAACTGGTTTTCCTGTTCCCTTGGCTCCTGTTGGCTTCTAAAGCAGAAGGAGTTTTAATTGGGAGGGGTAGCACAAGTGTGGTGGTCTGGAGGGGGCAGAGGGGAAGTGCAGCTCTGAGAGTGCAGAAATTCCCTCAGCAATGACAAAATGTGCCCAAGTTGAGCCTTGAGAGGGTAACTGAGCTGAGGGCATGTTGGGTTGGGTGGTGCTGATGGAACCCCTAATGCACCACTTGGCTACAATCAGCCCATGTAAGAGGTTCTTTAAAATCCAGCAGACTTGAGGAGAACCCCCTGACTCTTTTTATACATTAAATATCTTTTCTAGGAGAATGGGAAAGATTACGTGAGAGATGAGCTTTGAAGTTCCATAGCATATAATTAAATTCTTGCTTTTAAATACCTGCTAATTTAATTTGTGAACTCTGTCTCCTTGGCTCCCTTTGCTCTCCTGTACCCAAGGAGCTCAGGCACACAGTGGTTTCCTGAAGCCTTTTTATGGGCATTGTAATACCCATGAGCAGCCTGGACTGGGGGCACTATCAGATAAAGACTGAGGGGCTGTTTAGAGTAGCTGATGGTTTCTTGAATCATCCCTTTGCACCAGTAAAATAATAAATAAATAGGTTAGAGAAGTCATGCTTGGAGTACAAAGAGGCTGCTGCTTGAACAAGTATTGAAATATCCTTTGTCAATAAAGGCTTTAAAAAATTCAGCAGATACATAATAATTATTACCCTCTTGTAGAAGTTCTTATTTCTCTGTGCAAAAGAATTCAAAAGTTGACTGGCTGCACCAAAGGGATTCTTACCTTAAAAAAACACCAAACTACCACAAGTAGGTTTGTGTGGTGTGGGTTGTTTGGGGGTTTTTTGGGAGGGAGGTGGCTGTTGGTTTTCTTTTTTTAATAAGTGCATATTTCTCAGCTGGCCTTTAAGTTTTACAAGTGCTTAGATCCTCCTCATTGTCAGAAAAATAAACTGCAGGTGTTTCTTACATCACTGTCCTATCAAGCTCTTCAGGAGCAGCTCATAATTAAGGAAATTACATTAAGAAATGCAATGTCAGTTTATAGTTCATTTTTATCAGAAATAGTTAAATGTTCAGTAATGTCCATTGTGTCTATTGCCAGAAATGTATTAAGAAATCTCTCTAAATTTCTTTGACATTTGTGGGTGTATTTAGTCCATCTTTTACAAAAATTATGAATTTGTGTCCTGATCCCTGGACAGATAAATAAGTGAAGGAAGCAGCAAACAGATCTAGTTCTTCAGATCAGTCATAAAAATTTAAATCAAATGTATAGTTTTAGGTCTAAGATTAAATTAATCAACCTTTAATTACTTTTGACTACAATTTTGTCTTTTCTGTAATGAGAACATGATGACAATGTATTTTCTGTCTTGGAAAACACCTTGAAGGTTCAATGTGTGCATAAAATCCTGCACAGATTGTGCATATCAGTTATCACTGTAGTGAAGGGGCTGAGCCTTGGGAAGGGAAGTGTTGAACTCAGTGGAATAAATCAAACTCAGCTGAGAATCTGCCAAATATTGTCCCAGTATCTTACAAATCAGGCATGGCATTTGCTTCCCTGGTCATCCAGGTTTTCTGGCATTTGTATGAGGCACAACCATTAAAAGTTGTGATTTCATTTGATGTCCTGAGTGGAATTTTAGGTTAGAGGCAAATTGAAACCACTGTCTGCTTTCAGATTCCATTATGTTACAATAATGAGGTTTTGACCTTAAATGAAAGAAATGTCATGGGATCAGCTGACTTCAATGTGATTTATTTCCCCTCCCACCCCTTGTCGGGGATTACAGAGAATTCTCAAGAATTCATCATAAATCCAACATATTGAAAAAAAAAAGTGGCTATTTTTAGTCATTTTCTGACAGCAAATTGTTAAATTTCCATCTTGAGTTGGTAGTTCTTGGAAACCTGAAGTTTTAAGATATCTCTTTTTGCCTGTAGGAGTGTGCATAAAACTGAAACATGAAGTTTTATCTCACTAGAACAAGTAGTG
Organism: Pithys albifrons albifrons; assembly: GCF_047495875.1. Lineage (NCBI taxonomy): Eukaryota > Metazoa > Chordata > Aves > Passeriformes > Thamnophilidae > Pithys > Pithys albifrons. Next base: position 3,209,540 of record NC_092471.1, on the reverse strand, counting down.
TGGCCAAGATTGGTAAAAGACTTTAAAGTGATTAAACTCCAAACCATTTTTTCACTTGCTACTTCACCCTCTGAGTTACTACACAATTTGCATCAGAGCTTTTACCACCCCCCCTTATTAGTGATTTGCATACTAAATATAGTTTTAAATGAGGAGGAATTTGTCCTTTGTTATTCTAATACCAATTTAACAAGCAAAGGGAGAAGTTCAATAGTATCCTGCATCTTTTACTTCAAAAATACTGGGATATACATCTAATGTAATTTAAATTTTATTCAAATAGAATACTAAAAATGAAACATTAAGTTTAATCCTTCACTTCACCTTCTTCTAACCTCTCTGAAAGTGGAAAACATGTCCTTAGCTTTTCAAGTCCTGAGACTTTTCCTTTCTCTTTTCTTTCCCTCCCATAAGAAAACAGGATGTTGTGAGGGGGGAAAAATGTATGAGAATGAAATAACCCTCCATGACTGAAGCTGATGTGATGATCCATTGGAACCCTGAACTGGAACAGTCATTCAACTATTTCTGGAATGGCACAAGTCTCTGCTATCCCTTTTTTTTGGTGTTTGTCACTAAGGCACAATCCAGGAGCACAAAATGTGCCAAGGTCACCGTGGCAAACAAGCAGTTCTACAAATATTTATTTCTGCATTATTTTCAGTGTATTAGGGGGAAATAAAGCCACATTAGTGAAATGATTCCTCACACAAATATGGAATCACTTATTTCCTTGGAGAGCAACTGCAGGGAGGTCCTTGGACAGTTTCTAACTGGCCTCCCATGCCCAGTACAGGTGAATGTAAACTGGAACATACATAAGATGGAATGGAGCAATTTTATGGAAACAGCCCAGAGAGCAACGATGTCTGTGGCTGTGTTAGAAGTGACTCCTTGCCCTGACCACTGCAAAAGCTCAGCACAAATGAGAAAAATAAGGGGACTTTCCATTCACAAAATCTCACTAGAAGCCAAGGGATGTTTCTAATTGATTAGTAGTAAAGTTCTGTAGCCCTCTGCTGGAATTAGTGAGAACACAAATCCAACCACTTTTGTGTTGTCTGTGCTCAAATGGATGATGTTATTGCATAGTAAGGAACTAGATTAGATATATTCTATTTTCATGATTTCTCACTGTATTACTTTCCAGGGAAAGAAATCAGGGGTGTTTTGCTGTTACAAAGCATCTTTAGCAGGACAAGGTTTGTGGGCAGAGCTGATGTCTCTGGTTACACCAACTGATGTAACGAGGAGGGGGGAGAAGAACTGCTGAAACCAAATAGAGACAGATTCAAACAGAAGAAAAGGCTTTACCTCGTAAATTAGACTTTTAAAATGAATTACAGCAAATATCATGAGACCAGTGATGATCTAAATAGAGACTTAAATGGGAGGAAAGGTGAATAAAAGATTTGAAATGGATTCTATTGTGCAGTTGCCAGTTATAAGGATGGATTGTTGTCAGTGATATGGATCTTGAATGAGCTACTTACAGTCCCAAAGGTTCACATCTGAAATTCTCATCTCTCTTAGATGGCACAAAGATCTTTGGTTGAGTCAGGAAATGAATGGCTTATAAGAAGCTCCAGTATAAGGTTTATTGCCCTGGTTTGCAGCAGTTACGTGTGTAGGTGTCAGTAAGTCAGTGCTGGGCTGGAAGCTCTTGGATGCCAACTGGAATTCAGGGTTGGGCTCTCTCTGGAACACACCCAGAGGAGGGGTAGGTGTGTCTTGGATTGGTGATCTGAAGGTCTCCACTTCCTGGAAAACTTCAGGTGTCTTCCTACCATAAACACAACACCCAGCAACCAAACCTGTCCAAACCACCCAAGGTGACTCCTTGAAAGCCAAGCAGGGAGTTCTCAGTTCTCCTTTTTCCAGCCGTGGCCAGCAGGGAAGGGACTGCTTTGCAGGCTGCTTTGATATGCCAAACTATAGAACTTTTCTGGGGAAAAGAGGAGCTTTGTGTAAGAAAAATGAGGCTGCTGCCACCAGCAGTGGTTCCTAATCACCTTTCTTCATTAAAACCACTTGTCCCCACTCTGCAGGTTGTGTGCACTGGCACCAGTTCTTACCAGCTCTCAAAACCTGAATCTTCAATACCCTTTTTCTTGCCAACCAGAAATATGCCCGAGGCAAGTGGGTGTTCAGTCACCTGAAATCAAACTCCTTCAATCATCCCTGTTGAGGTTACACAGCCAGTGAATCAGAAAAAACCTAAAAATAAGTCTTTTGCTTAATGACCTGAGCATGCAGGCTTGGCTGAGGTTCTGTTTCCTGGCCCAATTAATGCTCAGAACACACCTCAGAAACAGGTCCTGTCACTGCAACTTTCTCATTCTTCTTCTCTAAATACATTTTCCTTCCCTTTACCCAATAAATCATTCTTCTGCTTCAACTAATGTTTCCTGCTTCACTTGTTCCTTGCTGTAAAGGTAGAGGAAAAGAGTGGAAACAAACACATTTTTAAGCTGAGGATCAAGAGAATTAATTCCATGTGATTTATGGTTGAGGGAAGGGGAAAATTCAGCAGGCTCTGAGAACTTGAAAGGTCACAGAGAGGGGATCCCAAACACCTCCACATAAGCAGGAGTCATGAGGAAATTGTGCCAATGATTTTGAATAATATGATTAAGTGGTTAAACACAGATTTCAGTTTCCCTTTCGTTATCCTGTGCATAGGAATAGGAATTGGCACTTCTTCTCCATGGGAACTAGTAAAGGTAAGGCAGCTATTTTTTTTTTTTTTTTTGAGGGGAAAGTGCTGAATCTCACTATACAACCAACTGGCACTTGGTTTATCAAAGACAAAAGTTAAGTGATTCCTAATTAGAGAATTTATGGAAAAATAACCTGTTGAGGTACATTTTTTTTTCAATGCACTGATAGAATTTATCTGACTATCTTTATTTAAATATTACTTATATACTGGAATGTAAGACAATATTGCCATCTAGTGAAAGGATGAAAGATATCCAGCCACACTGATCCTTTGATGCAGAAAAATGTAAACATGGTCCTTACAGATTAACACTTCAAAACGTTGGGAGTGTGCAACTTTGGCAAACCAATCCTGACAGGGACTTGTAACTGATAGTTTGGCTTTGTTTGCTTGTGGGTTTATGTTTGTATATTCAGTGGGATCCTTTGCTGATTTTCTCCACTATTTTTCACCCTCCCTCCTGTACTTCCTGCATAGGTGTTTGTACTGTGTGATCTGCTAAATCTTCCATGAGTTACACTGACATTCCATGAGAATATATTCCTATGCACACTCATGTTTTAGGATAGCCCTGAATCATAGGAAAATAAAAATATTTTACAGTGATTTACCAGAATTTTGTAATATACTTTTGTTGTTGTTGTTGTTGTTCATAAGCCACAACAACCATGAGCAACTGAGCCACAGGGAAAGTTTGTCTCCCTAAAAGGCTTGAGATTCCTCATGTGTGTTCCCATTGGATTCTTCTGTGGGAACAAGGTCCTTAATCTTCGTGCTACCCAAAGTGTTCAATCATAATGTTTGTTCCACATTTAGGAAGAGCCTCCAAACGTCAGATGATGTTTATGCAACACTTGGATGATCTAAAGATCATTTAATTGAGGACAGAGAGGCTCCATGGCAAGGGAAATGCCCAGCCACGAGGCTGAGCCTTGCAGTGTCACCCTGATTTTGGGCAGTTCACTTCTTTTAACTCTTTGGGGGCAACAGCCATGACCTTGAATTATTATCAGTTCTTAGTCCCCTAACAAAGTATTTTAAAGGCAATATATACATTTCATAGTTACCCCAGGAATTTACTGCAACAGGGGCTACAGCAAATTGTAGCATGAGAGAAAGTGCATTCGTGGGGATTTTTTTCAGTGCAAATCACTGAAACTTTGGCATCTTTATCACCACTGTTGCCTTCAATGCAGGAAGGCCTTTTTCTGCTCTCTGTAAATATGTTTTCACTGATCCAGAGGCTGTAATTTCAAGTTTCTATTGAATGCAGTAAGACACAGTAGAAGCCAAGTTTAACTTAAATTATAACAAAGTAATATAATTAATTGTGTAAACAACACAAGGTGAATAATAGATGAGTTGGAAGAACTGTGGTATAACATTGCCCTTCTTCACTTCGCTGGGATTTTGGTCCAAGATAATTAGTTTACTGATCTCATAGAAAGGATGGCATTGTTGGCTTAAATCTTAGTTAATACACAGGGAGCTTGCAGGCATGGCCATTATTTATTTATAGATCTGCCTCTCAGACACACAGGTTTGTCTGTTTAGACCAACTCAATTAAATGTAACATCCAGCATTCCTAGGAGAGTAAAACATGCAGTAATACAGGGGAGTGATTCTTCTTTTTTCCTGAATGTATATAATGATGGAGTCACAGACTGGTTTGGGTTGCAGGGACCTTAAAGACTATCTCATTCCAACCCCCTGCCATGGGCAGGGACATCTTCCACTATCCCAGGGTGTTCCTGGCCTTGGACACTCCCAGGGATGGGGCAGCCACATCTTCTCTGGGCACCTGTGCCAGAGCCTGCCCACCCTCCTACAGATGGAGTGGAATAAAGGTATTTGGAATAAAAATATCTGGAATAAAAGGAGTTTGATACACATTAGGTATGAAGAGTTGTATATTCTTCTTTATAAAGGAGGTTCTACTTGAAGAACCAATTTAGTTCCCCACTACAAAGACCATCACATGAACCATATGATCCATATTTTGAAGCATTCCTTCCTTCTGCAGATGATTGGGTTTTGCCAGAGGTATTCATATTTTGTGTCTGGATTTTATAAAAGTTTTCAAAATAATCTATACTAGAGATGATAAATCACATATACTTCTCCTGTAATAACCATCACTTTTCCAAAGCAATGATTCTTTTTCTGAAATTACGGCGTTGCATTAAGAAGCGAAGATGTCATTTCTTGAATTACATTGCATATGTTGGCAATGTTTTTTAATGTGAATTTAAAAATACTACAATTTGTCTCGATAAAATGTTTGCTGCAAAAGCTCAAACAATTCCTGTCAGATGCTGACCTCAATTGCAAAAGACATTTTCAATTAAGGGAAACGTTTATATAGTTAGCAAGCTGTCATTCAGTAAAACTCATTTTTTTAATTAAACAGATGGTGATAACAAAGAAATTAATGAACACATACTTGCTTGCCTGCTCGCCTAATTTGCATTTCTAAATTATTCAGGTTATGCAGCAATTAAGCTTTAATTGCTTTTCGACAAATGAATATCTCCGAATGAATGACAAACGCTGATGGAGTTGCCCACGAAGTTTGGTGTGTGATGCACACGCTCCTTTATCCCGGGCCAGTTTGAGAAGCCCAAATGTGGGCATCAAACCCTGCACTGCAGATTTCCTGTGCTGGTGCTTTGCTGCATGTGCAGCACGTGCTGTGCCACTGGCCTGGGCACACCAGAGAGGGGTGAGGTGCCAAACTGACCTGGGTTGGCATCCCCAGCTCTCTGTTCAGGGAGGGATGGAGGATGAAAATGGCTTGGCATCATCACAACCCTTCCACTTGGGTTTCTGCTGCTTGATTTATAAGGAATACTGGGAAAAGAATATGTCATTTACCCAAGCTGTGTTAGAGAGAGCACTGCAAGCTGAAGTTAAGACAGGAACTCCTTCACTGTGAGGAGGAGTAGTTTGAGTTTCCAGGTTTTTTCCTTTCTCCCTTTTCTCGGTGGGGGCGAGGGAGGCTTTGACTGTGTATGGAGCAGTTGGCATTTTACCAGCTCAACCCAAGACAGAGGGTTACTCTGGGTCCAAAGCAATCCTATGCAATTATAAACCCCTTGTTTGGTTCTTTCCCTCCTTTGTGATTCCCTGCATTCCCCCTGGAGCAGCTACTCAAGCTGGAAACACAAGCCATGTTATTCCTTTGTATTTCTGGTTTTATTTGGTTTTGTTGGTGAAAGCAGCTGAACACAAAGCTCAGCATCAGTGGGTTTGAGCTCACTGTGTTTGGGGGAAACAGGCTATTTATAGGGTTTTATGCCCTAATATAGCAGGATATGGCTTTTTGTACTCAAATTGAATGTTTAACTGGTGACTTGGAATTGGATGGTCTTTAAGGTCCCTTCCAGACCATTCTGTGATAACAGCAGAAGACAGATGTGTGAAGGGACTTCAGTGCAAAAAGGCATTTCTGAGAAATGCTATGATTGTTACAGAGCCTGTTCCTTACTAAAAGGAAGAGATTTGACAGCATTGGGCAAACTCAATTTTTCAATTACTTCATTTTCTGTTTAGTCCTACCTTTAAACAGTCCATATGACAATCTTATAACCAACCTGGAGAAGTGTATTGATATATTTAGTATAGATTGTGTTTGAAATCTTGCTTGAAGTCATCCTCTTACCTACCTCTAAGCATTGCAATGGGACAAACCCCTAGGAAAACTATTCCTATCATATTTTCAGTGTATTTGGTGAAGGAAGGCATGGGCTGAGCTGGTTTGAAATAAAATGGAAACTACCTGATAGCTGTTTGCTGCTGATTACAGGACCATAAAGCTGAATGAATCAACGATGGGGTTTGTGTTGCAGGGAATAAATCTCATGTGCAATCACATCAACAGCTGCCTAAAGATCTAGAACTTACCAGGTGCTGGCCAGGCCCAAGGATCTGCTGGAGAGGGGGAGCAGCTTGGGAAATGGGATAACTGGATAAATCCTGCTACTTTAGTGTGCCCAGCAGAGCAGTGTCAAAGGACTTGCAGCTTGGCACTCACTAAGATTTGTACTGGCACAGCAAATCATGAGTTTATTCTCTGTACATCAAATTTAGAATAAGAATCAACCTCTTTAATCAGGGCAGATAATGAGAGTAGAGGGGAATAAATGAAATAGCAAACATGGCATGGAAGTGTCTTCCTACTTGACAGACATTTAGTGTTTGAAGCAAAAATTAGGCTTTTGTCAAATAATATTGAGTGCAAATCTCTGTTGTTCAAATTCACAGTATTAGATGTATCAGAAAAACTTAGCCAAGGATTTAGAGTATTAATGCTGACACTTTTTATGGCAAATTTCCATTCAGATCAGAGAGAACTGCAGAAGAAAAAAGTATTTCAACCGTTGCCTTATGTTTTTTATTTAAAAAGATTTATCAAACATGAAAGAAGCTGACCTTGCTATCAATCCAAATGAGTCAGTAATAACAGCATGCCAAGATGGATATGTCCCCTGATTTTTCATTTTGAATAAGGGTCCTTAGTTTATTGGAGGAGAACTCATTTCATGCATCTCTCCTGTGAGAAGACACTCCTCTCCTATCTATTTTTCTTTCCTTTAAGATCTTGAAGTAGGATACATGAACTAGCTTTATTCAAGCAAAAATGTGTGAATTGATTTCAATTAGTGCAATATTACTATTTTATTAATTAGTTTAATATTACTACTTTCTTGCCATCCCGTTTCAATGCATGTCCTCAAATACTTCTATACATGCCCTGTGAGGGACACACTTTCTATGGACATTCTGATCCAGAATGATGTACAATATTGTTATCTAATCACAAAAGGAGAAAAAGATGCCCTTTTAGGTGTCTTTTCATGGGTTTATGTGTAAGGTTGATTGATCAACATGTTTACCTGGAGTTTATTTCTGTTTGCACAGTCCCCACAAGGTATTAATGGTCATATTTTGGAGACTGGAAATGTTGCAGTCATGGATTTATTTATTCCTCAGAAGTGTCTGGACAAGTCAGTGATGTTTGTAGGGATTATTCTCAGGATCTCTCTAAGCACCTGAAGATCCTCAAGGTTGATCCTTGTGTTGTCATAGCTCATCCTTAGTTTCCCACCAGGCCTTTGTTACCTGTTTTCTGCAGCCACCTTTGTTTGACAAAAGCATTAAGGAGCCTCAAAAATTCACGGCTTAATTTCCCTCCTACAAGAAGTCCTACATCCTCCTTGGGTATAAAATTTTAATGCAAGTACTATATTCATATAGTAACCACTGCTCTATTTTTGGTAGAACTTTCCATTGCTTCTTAATAACATGTATTTATTAAATTACCAATGCCTAAAATGAACTGGTGGCACTTATAGAAATACTGAACATATGGAGCTGCTTTTCAGAATGTGAACTCCAAGATGCATCCATTAAATGATGACATGTCTTAATATCCCTTTTTATCATGGGGAGTTTTTACATCTTAATATTGACAACTAAAGTAGCTCAATACATCTTATAGATTCTTTGCAAAATGTTCATAAAGGACTTAAGAAATTCCAGTAAGTTTTTTTTTTCCTAGATATTTTAGAATCTTTGAATGCCATTAACTAGGGCTTATGCTTAATGTGAAACACAAATTAAATATTTGTATTAAGCACTTATTTTCTGTTGGATCCATGTTCCATATTAAAATTATAGTCCTAGTGATCAGGAATATGGCTGAATTAGCAAAGTATGAAATCCAGAACAAGTTATTAGATTTTGGGGTTTCACTGGTTTCAGTAAAACCACCTCATAAATCTTATAGGAAAGATAAATGACTCCCCTGGATAAATAAAGAAAAAAGGTGTCTGAGTCATAACGAATCCTTCAAGACCAGCCATTCATTACAGCTCTAACACATGTTGCCTTTAACACGAGTGCATGATCTTGAATATTATTAAGGTTTAAACAAATTTAAATGTGACAAGCTCAAGATTAAATGTGGCACATAAATGAGTTTAAACAGCTAATTGGGTTTTCTTGGTCCATCCTGTGTCTGACAGATATGTAATAGCAGTAATGCTAATTAGGGAAACCACAGCCCCAAACAGAGAGCAATTTTATCATGGAACTGCTTGTACCACCCACTCCCTCAGGAGCCACTGAACCCTCCTGGAGGCATTTGGAAAACTAAAACACAATTCTTTGTGTTACAGTTTCTCAGTGAACATCATTTTATATGAAATAGGTTTCATCTTAAAAATATAAGATTGAATCTTCAGTTTTAGAAAACAATTCCATCAGGTGTGTGGTTTATCTGACTTTTTATTTTAGGTGAGGTTTATTTTGCACTCTGTATTTTTGATTTTGATTTCACAATGTTGAACATGAGCATTACAAATACTTATTGCTTATAGTACTGAAATAAAAATAATTTGGATAGAGATTGCTTTTCTAAAGCAGATCAGGTATGATAAAGAATAGTATGTTAATATATAATTTATCTGATATGGGCATGAAAATTGCTGATACTAATAATTAATGCTTGGTTAGCCATTCAATCAAATAGCTGACAACTGGTATTTACAGTTAAAACCAGAAATTACTTTGTTCTGTGATAATGGAAAAGAACAAGAAACTTAATATCATTTATGTTGTTAAACCTTGTTCTTATTGATAGGGTAACCCAAATAAAATCTTGTAAAATCTATCCCATTTTAAAGAAAACATGTCCAAAACCTGTATTATCCTGATTACTATAAAAGTCCAAGTTAAGAGAATGGAATATTTAATAAAGTGACATAAATCTAAGTGCAGCAGCATTGTCAGCAGGCACTGCCCTGGGTCTCAGGCCCATTGCAGATCAGGAGACACCAAGGTGGAATCCAAACTCCATCCCAGAGCAACATCTGTCAACACTGCAGTGTTCCAGCTTGGCACAGGGAGAAGTCACAATTCAGGGGCCAAAGCCCAAAGCAAATCTTAACTTTGGCAGAAGAGAGAGGGAGATGAATTCAAAACTTCTGCCAGAGCATCCAACCAAGCTTCACTTTTTAAAGGTTCCATAGGGCAAAAACTTGAACCATCACCACTGGAACAAAAGGGTGGTGGCTGAAACAATCCCATTAACATCTGTCCCATCCTTGGACTCAAACTGGCCCAGAGCTGCACAGGTGAGGGAAGGAGCAGATGCCACAGAATGAGAGATTGATGCCTCCTCGATAGCCTGAAGTCTGACTAATAATCCAGAAGCCATTTGTCACAGCTGCCAACTCTTAAGGGTTGGTTAAGCCCTGAGCTAATAGTCTGCTTTTAGTCCTCACAGTGCTTTGATTTCAGCTGCATTGTTGAAAGCAGCTATTCCCAACACTCCTCCAAACCCTCTGTTCCTAGTGCTTCCTTTCAGCCTGTGAGTCAATTTATTAAACTAAAACTGAGCCCTATTTGCTGCAAAAACAGAACCAGAGGTACAAACTCCTCACCAGCATTTCAAAATCTTCTATTGCAGTGAGCTATAGAGAAGAGTAGAGAATAGTGCCCTCCTGTTTTCTAGTACTCAGATGAGGATTCCTATCTGAACTGTCTTTCATATTTCATGACATTAAAACCTCATCACATGAGATTTTCATCTTTCAGTTCCAGCCTAGGAAATAGAAAATAGTCAGGATGAGAGAAGATCCATCATTTCCTTCTGTCTCCTCCTCAGACTGACTAGATGGAGGTCAGGTGGGGGGAAAACTTGTGTTTTCAGAGGCTTGGTGATTTATTTGTAGCTTGTGCTATACCACACAGGTCTTCCATGTTTGTCATTTCTGCTTCCTGTCTGTGTTGTTTCTTTTCTACGATGAATTTGGCAATTTAGAAACTGTAATAATCTTTCTTCTTCTTTAAACCATGAATGAAGATCTTTCTTAGCAAAGCACTCATTACAGAGTAGTGCCTCAGTGCTCTGTACCACTTGTGATAAGAAATCAGGGTACTAATTCCTGTGCATTACTGTAGCCTTAATATATTGAGCTAATAAAAAATAATCTTCAACACATGCATAGGAATATTCAGTGAGATTATGTTCTCCTAACACAATTTGCTCCTAGGAGACTGACTTAATAAAACTAGAAAATCCCTGTCTTCTAATGGTGTTCTATTAATCTTCATTGACAGTTATTTTTTCTATTAATAATATAATTTGCAAATGTAATTTTATGTTGATAAATTATATTTGCAACTATCATCAAGTTTAAAATATAATCTGGAGCCCCCAGCACAGGATTCCAGACTTTGGTACTCTTTATCTAATCAGTGGATAATGATAATTAAGAGCATTTGGACTAGGGGGAGAAAAAAATTATAAACTAGTTAATTGATTTAAAAAGAATGATTCAAAACCTCTGCTACATCTCTATAGCATGAAGATACTTTGAAAAAAGAAAGAGACGTTATAAATACTTTGAAAAAAGAGAGGTTATTTATTACTGAAAACAGCCTTAGTTCTGTTGTCTGCAGCCATCACACTTTATATTGTTTGTCCAGAGACTCAAAAGTGCTTCCCCCTTCATCCCCCTATAAATGAGCATCAGAGGCTGCTGTGTTTCTTATGGACCATCCCTGTGTGGTGTGATTCCTGTGGACTGTGTTTCTCATTGACCATCCCCGTGTGCCATGTTTTCTGGGGACCATCCCTGTGTGCCGTGTTTCCTGGGGACCATCCCCGTGTGCCGTGTTTCCTGGGGACCATCCCCGTGTGCCATGTTTTCTGGGGACCATCCCCGTGTGCCGTGTTTCCTGGGGACCATCCCCGTGTGCCGTGTTTCCTGGGGACCATCCCCGTGTGCCGTGTTTCCTGGGGACCATCCCCGTGTGCCGTGTATCTCATGGACCATCCCCGTGTGCCGTGTATCTCATGGACCATCCCCGTGTGCCGTGTATCTCATGGACCATCCCCGTGTGCCGTGTTTCCTGGGGACCATCCCCGTGTGCCGTGTTTCCTGGGGACCATCCCCGTGTGCCGTGTTTCCTGGGGACCATCCCCGTGTGCCGTGTATCTCATGGACCATCCCCGTGTGCCGTGTATCTCATGGACCATCCCCGTGTGCCGTGTTTCCTGGGGACCATCCCCGTGTGCCGTGTTTCCTGGGGACCATCCCCGTGTGCCGTGTATCTCATGGACCATCCCCGTGTGCCGTGTATCTCATGGACCATCCCCGTGTGCCGTGTTTCCTGGGGACCATCCCCGTGTGCCGTGTTTTTTGGGGACCATCCTTGTGTGGTGTGTATCTTATGGACCATCCCCATGTGGTGTGTTCCTTGGGGACCATCCCTGTGTGCTGTGTTTGAGGGCTGAGCAGTTCCGTAGCTCCGCCTGCTAAATGGGACTATTAGATTGGGCTCTAGTTTGGTCACACACATGGAAATGTAGACTATTAGCACTGAGGCCATCAAACCCAGGCTTACTGATAGAGGTGCAGTGATCAATTTAACCCTGGCTTATATGGCTTAGGCTGAGCCATATCTTACTCCCCATATGATTCCCACAATATCCTAAGCCTGAGCTCTCTCTCCTGGGATCTGAAACACTGGTAATCCACTGTTCCTTGTCTGAAGGAGAACATGACTGTTCTTTGAAGTTTTTCCTTGCAGTGGGTGAGACATTTACCATGAATAATTCATTTGACAGATTTTACCCCTTTAACTGTTCAATTATTGATCACAGAATGGAAATCCTCCAACGTACTAATTATTTTAAATGATTTGTGAATTATTATGGGTGTATTTTGCCTACAGATTGTGAGGATTGTTATGAATATTCAAAACTTCAGCTATGAGTTGCATAAATCATGTGGGATTGATTCTTTTTCTTAAGAAGACTTATACTGTAACAGACAGCATGGCCTGAATTACCCTTTGACAACTGACAGAATTGTGTAACTACATTAAATGACATTGCAGTCAATAACCTTAATTATTTGGCCTAAATCTCACTTTTTACAAGTATTGCCACTAATAACTCTCAATTGCTATGGTGTGCTTAGGAAGTGAGAAAACAGGGGGAAAGAAACTCAATATTTTGAACTTCTCTGCAGGGAAATTACTGCAATAAATTGAATTCAAGATGTTATGAAAAGGAAGTTGGTTTTATTTTACAAAACCTTTAGGTGAGTTGGTTTTGCCCACTCCACTCTCTGCCTGTGCCAGGCATGTGAGGAGTTTAGCAAGGAGAATTTCCCACAGCACAGGGCACAAGAGAGATCAGCTGGCAAGTGCTGCCTGTGTCCTCCCCTGCCTCTTTGCTGGCAACAGCCAACTGATGTTCGTGCAGGTCATTGATATCCCACTGGAGTCACCCCTTGGGATGGGTGACCCTTCACCTCTGGAGTTTGCCCACTCCCCCTCCCAGGAATCTGAGGCCAGGCTCCCACACACTGCCTGGATTTCCCTGGCTCAAAGAGGTGTTTGAGTGATGCATTTCGCATCTGCTTTCCTGCTGGGGAGAGTTTTTACATCCTCCTGCCCCTGCCATGCTGGTGGAGGTGCCAGAAGGGAGGCCCTGGCATGGAGACATCTGCAGTGCTGTTTCTGAGAGTGGTGTCATGAAGGGCTGTCCCAGGAGCAGTGTCCTTCCTAACCATTCCTGGCTGTTCTTGGGACTCCTGATTCTTTTCTTTGGGTGCTTAAACACAAATTCCAGTCCTGCTTCATTCACAGCCAAGCTGCTGTTTGTGTTACAGATCTCTGCAATCACAGTACCATTCCCAGGAATGCCTGTGGTATTTCCTTCTGTCAGCATGTTGGTAACATCTCACTGACCTAATCATGACCTGTTAATATGAACATAGTTTTCTGCCAGGTGTCTCAGGATGCCTGAAACCCAGACTGAGGCAACAGCTGCTTTGCTGTCAGTGCTGTTTTCTTGGGGAAGGCTAAAAAAACCCTTAATGAGTTCCAATATTTGAGAACTACTACTCTGCCAAATTCAGAGCTGTGAATGTCTCAAAAACAGAACAGAAAATCATTTTATTGAAGAAGAATGCAGAGTTAATGTATCTATCTTGTCAAATGATTTTTCTTGCAGATACATCTGACATTGTCAACTCTTGTCTCCATTTACAATTTCAATATCTGAGATGTTTTTCTCCTAGTCCAGATACTTAGAGCTGGGAATTTGTATAAAGAAGGATACAAAGAGAGCATTAAATGTTCTAGTTCAGTGGGAGGGTTCAGATGAGGATCCTCTAGAGGGTACCATGCAGAGGAGCCCACCTCTCTGGTGACATGGCTGCAGGGTTGGGACACTGGGTTCTGTCTGAAGTGAAAGCCTTCTCTACGATCTTTGCTTCTAAACATAATTAGGAAGGGAATAATGTGATTTAAGTAACTAAAAGCCCCCAGCCAAGACTTTCAATAAACCTCAGCAAGAGATCACAAAGCCCACCTGGTGCAGCAGCTTTGAAACATGAATCAAGGAACGTGCAACTGAGGAGAGACTTGTCATACTCAATTTAAGACTCTCTCCAACAAAATACGACTCAATCAAGGTGGAACACGTCCCTTTCTTATTGGATGCACAGCGAGTTTCCCTGTAGGCTCCAGAGGCTCTGCTGTGTTTGTTTTATTACCTGATGCAGAGAAAAGACTCAGAGAGTTGAATTAAAATTATCTCATGGGGAGGAAAAAAACCCCAACATGTAGATTGGAAAACTTCTGTAATTAACTTGAATATTGTCATTGTAGTAGACTGTGGTGAGTGGCCCCTGGTTGGACACCAGGTGCCCTTTGAAGCTGCTCTGTCACTCCCCAAAATGTACATGAAAGGCTTGTGGGTCGTGGTAAGGACAGGGAGGGATCACTCACCAGTTACTGTCATGGGCAAAACAGACTCAGCTTGGGGAAAATAGTTTAATTTATTAACAGTCAAATCAAAGAGGATAATGAAAAATAAGAGGTAAATCTTAAAGCACCTTTCCCCCATCCCTCCCTTCTTCCTGGGCTTAACTTTGCCTTTGATTTTCTCTGCCTCCTTAGAGGTGAAAGGGACAGGGAATGTGGGTTGCAGCCAGTTCACCACACACTGACCCTGCCCCTCCTTCCCCTCAAGAGGAGAATTCCTCACCCTCTTCCCCCTGTTCCAGTGTGGGATCCCTCCCACGGGATGGTCTCCTCCAGGGTGAGTCCTCCCCATGGGCTGCAGTTCTCCACAAATTCCTCCAGAACCAGGAACCTGGAGCTCCTGGAGGTGCCTGACATGAACCTTCTTGGCCACAGGGAAAGCTTCCAACAGCTCCTCTCCCAACACCTGGCCACACAAAGCCAACCCAGGCACCAATTCCTACTGCCCCCAGAGCCCAGAGCTGTGTTCCTTCACCCTCTGACAAATGCTGGATGTTGCAGCTCAGTGCAAGACTTTACATGTCTGATTCCCTTCCTGCTTTGTTTCCCATCAAATATTTACAGCTTAAGAAAAGCAGATTTACTGTAAACAAACACACAAAAATAAAGCTAGTTAAAAAATACTTTCAGCAACTAATCCCACCCAGAGTGGACCAGGAGCTGACAATTGATCTTGGGCACCAATTTATTGACAGCAGATTTAAACTGCCTAAGTGTAAATACCATTTGAAAATTAATTGGGTGCCTGTTGGAGCTCCCCAGGCTACAGAGACTTTTGCACCTACTTGGGCTGCTTTGGATTCTCGACCAGCTCAACCTCAAAAGGCAGATGTAATTCTTGCAACTTCTGGCAGTGTTTTTTAGGATTCTAAAGGGCTGAGTATGTTTTGAAATCCCTCTTGAGAGATGTGGACCTGAATGTTGCTGTTACTGCCACAGGAAATGGTGAAGGAAAAGAAGCAGCACTTTTGTTTTCCTCCTGTTGTCATGCACTCTCTCATACACCTTATCAACTCTGCACAGTTGAGTTGTTCTGGTCTCTTTTATCCAGAATTTCTTATTTAATGACAGGAAAATCCATTTTCTGTCTAGGAGCTGGAGTTAAATGGGTGTTTCATTTGGTATCTCATTTGGCACTTCATTTTGCATGTCTGAAAATATTTTTTTAAATCACTTTATATTTGTTTTCCATTTGAAAAAAACTTGGGTTTAAGAAATTTGCTAAGGTGGAGCAAAATAAGGTTTATCTGCAAACAAGGAGGGTTTTGCCAATGGTCCAGACACCGACAGACAAATTTTTCTTGTCCTAATTGAAGTTTGATATTTTGAATAGATAAAGTACCCCAGTGACTGAACAGAGAATGTTTAGATAGTTGTTGAATACAAACAGCTGTCCAGCTTCCATCTGAGTTCATGAAATAGTTGCAAATAATTTTCCTACTGTTTTTAAAAGAAAAATTCCTCTTTTTAACTTATTACCCATTCCTGGACGTATTTCTAAAATCCATTTTTAAGGATTATTTTATTTTTACTGTTAGCAGCAATAATAAATTGAGATCTTTTCCCAAGTATTTAAAATACAGGATCTATAAAGGCACTGGTGGTTTGTCTTTAAAACAAACACAACCCAAACCAATGTCTTGCTGGTGATAAGGAGCATGCAAACTATTAATTGCTTTTGACACAAAGTGACACGAGCACCTTTGATATATAATTGGGGAGCGACGCCGTTTAACAAGTTTTAATTTCTGGTGCAGCTGGAAGACAATAAAGAGAAAGCATGAGAACAAATTAAAGAGTATATAGGTCAATCATTCTATTAACAGTCTTCAGGGAACACACATCTGATTTGCATAATTGTATTTCTGCTGCATCCAGACATACTGCTGTGCTAATACGTGTTCTTGGTGAGTCTATAAACACACCAAGGATGGCCTTTCCTCCATCAAAGAATGGCTAAGCAGGATTACAGGAGCAAATGCATTATTAATTTTATCTCATCAGTGTTTCAAGGTTAGCTTGACCCAATCTACAAAGGGGCCCAGCAGCTCCACAGGTAGTGGTTTGTTGAATATTTTCCCATAAAGCAAAGATGAAGCTCTACATTTCTCACACTTGTATGCAAATAACCCAAATTAGCAGCCTTTTGTTTTAAGTCTGTGAGAAGATCCTCATTCTTTGCTGCCTCCTCTGCTACATTTGAGCATCCTGCATTTGACAGACTTGGTTGGGGTTTACCTGTTGGTTCCACTTTCAAATTCTCATGGCAGGTGCTCAAGGACTGAGCTCTTTCCAAGGTAAAATAGTGCATTTCTATTGGGTTTGTGCTCACAAAGGCAGCAGATTTGCCTCATACCACACTTGCAATAGAAACTCACAGTTAAAGCTACAGAGAGAGATCTGTGACTAAAAGATACTTAAGGCAGAAATGTAGGAATGAAAAGCACACAAATAAACAGGAAGGGAGCCTGAGTGACAATCCTGCTTTGCTGCCCTTGCCATTAAATAGTTTTAATTTACCTGAAGTACTTCAGTAACATCTTGGTTTTCAGCTCTTTTTTTTTTTTGTATCTAACCATGCTCCAACCCCAGTGTTCTGTTTCCAGTCTCTGTGTGCAAGTACTTCATCCTAAAATGCATCACTTTGCCTGTAACCCTGGGGAAGTGTATTAAGAGAAAAACATATCCTCAATTTTAAGAGAAAAGTCAACTACAATTATAATGTAATGAAGAACACCCAAGAAACAAAGGTATGACCCGGACATTTTGTGTAATTTCACCAAAGTGCAATAATACAATATAAAACTCTCTAGTAATTTTCAAAATCAGGACAGAAAATTGAGCTTCTAATTCAGAGAGAGCAATTATCAAAAGGGCTTAACATACAAATCATATCCTGTATTAAATCTCAGCATTTTCAGCCAGGCAGAGGGACCTTGGAGTACTAATTGACAGGAAGCTCAACATGGGCCACCAGTGTGCCCAGGTGGCCAAGAAGGCCAATGGGATCCTGTCCTGGATCAAAACTAGCGTGGCCAGCAGGTCCAGGGCAGTGACCCTTCCCCTGGACTCTGCATTGGGGAGGCCACACCTTGAGTGTTGTGTTCAGTCCTGGGCCCCTCAGTTGAGGAAAGAGATTGAGGGGCTGGAGCGGGGCCAGAGAAGAGCAACAAGGCTGGAGAAGGGACTGGATGTGGCACTGAGTGTCCTCTGAAACACCTCCAGGGATGGAGAATCCACCATGTCTTGATCCAACCCTACTGTGATTATCAGCCCAGGGCACTCTGTGCCCTGGGCTGGTAATCACAGTGGGGTTGAATCAAGGGTTGGGTTTGATAATCTCAGAGGTCTCTTCCAACCCAAGTGAGAAGAGAAGAGCAACGAGGCTGGAGAAGGGACTGGAGCACAAGTGCTGTGGGGAGAGGCTGAGGGAGCTGGGGGTGTTCAGCCTGGAGAAGAGGAGGCTCAGAGGTGACCTCAGCACTGTCTGGAACTGCCTGAAGGGAAGTTCTGGCCAGGTGGGGTTTGGTCTCTTCTCCCAGGCACTCAGCAATAGGACAAGGGGGCACGATGGGCTCAAGCTCTGCCAGGGGAAATTGAAGTTGGAGAGCAGAAAAAAATTCTTTACAGAGAGAGTGCTCAGGGATTGGAATGGGCTGCCCAGAGAGGGGGTGGATTCCCCATTCCTGGAGGTTTTTAACCTGAGCTTGGCCGTGGCACTGAGTGCCATGATCTGGTAAAGGGACTGGAGTTGGACCAAGGGTTGGACTCGATGATCTTGGAGGTCTTTTCCAACCCAATCACTTCTATGATTCATGCTTTTCTGGAGACTCCTTTGAAAGCATTGCCAAGATGTTGAGTCCATGCTTTTACCTCCATAAATAAGAAAAAATATGTTGTAAATGTACGAAATGGAGAATTGCTAAATGAAATTTTACTGAATTTCATAAAATTACCAGAGAGGTGGATTAATGTTAATAGTGCATATGACCCAAATTGCTTTCAACTCAAGAGGAGCAAAAAGGAACTTCTGGGTTTATTTTTGAATGTATCACACTGAAAAAACCTGCTGGTAATAGAATAGAATCTTTGCCCCAGTATTTTATTTTATTGCATATTTTAAACCAATTCCAGAAGATTTCATTTTACAGCAAGATGTTGAACACAAATGGCATTAAAAAAAAACAAAAAACCAAACAAAAAACCTGCCTCACCACCCTGTGCTCCAGTGTTTACTTAATTATTATGATTAGTGAGAAATTTGGTGGTTCTCCCCTTTTTAACTGCAACTTCTGGAAAGTATAATAAATGATTTCCAATTAAGGATTAGCAGAACTCATGACAAGAGAAATCTCTGTCAATTTATTAAAACAAAGTCTCTCTACAGAGGGATAAACAATGTAGAACATTAAAATATTGTGTCAGGAGTGTATGCTTAATTAAACTTACATTAGCAAGGTAATTCTTAATAATTTAATAGTATTATTTTTCTTTTTTAAAGTAGATTTCAATTCTGTACTTGTAGAAAGGGGAGACAAATGTCAGTATTCCAAATGTGGCTCATTGTAACAGCTGAATAAGTTGGAGGATTTATTGGTTTATTCATTGTTATTCACTCATTGTTATTAGTGTACAAAGAGGAAGTTATTCTAAAACAAAACCTTTGTTATAATATGTAAGAGGCAACAAAGTGACTACATTGAACTGGAATGGTTGGGATTGAAGCCTTGGAGGTTTATGGGTGACACCAAACATCTGGATTTGCACATCCAGCCCATGGGTTTTATTTGTTGGAAAGCAACAATAACTCTTGTCCAGACAATCATCACCATCTTGAGCAGTTTGCAGGATGAAGATTGTTCAAGGTTCTGTCCTCTGAGTCAGTGTAAGGAGAGGGAGAAACTCTGTGTTGAGTCAGGATACTCTTTAAAAGGCAATATTTGCATTACAGTAAAAATAACTGAATTTCAGATCAAATTTCTGCTTTCCTGCTCATGTTGGGAAGGTTATTGTTAATAAAAATAGACTACAGAGATAACAAGCACTGGTTATGATTTATCTCCTCACCTAATCAAATTCCCAAAGGAGTCTGGTGTAATTTGGGTGGGATCATCTCAGAGATGGCTTTTGGAGGTTCAGCTTCTCCTGATGAAGTGATGTTAAATATTGTATCTGATTGTGTGGATTGGTTGACATCCAGCCTTTCCTCCAAAAGAACATTTAAGCAAAGCTGATGGTCTGTAATTTGCTCAGTGGATGCAGAGCTGTATTTGAAAGGAGTGTTTGCTGATGTGATATTTCTTCTGGAAAAGGCATCACACTGAATTTTCTAACATCTGTAATGACTGTTTTAGTGAATGTGAAACATGGAGTGCATCTGACAGGTTGGAGGGAAGGAGTTTATTCTTTTCTGGAACTACAAATTGTAGGAGAGCTGCTCATCTCTGGTGCCTTTCTATACCCAGGCAAAGAGAAGCAAAAGGAATGTGACTTTCTCGCTGAGAAAATGAGATCAACTGAGAGAAATGGAGACAGGAATTTGAATGGAGATGACTCCTTTTTTTGAGGATAGAGTTCTAAACACAGAAATTGAAACATAACTTTCAATTAGATCTGGAGATGACTTAGCACTGCCAGTTTGTCCCTTGCCAGTGTGAAATACAGCAATATGGCCATGGCCAATGTGCCATTTCATGTGTTGCCACCCCAAAGTTGGCACTCTGTGGAATGTCTGTGCCTGCCCTGGGGCACTCAGCTTGGGAAAGGAGCACAGAGCAGCCATGGAAGACAAAACCTCACTCACAGATGGAGATTTCTAGTCAAGATATGATTACAATATTCATACATATTCATATCTATACATGGCATTGCTGCTTTTAATGAATATGGTACCTTGGGTACCAATTAACGAATTTTTCCTAAGATATAGGAATAAAATAGGAGAAATATTGTAAATAAAAAGGAGTAAGTAACTTATTCACATCAGTAGTGCTTAAAAGATTTTGTTACTGTTTTTCCTGCTCATATATTTAAAATCAGAGCAACTTCTTCTGTTCTAGAACTGTAAAACCTCCTCATTTTACTGTGAACCAGCAGTAGGGAACAAGGATGGTGTAAAATTAATGAAAGTTCAGTAGCAAGACCAAAAGCCTGAGACTTCATATGTGGCAAAGAAACAAAGAATTTGACGTGCACAAAGTGTAGTTATGAAAGTTATTCCATGTAAACCAACTCCTCTAGCACTTCATCTCAGTGATCCACACTGAGCCATCCCTGAGGAAACAGATGAACTGAAACCTCGTGTGAATTTATGCAAACCCAGAACTGCCACATATGGAGCTCTCATGGAGGGCTGCAGGTTATGATAATCACTGCAGGCAGTCCAAGAAAGGCTTTGGAATCTGGCATGCTCTGGAATACTCTAAACCAGGGGCCACATCCTGCCCTGCTGCCATGTGCAAGTTTTGTTATCATTTTTGGAAGTGGATTTCCTCTTGGCCCCAGTTTTCTCCCCCATAGTTGTAGTTCTTAATCTTTGCAATCTTTTTGTTTTGACAATGGCACAGTTCTTTCCTTTTCTTTTTTACATGTGGTTTCTACTTTTTTCTTTTTTGTAAAGCATGAGAGGAGTGTTCTGGTGCAATCCAGGATGCACTGGAGATGCTGAAGGTGAGAGTGTTGTGTTGTGCTGTTCATCAGTGCTGATAATCCCAGGCAGCAGTGACACAACATTTGCTGTGTTAGGAAAATCACTTATTTGAAGGGAAATACTTTCCTAGCATTCTGATATTTTCCCAGAAGCTGCCTGAAGTTTAAATTTCCAGTTTCAGGCATCACAATCTTCATTGGTTGTACAAGTTCCCCTTGAATCTCCAGCTTAAATCCTTGCCCAGCTGCTGACAAAGTATTGCCCACCTGAATTAATGCCAGCACCTGTGATGAACTTCTGCAGTGTGGCATGATCTTCCCTTCCTAGGATTGTGGGTTTGTGTTTAAGAAGCAATGACTGGTTTAATATCTAGTGAAGTGCTCTGGAGAGAATAACTCTGATCACAGCAGGAAAAAAGAAAACAAACCCAAAAAAGCAGTGAATGACAAGGGAAGGAGACAGTTCAGACACAACAGAGAGCAAGAAAGGATATGAAGGAAAAGGACCCTGTCATCAATCTATCCTGTTAGCTCTAAATTGTCAGAGAAAAACATGGGTAATCACAGCAAGGACAGCAACAGGCCCTTTCTGACTCCAAATTCAAGTAGAAGCACAGCCTGCCTCAAGCTTTTAGAGCACTATTAGTGTGGCTTTATCTTCAACTCTCTGATTTTGATTCTTTGTGACCTTCTGTGTCAGACTCCCCAGCAGAAAGAATCGCAAGTTCTGAATTTCAGCTCCTTTCCTACATGATATAAAGCCTGCAGGCTTGAATTCTTGGTTACAGCCAAATCCAAATTAAATAGCAAGAAGTGTGTGTGAGTGCTTGGAGAGCATCCTGCATCCTCCTGGGGAGGGAATTCTCACTCCTGGTTCTTGTGACCATCACCAGCCCTAACTGAGGCAACAAGCTTGTGGGCTTTGGCTATTTTATCTATCTTTTTTTTTATCTGTTTTTATCTGTTTGTTTTTATCTTTTTATTTGGCTTTCTTTTTTTATCTGTGCCTTTGCATATGGGGCATATTTTTTCTCCCATCACGACAAAACTTGCTCATTAATGTTAATGAGGCACATGCACTTATCTGGAGGAAAGGCCTCTAATTAATTTCATTATCCTTCCTTTATCATACCAAGCAGTATTTCCTTTTAGAAATGGGTGAGGACCTTTGGATTTTTGCAAGTTATCCAGGAGTCCTTAAATTAATCAGTAATGGCTTGGGCTGGGATAGAGGGAATTTTGGTCTAGGGCTGTATTTTGGAATTGTGCTGGAAAGAGGGAACACAGAGATGGGTTTGTTGCTCTGAGCAGTGTTGGCACAGAGTCAGGGTCCTTTCTGCCCCTCACCCAGCAGTGAGTGGGCTGGGGGTGCCCACTCACACAGCCAGGACTGCTGCCCCCACAGGGCACATCCCAGCCTGGCATCACGCCCTGGAAGGAAAAAGGGGGGAGAAGAAGGAAGGACAGGGACATTCAGGGTGATGGTGTTCTGCCTTCCCAAGTCACTGCTAGGACTGAGGGAGCCTGACTTTGTTAGGAATGGCAGAACACCTTCCTGCAATGAAAAGGGGAATGAATTCCTTGGTTTGTTGGGTTGTGTGCGAGGTTTTTGCTTTGCTTCTCAAACTGTCCTTATCTCAGCCCAAGAGTTTTCTCACTTTTGCTTTTCCAGTTCTGTCCCACTCCCTGACATGGGGACAGTGAGTGGGCAGCTCCCTGGGGCTGAGTTGCTGACTGGGACTAAACTCCAACAGGAGTAAATTTTTACTAATAAAATAATTAATTTAAATTTATTGAGGTGTTTTGGGGTACTTGTATTCAGTTGTGTCTATACATAAAAGAAGATAGAGCTTGTTTTAACAGCAAGTTAATTCCTAGTCAGGAAATCTCTTCCTTGCTCTCAGCTTTGACTCTTCCAAACTCCAGATTCCTCTTCCCTTCCCCCAGCATGTTACAAAATACTGTCAGAATCTGCACTACTCCTGGGATTCACCTCCAATACGATTATCACAGTTCAGGCAGAAAGAAGGACAACTCAGTTCCCTTTCTGAAATTTTCATGGTGTGTAGTATTTCATTCAGCATTACATGAGCATTTGTTCCTTTCCTTTTTTGAGCATTTTAAATCCTTTATAATGTTTTGGCTTTCCCATGAGTGGGTTTTGTCATGAACGGATTCAGCAAAGAGCCCCTTAGGAGACCCTGCACCATCCTCATCTTGTTGTTTGGCAGGAATTGGCTTCTTGTGGAACTGCAAACAGGATTAAAGCAGAATGCTCCAAGAAAAATGTCAGCCTCTTCACTGAATTTAAATTATTTTGTCCTAATTCTGGGCTGAATGAGAACAGCTGTAGGAACAAGTGCTCTGCCATGTCTACAAAATGAAAAAAATCACCTAAACCACAAAACAAACTGGCAGATAGATGGAAGGAACAGAAAAATGTCATTCCCTCCTAACAGCAATCCTACTGCAATGAGGATAATGAATAGAAATGGAGGAGGGAGATTTATGGAGGATAAAAGGCTGAGTGGATGGAAACTGGCCATTAATAGCTGTAGTTTGGCTGACACACAGCAGGGTCTCTGAGTAGAAATAGTGGGGGAAGAAAACTACCTTAAGTTATAGTTGAAGTTTATGAGAGGGATATTAAGGTATGAACAGGTTTCATGTCAGGAGCAGATCTGTGGAGATAAACAGGAACCATGAATCTCCTCAGATATATTTTAGGGTCTGTCTCTGGTCCACTCTGAATCCCATAATTAGTAGTAGAAGAGCATCTTCCAGTTTAGTTTTCATTGAGAAGAGTCTCTGCAAACACACCCAGTTTTTTCCCTTGGGATGTTCTTTTAAGGATGAACTTGGCAAATAGGCAATTTTCTTGCCTGTGGAATTTTGTAGGCACATTTTCAGCATTACAGATATAAGAATAATATATTTAATAGGGAAGGGGTAAAAAAATATTTCATTATTTTAGTCAAATGGTGTAATTTATGAGATAGTTTTTATTATAGAGAAGACAAAGGAGAAATGAAAAATTGTAAAGGTAATAAATCCAAGTGGTAGTAAACAACTGTGGATGATACTGTAATATGTAGGGTTACCTGAGGGCCATATGATTCTTGCACATCTCTCCAAATATTAAGGAATACTACACAGGTATCATTTTAAAGCTGTCTCTCTAGTTCCTCCCAAGCTGCAGGACTGATGGGACAACACAGGTACCATGGCTAGTGACAATATTGCAATCACTTGTAGTTAGCTGAAAAATTTAAGCCCTGACCCTTGCTAAGATGTCACCTGAACCAGCAAATATTTGCTGTGCCTTGGCCAGGCAGCAAGCAGGAACACATTGCAAATTTGAATGTGTTCAGGATCATTAAGCTGATTGTGTCGATTTGTTAAAGTGCCAAGTAATGATTTTACAGGTAATTAGACTTGAACAGGCAGAAACAAATTTATGTCCTTCCTGTTTCTATGATGTATGTAATGACAGATCCACTGTCAGAGAAGGTGTTGTGTTTAGGTACACAACATTTCTTAATGTCCTAAAGCAAATGAAATATTGCACCTCAGGAACTGATCAGTGACTGTATAAAACACATTAGCAGCTTTTCTTCTTTTAGCTCCTTTTAATCGAAGCCCATTCATCATGTCCCAGAAAGATGGAATGGCTCAGGTTATTCCTGCTGCCTGGAGAACTGGCAGTGAACCTTTCAGGTCAGGAGGAGAAGACAGGAGTACCAGGTTATTACAATTGTTTTCCTCTGACTGATCCTCACGAGGCAGTGGCAGATTTTGTTTGGTTTGTTTCTCGGTGTGAATAGGGAAAAACACACCTCAGGACTCAGCTGGAAAAGCAGTTTAGGATTTATTTTCACGAATATTTGTGTATTTGCTGTTTTCTGGCCTCTGTGTACCAGACCCACACCAAACACTGGGTTTGTTTTTTTTTAAAAGTAGCATTTATGATGGTAATAACAATTAGCACCTGTTTCTTCTCCTGCTCTCTCAGTTGCACCATCCCAAGTGATGATCACAGCTCCTTAGCTCTAGAAATCAAACTAATAGTAATTATTTACCAATAGTAACCAAGGAATAAATATAAAATTCCTTTAGAGTTTCTCCTGGACCCAGTATAGAAATCTGCCAATTGTTGCTATTTTGTGCATCACTTCAGACTATATTCATTAAAAATGGGCAATAAGCTCTTTGCTTTCAACTCTGTTACTACTTTTTCCTGCAGGAGCACAACTTGAGGGGAGTGTAGATGATCCATTCATTTCTGTTGCTTTCAGAAAATCAGGTTTTTTAAATATTTGGCTTTTAATAGCATAAAGCTTCCTGTCAATCAGCTCTATTGTTGGGTGAATTGATTACTACAGAAATGTGGAGCTGGAGTCTGCATCAGGCTGCCTGTTGTCTGACACTTCAGAAATTAGATGTTTACTTCAGTGAATTCTTAGATGTAATTACAGTGTTGCTATTCAGGACAGTGTAGTTAAAAATCTGTCGCAGCCTTTTATGTCACAGAGCTATTTTAAGGGGGGAAAAATGAAATGATGATTTATCTGTGCCCAAAACTCAGAAAAAGGATCATCTCAAGGCCCTCCCTGTGACAGCTGCAAGACACCCACTGCTTGTCCTGTGTGAAATTCAGGAGGCAGTGGCTGTTTACCTGAGCCTGGAAAAAAATGCAGTCCAACAGTCTGTTTGTAAATAGAAAAATATAAACCAGAGGTTTTGTGTTTCAGCCCTAAATGGACCTGCATTTTGTTAGAATGTCTTTATAGGGATCTGGTTTAGCTGAGCTCTGCCATTAAGTTGGAATTAAGTGGTAAGCTGTGCTGGTGCTTTTTCAGTAGAGTAAGTTTGGGAAAAAAACTCTTTAATGTGCAACTGAGACATAGCACTGATCATTTTACAGTAATTTTTTTTTAATATATTTTAAATAAACCAGTGGAAAATAAGTCCAGCTTAGGTGAAATTCAGCTGTTTGTATCCAGATACAAACCAGTGTGAGCTGAGCTGTGGTTCTGGTCAGGGGGTTTGTTTGCTTTAAATGAAAAATCTCAGAATAGAGCCTGTTCTATATTAGATCCTGTGCCAAATATGGGGTTCATTATTTTCTTTGCCAAAATGGAGTTTTCAGCAGTTTCTCTTTTTAGCTACACAAATTTCACTTTGGAGCTGCCCCATCATGTGGCTCTTTCAGGGAATAAGAACTGAACTCAGATCTCCAGCTGACTTGAACAAGGAGATATGTTGAAAATCATAGAAACAACTGAGGTTTGGTTTAACTCTAATTACAACAGATGATTGTGGAAGTGTTTTCATTATTCATAATACTGAAACACAAGCAAATGTATGATAAGCTGTTCACAAACAGTAGTTGTGGAACTATTTGTCTTCATTCCCCTTAATCTGGACACTACTTTGGTCTATAAGAAAGGACTTACATTCCACCTTAGGGAAAAAAATTGCAATTTTTACCATGTGTGCTTAAAGGTACTAAATGACTTGCAGAGTATTTCAAATTTTGAAATGCACAAAAAGAGCAGAACTAGACAGAATTTTTGCTAGGGTTCCATTATGAGTAATTATCTCTGGGATCAGAGCCTCCAGCTGAATTCTGCAACCAAATATTACTCAAGGCTTTTTGAACACGTTATTTTTACTGCTTTGAGGCTGCTCAGGCAAGTCTGTCTCCTAAATAAATTAATGTTTCTCTGCTTTTGATCATGCTGATGTCACCTGAGTGTGGGATGAAACCAAAGTGGATGAGATTATTAGCAGAGTAAATGGGTTTATGGAGAGTGGTGAAGGCTGTAAATGTTGTGGTTTGATCCCTGTGTGGACCCACAAAGAGCCCGTGACTGTCCCAGCCCTGCCCTTGCCTGTCAGGCAACACCACTTGAAGTTTACAAATATCAATTATTTGGCACTAAAGTACTTGCACTGTAGGAATTCCATTCTCTTGTAACTAACACTGTGTTGTTCACTAATTAAAATGTAATATTTGGAGCAGTTACAGGAATATCTGTCATTGAATGCACGGTTGGAATCTGCACCCTCAGAGAGATTCTGAATCCAGCTGAGAAACTTGGTCCAACTTTGGATCTATCTGAAATTGCTTTAAGCAAGTACAGGATCCCTTGCTACATAAAGCATTCTACCATTATAAGTCAATAAACCCAAAAGAATTCCCATTCAATTGGAGTCCAGCTGCTGAGGTCTGCCAAAAATATTTACTTAAATACTTTATTTTATCTGCTGTCTTCCACACTGCCCAGACACTGTCTCTGATGACCTCAATTACTCCTGGAGTTATTTGAAAAGTGGTTTAGATCTCTAGATTTTACAAATAGTTGATGCTTTTGCTCTAGAAATGTAATTTGATTAGTGTAAGATTATAAAAAAAATGATAATTTCATACAAATCCTGCTCAAGACAATTGGTTTGACTCCAGCATCCTGTACAGTCTTTCCAGCATCCCTAAAAGGATCTGTTGTCACCAAAGGAAGTGAAATGTACTCTCATTTTAACTTTTATATTGATCTGTACTGTTACTCTGGAGCAATTTGGCAATTTCCAGTGGCAGATCTGAAAGGCTCCTGCTTTAATTATGACTTGAGCAAGAATGTGACACCAAAATGGTTTAGATTAGAACAAAACAAAATTTTAAAAAATTCCAACCTGCTGCAGCCACTTCCTGACAATTTCTGCACCTGTAATTTTTCCTGTCTGGTTTATCATGAACAAATTACATTTTCTCATGATAATTAATTAATGTTTTTAAATAGGTTGTTTCAATATAGCAGCCTATTTATGCTCTTAACAACATTAAAAGGTCTGGAGTGCTGTGTAGCAAAGATCTCAACTCCCTCATGTAATCAAGATTTCTTTTTCTTGGCAAACACTGGGAGGCAGACTTTGTTAGGTTGTCTTCTGGTTTCTTTTTCTATCATTTATCTGGTTACAATAAAATAATTCACAGTCCTATAACTTCCCATTATTCAACAATGGGTAATTATGATCTGAAGAGAAAGTACTTTGAGTAGCTACAATGAGATTTATCCTTTTCTGGTCATAAATTGTTGTATTTAAGGAAGTAGATCCTTATAACTTAGAAGCTCCTGTGTTCAGAGCCACCAATACCATTGCAGTTTGTTGTGTGTGTCTCAATTAATTTATGTAATATCCCAATAAATTTTGCCAAGTCAAATGCCAGGATCTTTCTTACTCTTTTTAATTACAAGGGTCATCATAAACTGGTCTTCACTGTTCCACTCTTATCAAGCTGGTGCTTCTGCAATTGCAGTTCGAGGACACAACCCTTAGCCTTTCATAATCCAGAAATAGTTTCAGAATCCTGAGAGAATATGGCACAGTGATTTCATATTCCTGGTGGTGGGAAGTGGGAAGAATCCTCAGCTGACGATCCCCTCGCACACACGGCGGGATTCGGCATTTGGAGAGCAGATGCCTCCGAAAGCTACAGGCTGCTTTTCACTCAATTTAGCTGAAGAAAGGGGCAAAGAAAAGAAGGGAAAAGCTGCTGCCTTTGGTCACAGAGCAGTCAGGCACCACAATGGAAGCAGGCTGTGATGTCTTGCTTTAATTTATGGCTTTTAAGTTTAATGGGTTTGAGTGTGTGTTTAGCATTTCACTGCAATATCAAGTGTTCCAATATCTTTCCTTACATACTTGACCTTTGGGCTAACAATGAAGCATTGCAGAATCATGAACTCACTGCCTTTATCTGACAGCTCTGACTTATTTTCTCCTTCAATATTCTTTTCTTCTCGCTGTTACAAATTGTTGCATGTCCTGGGAATGTCTGAGTTCCCGGAGTTTAGATTTTAATCAGCCCCTTCTCCCTTTTCCTGGCAGCACCATTAAGGGAAGATATTCTCCTACCTCGGTATTAATGCTGCCCTTTTTAAGCTTTTTTTGTTTACTGAATGAGAAAAAAACAGTGATCTGTGGTTTTATTTGAGCTGACACTTGGTCTGTGTTGCTGCTCCTGCACCTCCACCCTGAGCTCCCACCACAGCCTTGACACGAGGTTTAATTTGCACATCGGTGCACCCAGGGGCTTGCAATTCCCTCCTGGTTTGGGAAGATCACAGAATGCAGAGATACATTTTTATGATTTATAATAGATTTTATTATGCTTTATTTCTTGTATTTTAAGAGGTTTTGCTCACTAACAATTAACCTTATTCTTTATATGTCCATGGGCCAAGGTCTTTCTTAAGCACAGTGCAACCAAAACACCCCGTGCTGAAGAGTTTATGATGATACGAAGCCTGAGATCACCTACTTATTTTAAGTAGCTTAAGAAATCTACAGCTCATAGAAAGCAAAATTTGGAAAAAGTAATTTTTAATAAATCCTCTCTGTGTGTATTTTCCATAATGGTCTTCTCAGGTTCAGCCTTTGCTTGCCATTTTTGATAGTGAAAATATTTAGTGGAAAAGATAGTCTGTAAGTAAATTTTCTGCATTTAATTTCTGCTTCTGCAGTAACTAAGACAGCTGAGCAAGGGGGAGGGAAGGAACTGTTCCAGAAGCCTTTCTTCCCAGCACGTTTCTCCATAGGGAAAGTGAGGGATATACAATTGGAACAACTCCTGTTGAGTTGCTTTTACACATGCACAATGTCCTCATGGTGTGTTTGGTGTGCTGCAAAACTCAAAGGTTAACTGGGGACTGTGGGGTGTGGGGAAGGCTCGTGTCAAATGTCCCCAAACCAGTGGGATTGTGGCTCAAATCAGTGGGATTGTGGCTCAGCCAGCAGCTCCCAGCATGGTGTGCTGGGAATAGACCCCCAGGAGTTGGTTATTTGCTACAACCAACTTTCACTCCACAACTGGGGCTTTGTTTTTCTAATTCCACCTCATAATCGACAGAAAAGAGTACTGGGAAGTAGTGATGTATTATAGGAAATGAAGGGAAAGAAGCACAAGGCAGTATTTCTATAGCAATTTAAAAGGGTACAAGAACTAAAACAGTGGATTCTACTCATAGACAGAAGTTCTTTGCATGTAAATACAAATGGTATGAAGTGTGGAAGAAAAGCCTGTTTTAGTCAGGAAGTAAATTGCTTGATAATTGGAAGATTGGTGGACTAAACATCAGAGAAAATACATTCAGGGTAAAAAGATCCTGGCTTATTTCTGGTCATTTTTCAAAGGTATCACACACAGGATAGCTACAGGTGCCAGAAACTTCCATTTCCAGCAGAAATGGCTGTTAGTGCTTCTAGAAAAACTGTGGCTCAGGATAGGTTTTCATGCTATTTCTACTTTAGGAAGATAACTTTTTTCTCAGGTTATGGTTTATGAGAGGCACAGATTCTGTGGTTACACAGACACGTTGAGAACACAATCAGAGAAAGATCAATGATCCAGTGCTTTGTTACCTGAGATTCCTGACTTTCCCTACTCTCTTTATTTAGAGCTTCCACAGCCTTGGACTGCAGATAAAGGTCCCAGCCAAAGTTGAGGTTTCTGTTTCCTCCAAACTGGATTTAATAATCTGAAGCTGTTTCTCTTTGCTAAATCTCCCAGAAAAGGTTGTTAAAATGATTATGGTTTGTATTCCCTCTGCTGTGCTTCATGGACTTATCACTGGTTCCCAATGAAGGGAAAAGAAGGATGGGCAGGGGAATAGTTTGGAAGTTCTTCCTATGAAATCTAAAGTTGGATCCATTGGGCAGTGTAGCTTCAGGAATTTGTGTTCACTGTGCAGCTGATCTGAATTGATGAGAGGTAAATCTATAGGGTGACTAACACTGAGTTAATGACCTGCTCCATGGCCTGGATCTCAAGGAACTTCCACTGCTTGTCTGCAGCAATTGTGCAAAATGAGTTTTAAGCTCTTTTAAACAATTTTTATCTGTGCTTTTTGTCTCAAAGAGCTAAAAGAGAAAGCAGAGAAATCCAGTCCATGAGACAATATTGCATGATAATTAGATATGATAAAGCAAATCAGAAATAGACTCATTCACAGGGAGGTTTTCAGAGGAAACACCTTCCTATGTGGAGGCACGAGGGATGGAACAGGAATGTGGGTAGGCATTGGAGATTAGGACTATTCAGGATTATTGAAAATTACAGTATCAATTTCCTGCTCTTAAAGGTAGTTAGGATTGTTCTAGCAGAAATTGTTTGGAATAAGCCACTCTCTGTTTATCACTTGCCAATAAATACTCATTTCAATAATTAGAGAACACTCTATCTCAAAGAAAAATGTAAAGAGGCATCAGATATCAGCTAAATTTGTTAAGAGAAAAATGAGAGATTATACATCCAGAAATTTATGTAAGTATTGCATTTTGTAGCTATTCCTGCTGCCGGAATTTCAGAGAACTCAGAGCTTTGCTAAGAGAAAAAGATGAGCTGAGCTGAAGGGTTTGTACACGTGGTGAACATGCAGATCAGAGCACTCACCACAGTGAAATAAAGCTTGATTTCCCTTTTTAATTGCCACTGAGGCCAGGTGTAAATCTGCACATAGGAGCAAGATACATACTGTCCAGGACATGAAAAGGATTCTCTTTTAAACGTGGTTGTTATCTCCCAGTGAGGGAGAGTTCTGGTGTCACCGGGGGATTTCAGCTCAAAGCGCGAAGTCACTGCAGAAACTAAAGCACATTAAAGTTGTTCACGGTGCAAGGGCAAGCAGAAATCCCCAACGAGTGCTCCCAAAGACCTGCAGCTTCCATTACCTTAGAGCAGCCTCCCTTCCAGAAAACCAGATTTATAAAGTGAAATGATATTTCCTTAGGTGATTCTTTTTAAATATATTTTAAAACAGTCGGCTCCCGACAAGTCACGATTTCAGTGTAATTAACGAGTAACCTCATTTAGCATCAGACCTGCTGCATTAAATCCAGTTCTGCCACCAGAAGTGGAAAAGTAGGGGTTGTATAACCACAGAACGTGGGGCTGAGGGGAATCTTGGGATCCATTGATGCCTGAACTCTTAGAGTGCCTCGTAACCCTCGATATTTCCTTGCAAAACTTCTCACAGACGATGCCACAGGTGACCTGTGGATCCTTTAGGAAGGAGAGAGCTGGATCCAAAAAGCATCTCAGAATGATTGGGTGGATACATTTCTGCAGGGAGCCTTCGTTATAATGCTAAAAAACAATTGCTCTTTTTCATCTGGGTCATATATTAACCAGTGCATGGGGAAACTATTAAATCAGGCATTTGCTAAAAGGGTCTAGAATTAGTTTAAAAATTGAGTAATTAGACCCATGCTGGGCTGGCATTACTTGGCTGCTTTTGCTTCCAACTCAAGCCCAGTTTCACTGCAGCACTTTCATTAGTTGCTCTATGTAAATTAGCTGGGAAAGAATGCCACATGTTTTCAATTATATTTTAATAGAAGAGAACAAGTTATTTTCCTTGAGACTGTAAGAGTTAGAAGTAAAATATGTAGCGTGCATAAAATCAGCTTTGCAATCATCTTTGTCTGCAGAAGATTGGTTTGCAATAATTTATCTTTGTGAAGGGCTTATAATCAACTAGAATTTGGATTTACATAAGATTAGAGTTATTTTTAAAAATACCTGCAAACTAAAGTACAGCCTGGCACCTTCTGATGAGCACTATTAGCCAGATTCTGTGCCCTGCATGAGAGTTGCAAAGAGAGTCTAATGAGAAAGGTGCTATAAAAACAAATTGACTGATATCAAAGCCTGACAGCAGCTGAAAGAGCTTCCATCCAAAAGTAAAATTCCCTAAGTTTACTTTGGTACCATGTGAAGTACTGAAAGATGTAGCAGTTAAATTGTGCTAATATTCAAATTTTAAAAAATTCTAAGGAAAAATAACCAATTACCAGAAATACCTGTGGGTGTTCAGCTGTCTAAGGAGGTTTAAATGAAAAAAAATGAAATTATACTACAGATAAGAAATAGTGATTAGTTCCTCTGAATTTTGTTTATTTATGAGCATTAAACACCTGCTTTGTGGATTTTCTTGGTTAGATTGTGGAGTGTTCCCTTTGTCATGTGATTTACTCTCTGTGAATTTGCTCTGTTCCTTTTCCATACCCACAGTCTGTTCAGGAATACATGACCTAGGGGAGATTTGGAGTTAGACAACGACTGAAAAGTGTCCACATGGACTTGGAGAGAGCTCTAACATTTCAGAATGAGTTCATGGCACTTACTGCCAGCACTGGAATGCACAAGATTCCTGGGAGGAGGAGGCTGAGTGGGGAGTCTGTGCAACTCCAGGTGTTGGGGCCATCCTGCAGCTGCTGATGTGTCAGCACTGACATGTTACACTTGCTGACACAACAAAGCCCAGCATCATTTCCATGCAATCACAGTATTATTTTATATTTTTATATGTCGCATGAAATTCAGTTTTGCATCAGAAGGAGTTCACTGGATAACTGAGGGGCATTCCCTCCCTGCTACCTCATTTCCAGTAGTTACCACCCCTTGTTTCTCTGGTCCTCTGCATCAGCAATTTCTGTAATCCTTTCCAGTTGGCAGCTTTAAAAGATTACAAATGTCTTTTTTTTTTCACTCTAAAGTAGCCAAATGGAAATATTTCCATTTAAAAAGAACTGTGGATTCTCTGTCCAGAAAATGTTGCAGCACTTGAATTAAAGGTGAAAAGTGATTGCTCTGATTATCCCGTGACTAACAAATAAATAAAGAGAGCAAGAAAATTGCAGCACTTGCTCAGGAGGAATCATTGGATTATGCAGGGAGTTGCAGCCACCTTTTGCTTGACTGTAGCCCTGTGTGAGAACATCAAGGGATAATAAACTATCAGCATTTAAGCAAAGTTGACAGATTGCACCCTTCTGTTGGCACTCAGATGTTGCAGAGCATCCATTGACCTGGGAAAAGGACATCCAGTGTGTGTGGGGAAGGAGCATCCCCTGCAAGATGTGATGGGAAGGGCAGGGTTTAATAGCTGTGGCATCACAAAAGACAAAGAGGGGGTTTTTTCAACTTGAAGAAATATTGGATGTCAAAATAGAAGTAGGAGATTGGCCATTTAGTGGAGATAAGGAATCTCCTTGTTTTAAGAGGAAAGCAGCAGGGCTCACTTGCTCAAAATATAACTGGGCAAAATCTTCAGTACAAGAAGAAATAAATCCGAGTACTACGAGAGCCTTAAAACCAAAGGAGACTGACAAATAATTTTGGGTTTAAATTCTTTTTGATAACTTCAGTGGTTTAGGTCTTACAGCTACAAATATTCACACTGGTTTAATTTGAGACATGTTTCTGTAAAGCACAACTACCCTGGATAAAGAAAAATTTCTGAAAGCTGTTTTTTCCAAGGACAAAAAGAAAATATAGACATTTGTCTGTGTGTGTCTCAACACACAGACACTCCTATCACAATAAATAATAATATTTTTTCATTTCTGTTCTGCAGCAGCTGTTGCTACTTGGAGAAATTATTCCATTACTGTTTGTTACAAGGAGTTGTATTCTGAA
Organism: Pithys albifrons albifrons; assembly: GCF_047495875.1. NCBI lineage: Eukaryota > Metazoa > Chordata > Aves > Passeriformes > Thamnophilidae > Pithys > Pithys albifrons. The sequence continues at coordinate 3,174,842 of NC_092471.1, read as the reverse complement.
AGAGTACGAGTGATTATAGAATTAATTTGGGGAAAATGTTTCTGTTGTTAGTTCTCAAAAAAAAAAAAAAGTAGTGCTATTTCTAAGTGTCATCTTCTAGATGGCCATTGTCAAATTGATCTGCATGGTTGCTGTTGTTTGGTACCTGCAGGCTCAGGGCCCTGCCCAGTGACTCTCAGACCAGTCTGACCCATTTCTGTGGGTTTGGATTCCTCACATAGTTCATTTCTTGATAATTTCCCTATACCTTCTGTACCCCTTTCATTCCTTAGAGAGCAACAGCTTTTGTTTAAATTGGAGTTTGAGGTGAATTATTACCCACATGAAGTCTTAGTTTCCTCATTTCCATTAACTCTTCTCACTGTAGATTTGGGTTGGCTGCCTGTTAGATCCAGATGACAGAAACAGAATTTCTTAATGAAGACAACATTTAAAATCTGATTCCCTAATTCTGCCAGAATCTGTTTAGAGGAAATGAAAATGGGACTGCAGCACAAGGGCAAACTTGAAATTTATGTGCATCAGCTTCATACCATGAACCATCTGAGAACAATGATGGTTCATATTTAGATTTTATATCCTGAAAAAACATTATATTAATCCTGTGAGATTCTCAGTGGAACTGTCAAGGTGCCTTGACTTTAGGGATCCTTTTTTGTCTTTGGGAGAGTGTGTTTTGTATATCTTAATTTGTGCATATAGACATAATTGAGTAAAGGCTTTTGATCTTAAATTGGAATAGTTCTGCAGTCATCACTTTCCTGGGGAAGGGAATTCTGTACTGGGAGTCTGACAGTAAAAGTTTCTCCTTTCATGGTTGTAATTAGTTCTTGTAGGTAATTCTGTGAAGGAAGCTCTTGAAACTTTGGAGATATTGGTACTAGGAAATCTTGCCCTAAGTACTGTTAGAGCGAGCACTTGGGTAGCTGCAGTGCTTGCTGTGCCTTGCTGAAAGTTCCTGGGGTTTTAGTTCCTGTTCATATCCCCTTTTCACTGCAATGTTCTTTGGAGTTCAGCATTAGCACAGGTTTTGCTGTGAGTGACAGAGGCAATGGATGGGCTTTGTTGCTGTTCCCACTGGCCACCAGGAAACAGGAGAGAGCACAGAGGTGCCCTCCAGTTATTAGATCATCCTCTTCCTTCTGATAGATACTCTGACAGACAGTGCTAAACTCTGAGAGCTCATTTTATCTCTGCTTGCATCTTGCCCTGATGCACCTTGGCAGCACTTATTTAATTCCAAGAGCCAATTTTGCCTTAATATTGGCAAAGCCTTAAAGGATTCTGTGTGCTCTTCCCTAACAAGGAGCTGCTGGGATGGTGTTGATGGAGCATTCCTTGCTCCAGTCTCACCAAATCCATCAGTTGTTTCCTAATTGCTACGAGTCTGAAATGAAGAACAGTAAATTGCTTTTGTTTCTCTTGCTATTTCTTGGTATTGGAAAGGGAGTGATTTATGAACCACAGTGTGTAACTCTGGGGAGAAAATACCTGCAGAAAAGTCCTTTTGTTGCTGCTGTTGTTGTTCCTTTGGCCTGTGATGGAGTCTGAGGGTCTGCCCTGATCCATCCTGCTAATGCCTAACTCTGGGTCAATCATACTCACAGTATGCTCTTTCATAATTATTATTTCTCAATTAGGTCCTTTCAACAAATAACAAACTGAATAATCAGGAGTTGGGGAAGTGAAGGCTTTTTGATTCAGTAGAATTGCAACATAAATATTACATTGAAGAACACAAAAATTAATATTCGATTGAACACAATAAAATACACCTTTCTCTTCAACTTGAAAAAAGTGAAACAAAGACAGCAATTGGGACAAGAAGAACAAAGCAGAAAGAAACTTGGTGCCTGATAGAAGATCTGAAGTCTTAGTAAAAACAAAATCTGTCACTTTGTCGGTGTTGCCATCTTTTTATCAATTATTTCAGTATTTTAGCCTATGCCACCATCTACTGGGCACCAACTGGAAGTGTTCAGTTCACTCTGCAGCTTCCCTCAGGTTTTCACATAGCTGTCTGCTCCTGACCTGAGCTTTAGGAATAGATTTTAAAAGTGTAATTTTGCAATGGCATAAGAGTGAAAATTGCATAGAGCGGCAAAAGTCGTTTCTCGATCAGGGAGATGCTTTTGGAAACTCCATCCCCCAGTGTTTCCATATGCAATTTGGGAGCTGGTAGTCGTCACCTGCTGCTAGAAACTTTGATGGAAATGTTAAAAGTTTTAATTAGTGTCTTGAGTGTGTCTTGCAGGTTGATAGTCCACAGGATTATCATTCTTTGGCATGAATTCCCACACTGCACGTGCCACATCCAAAGCCCGGGGTTCTGCTGTTAACAATCTATTTTACCCTTACCTTCTGGTTTTTCATTAAACTGAAACAGAGAAATGCCAGAACATATATCTTAGAATGTCAAGCCTTTAGATAAATTTCTGCAGAATTTACAATCCATTCCTATGAATTTGTGGGTTTGGCAAGCATTTTCACTCACTGCATGTGAGGAATTGGATGATACAGTACCAGGTTCTGCACGACTGGGGAGGGAATTGGGTAATTCTGGTGATGTATGGCTGTATTTTGTGTAAGCCCTGAAGCTTACACACACATACACACCTCCCAAGCAAATAGAAATGCCTGTGAGGCAATGTCACTTCATCCTTTTGACTGGTGGCCTGGAGAGCCTTCCCCAGCTCAGGCTGTTACTGCTTTCCTTTTCCTCCCCCTTCTAGAGACAGAGTTTCCTTTCCAGAAGGAGAAGCAGAACGAAGCCAGCCATCAGCCTTCTGGAAAATGATAATGCAGTTTGTCACTTGGAAATGTTAGCCAGAATGAGGTGCAAATTGTGGCAGAACTGTCTCTGTAAAATTTGCCCTCCTGTGCTGCTTTTCCATGGGTTCAGCAGGGTCAGAGGACATTCTTTTCCCTGGCACAAGTCCTGGGTGCTGTTTCTGTGCAGGGCCTGGGACGCTTGTCCTGTAGACTCTGCTCTTCCTGTAGAGTTTGAGCACTAGGCTTGAGTTTGATCACTAGGCTTGAGTTTGATCACTAGGCTTGAGTTTGAGCACTAGGCTTGAGTTTGAAGCGGTGTGTTCTGTGCTCCTGGGAGGCTGTGAGCAGCTTTACAGCACTCACTGGAGTTCAAGAGAAGCTTAAATTGCCACCACAGCCAGAACCACTGCAACTTCAGCAGACCCTCTGTAGGGGTACATTGGGGGCCACCATTTATAGGGGTAGTCCTTTTCCCAAGTAAGGGTGCAACGTGAATGACGGTCCCAAGAGCTCAGGCACAGCATCAGAAGGCTTTGATCAGAAGGCTGACAAGACTTTATTCAAGATAGTTTCACAGACAGTTCATAGAGTAGTAGTTGTAGTAGTAGTTCCTAGTAGATGAACTAGTAGACAGTTCTAGATCTATATTCCCTCAGTAACATACACACCTTTTATATCCTCTCACATCCAACATGTCATGGCATTACTGGCTGGCCCATTCACCTCACATACACAGAAGCATCTCATTGGCTACAAGACACCACACACCCCACAGGTAGGTCTCTTCTCTTTAAGGGAGAACTCTAAAATCCTTTCCTTAAGGGATGCACTCACTGTCACCCCTACAACCCTCTTGAACTCGAGTCAGGAATTCATTAAAGGCAATGAAACCCTTTATTACAGACTTCCGTTTCCATACAGCTCCAGCCACCAAGGAGTGTGTGGTGTGAGTCCCTTCAGGACCAGGCAGTGCCTCGCAGTGCCATCCCCTGGCCGTGCCATGGGATCGCTGCAGGCACAGCAGCCCCGAGCCCAGTATCTCTGCTCCAGCCTCCCATCACGGTTTCTATAGTAATAACTTCAGGGCTCCATGGTAATGGACACAGCCAATTAATTCCCTGTCTGTCCTTTTTTCCCTTGCTTGGTTTTACTAATGCCAAAACTAAATGTCAAGGAGGAAAAACTGTTTTGTCCCTCGAAATGGTAGATAAGCATAAAATCTAAGCCAAACGTTGCATCTCTGGAGATTTCACATATGACTAATTACAATTTGGAAGCATATATGCTTTTAATTAAGCTCTTTTTTTTTTAACTGACAGAACATACTGAGCACTGCCGTGCTGAGCACCCTGAGGATGTCAGGCTGTGAAGTCTAAAAGTTGATCTGATAAAGAGGAAGGGGATATTTCCTCTGTGTTGTGCTTTACAGGCTTTACCTGAGAGACAAAATAATCTGGTGGCAGGTCTTTAAGGAGCAGGAGGGCATTCCTGCAGTCACACACCCCACTGGCAACTGGCCCTGTGGTGAATCGTGGAGATTTGGCATGAAAATGTCCTCTCCAGTAGCAACCCTGAGATCCTTCAGTGGGAAATCAAAGCAGAGTGATGCTGAGCCAGAGCTGCAGCTGAATTGTTATTCCCTGTGATAGCTGCTCTTGCTTCCTATTTGTCACTGCGCTGGGCTGGACATGCATCACTCTGACAGGGGCTCTTTACGGCAGCGTTTCTGGAACCAGGGCAGGCAGGTTGATGGGTACTTTGTGCTTGGAAGACCAGAAAGCATCATAATGGGAAGGGAGGGGATTTTGAGTGGTTCTGTCCAACACTTCATTGATCTACTGGTGTGGATTATGGTATGACATTTTCACAGGCACAAAGCTGCCAGCCCCACTTGCTGTGTTTGTAAAAAAGTCCTGATTCATGACTTGAAAATAATGTCTTTTTTTTTTAATTTCTTTCTAAGAAAATTCAATAGTGAATATAGAAAGCTGTTGGGTTTTGTAATCACTTGGTGAAGTCCAAAGATATTTTTCTGAAAAAGTCATCAAGATATACTGAAAAAAAGAAGAATATTGCTTCACTATTACAAATTTCAGCATTCATTATGGCTACAATAAAAGTAGAGAGATCACAGAGAACGTGAAAATGGCATTAATGACCCTTAACAGGAAACTGAGCTGTAAAGTTGATTTAGATGTGTGAATGATTTGCATATAATTGACAGTGGAGAAGATGATAATTGTTCACTAGTAATTTTGGAATGAAATTAGTAGTATTCACACAATTAAAGCTTTAAGAATGCAGTTGATTAAGTAGGATCAGTCTGCAAAGCCCTCTTGTTTAAAGTGATCAGATCTGAAGAATGAAGTGTTTCATCAAATGATTAGTTGGATCATTTGGAATGGCAGCAGAGGTGACTGGAATTTGCAGGTAGAGGCAAGGAGAGGTTTAAAAGCTGATGGATACTCTCAAAACGTTGCCTTGCCTGAAGGGCTGGCTTTATTTCCATAAAACCTTCCCCTGCTGTCACCTTGGCCCTAATCCCAAGGAAGCCTTGGCTAAAAACACATGGCTCTCCTAAAACCTCAGTAACTGATCTCCAGCCCTCAGGGAAGGCAGTCAGGGCACCCCACAGTTAAATGATATGCACCTAAAGGAGCCTTTATTTACATCCTGCTCGGGAGCATCAGCTGATTTTGTGCTTATGCCTGGGAAAGTCAATGAAGCAGAAATTCACTGGCCTGTCACTTCTCTCAGGGCTGGGCAGCAGCACAGGCAGTGGGTTTAACTGCTCACAGAAACCTCCTCTCCTTTTCTCTCTCCCTTCCCAAATCAAAGTACAGGCTGTGACTTAAAAATTCTCCAGGTCAGAAGATGGTCTTACACGTGGACCAATATCTTGTCCTGAGAGGGATTAAAATTCAGAATAATTCTTGAAGATAAAAGTAGCAAATACTTTTTTCCCCTGCAGGCTTTTTCATTTTGCTTTCTTGCACTGGCTGCCACTTTAATGGAGTGATTTTACCAAGCAAGTCAGTCAAACAACCCTGAAATGTTGCTAATGAATTTAAATACATAAAGAATGTGATCAAAAAGTGCGCTATAAATATGAAGAAATTTCATATAAATATAAAGAAATATAAAGACATTCCATGAAGATTTTTTTTGCCTTTCATGCTGCATTTTTGCTCCTGGGGAAACCCCAGCCAGAAGGAAGGCACACAGTCCTTGGAGTCCTCCAAGGCTCACAGTCTGCAGGGAGAGATTGCTCAGTGGAGCAGAACTGGGATGTGCTCAGTTGTTGTCATGTGCCATCGCTCTGCCAGGAGCCTCAGAGCCCACGTGTGCCCCCAGCCCCACTGCAAGGTGCCCAAAGGTGGCAGGGGGTTTGCTGGAGGGGTTTGGTCCTCTTTGGAGCCCTTGGATCCACGTTTCCCAAATGGCCATTGCAAATCTTGCAGGCACATCTTGTTTAAGCAGGTGGTGGGTTTGAAAAATGCAAGCCTAGAAACCTGTTAGGCAGACCTAGAGCCAGGCCTTAAGGATAACCCCTCTGTGACAACTAGACTGGTTCATGCTCATCTCTATCATCTGACAAGGCTTTATGATTGAAGGTATATATCTGTTTTAAGTGGGGGCTTGCACTAATGAAACAACATGAGAGCAGATAAAATGTCTTAACAGATTGGACCTAAAAGCTCTCTGAGGCTGCTCTCACACCCTGATTTATTTGCACTCACCTTTCTGCAGGTTAAACTTAAAGCTCCTCTCAGATTTCTGGTGTTCAAAGCATCTTTCTTGAACAGAAAAGCAGAGAGAGGTGGATGGAGCAAAATTAATGAGGCATCTTCTGAGCTGGCCTGACCTGGAAGGCACCAGACTCTCTGACTGCAAAATCCTCCTCCCTCTTTCCTCAGAGCTCCATTTCAGGAAGGAGTTGTGTCCTCCCCTGTCTTTGAGGAGGTCTTTGGTTGCCATGTCCAGCTCATGGTTTGCTTAACATATCCAGGAAGGTGGTTTGGGCTTGTTTTTACCCTTCTCCTTTACAGAAATACTTTGGTAGAACTTCAGAATGACACCCTTGTACTGACTCTTCAAGATCAAAGATGAGATCATAAATGTTGGCATTTTTCTTTTGAGGGATGTCTTTCCTCTCCTCTACCTGCTTTTAATATTTGGTTCCCTCAAACAATCCTCTTGTACTGTGTCAGTGAGGCTGCCACAAACATGGAAGTGCAAACATTCCTGGTGTCATGGAAATGGACACAAAAAAAGAAGAATTCTCCCTGTATTTTGGTTAAAAAGCTTGTTTTCTTTTAACATATATTGAGCAGCTGGCTAATTATCTCATCTGTGCAAGAGAAAAAAATTCATAATTTTTTTTTACATGTTAAATTCACAAAACACTCAATGAAATAGTTGGGGAGCAATTGGTCAAATAGGATCATCCCCATCCCCAAAAAATAATCTAGAGATCCCCAGATTCTGAAATAAATAGACATCCTGAATTATTATTACATCTTCTTCAGGTGCAATTTTATTAAAAATTAAAAGTTATTATATGTTCAGAATAATTAAAAAGGCAAATTTTGTTGCACAGCACATTATTTTTCTTCTAAGTACTTTTGAACATCTTTATGTCTTTACATTTTCTGTGATGTGCCAGTTCACCAAACCATGATTCATTTGTAAGTATTTTCAGTCTAAGAAAACCTTTCAGAGCTGTTGGAGTTAGAAATAATCAAAGGTTTAATTTTAATTCTTAATCTAAACTTTTCCATTTAATCACCAGGGGTTCCAGATTCGTGGTTTCCCTACAATCAGAATCACCATTTCCCAAAAGAAAAGCTGCAGGAATTACTATGAAGGAATCACAGGGCATATTCTGAATGAGGTAAGTGGAATGAATTCATCTCTCTCAAAGTTTGGTGATCAGAAACTATTTTATTACATCTAAGACATGTAGTATAATGCATGTCAGAGCAGAACATAAATTCCTTTGACATAAAATTACAGTGTTTAATGAAAATAAGCTACAGATGGATGGAAACTTCTGCTGAGTCCTCTGTCAACCCCTGGCAATTCTGAGACTAGTTGGCAACAATAAATATGGAGAAAAAGTGAAGATCTTTTACTCAATTTTACACATCATTTACTGTTCCTGCACCGATTTCCTTTTAGAAATGGGCACTTTCCAAGGTAACATTCAGTGGTTTGGTGGAAAAGAATTTGTGACAACTTGTGATTAGCTCAGTTGGTTTGAACTTGGTTGTAATAATGCCAAGGTCATGGGTTCAATCCCCTGTGTGGGTCATTGACTGAAGAGTTGGACTTGATGATCCTTGTGGGTCCCTTCCAGCTCAGAATAGTCTGTGAGTTGTTGGAGCTGTTCAAAGTGAGCAGTTTGGGCACTAATCAACAGGTTATTTTCTCAATACAGGAAATGTGACAGCATTTATTTTCACTCATATTATTTATTACAGGACACATAAAGTGACTCCATCAAGAGCTTTAATTTTGTTACGTAGAGAAAGATTTCACCAGCGAGACAGAGCCCAGCACAGCTCACTTTGTGCTGTAACAGAGAACCAGCAAGGCAAAAAAATGTCTCTTTTATGGAAATGTCAGGTAGTTTTTAAGCACATGAAGTACATTTTTGTGTGTCTGCTAAATCTGCCTTTAATAGGCACAATCTTTAGATGTTCTGTGAGAGCTTCTGGTGTGGTACCACCTGCTAGTGCTGAGAATGCTTGAGGTGTATTCCTAAATATAATTCCCTATTTATGGTATGGCTGATTGAATATTATTATGTGGGATTGAAAGCCAAAATCTGACTTTCATATGTCTGTGTTTCTTCAGAGTTATAAAAGGGAATGTATATGAGAATATCCTCATATGGAATGAGTATATTGTGTTTTTCACAGACTGCACAGGCTGAGGACTCCAAGGCAGCTTTTACAAAGCACCTGAATACATCTCATTGCTTCTAACACCAGACATTGGCAGGGTTTTAATAATGAAATCATCTCCATTTTTAACTTTTTATTTCTTAAAGTCAAAATGTCAGGACAAATAAAAAAAGAAGGTCTTAATCTGGACCCATATTAATCACCTGCATTGTGTTCTCATTCTCATAGAACTGCTTGAAACTTTTGGAAATGTTGGTATTTGTAGTTCAACTCAGTATATTTTTATTCTTTTAAAAGTTCCACTAATGCCAACTTTATATGTGTATCAGTTTATACTTTCTGAAATTGTTGAGCAACCTTGTTGTTCTGAACTTGAGAAAAATCCTCTGCCATGTCTGTCTTTGAGGAGGGAGAAGTGGGTCAATAATTAATGAAAAAAACCCCAAAATTGCTACTGACAGGGGGGCTTTGAAAAGCAATCTTGGTGATAAATATAAACTTCAGTAGATATCCCACCACTCATTCACAGAGTCCTTGTTAGCAGCAAAACACATTTGCATGAAGCCCAAGAGGATTTTTCACACCTTGGCTTTGTCAGGTTGGAAAATATATTTACATATGACATGGATTTGAAGACTTAGAAAGCTGAGGAAGGGGAAATATTCTGTTGGATTTAGTTTCCCTTCTGTTTGGTGATTAGATTTCCATTCTGTGGTACACTGTTGGGCAGCAGAGGGAGGGAGGGTAAGGGGTCTTTTATAGTTCATTTTTTCACAATTTCCTCCTATTTAAAATGGTGATGTAATTCTGATTTAGGCTTCCTAAAATATTGTATAAAAAATAAGATTCCTGAACCACCAAACTGTTTGATGACCAGAGGCTGTGCATATAAATAGAATTTAAATCACTACAAAACTCTTTGAATATCTGGAGAGTAGAACTGACTTTAGGTCTTCTGTCCATCCAGACCATTCTTTAGTAACCAACACACCTGCTGCAGACACAGATCTACTGTGGAAGTTTCTTTCATCTTATCCATTCACTTATTTTACCACTCAACATTTTCTTATACTTTTTCCACGCCCTCTTTTTTTATTCTTCTTCCTCTCCTGATTTTGCAAGTGAATTACTTTGCAAGCTGAAAATCATATTAGTTTTCTTCCTTCGAGAAGTTAAATTTATTGTTATTGGTGGTTTCATTAAAAATTAAAAACCATATGAAAATTTGTTCATATGAATGTTTCCAAAATACTGAATGAACTGATGACAGATTTTAATTCCCAGATTGCATTTTTTCATCATATTTACAGCATAAGGCTCTTGGGTAGAAAATATTGCATGATGCTGATTCTGTTCCTCAATGTGTGTTCCTGTCAATAATACAGTTTTGGGTCCTTTATATTCCTAAGAAAGGACCAGTGTAAGAGGGTCCCAGTTTTGCCTCTCCCACCTCAGCTGCACGGGCAGAATTTTATTGTTTTTCATAGTCATGGCACAGTGGAAAAGGTGCTTTATGATGCCACAGACAATTAACTGAGGTACATTACCTGGAAACTCAAGAGGTCACACGTGGAACATAATTGACACCTCACAACCCCTATTCATGATTACAGAAATGCAAATTGGTTCTCTTCAGTTTCCAACGAGTAGCATAACTCTCCTCCAGCTTTGAATTATGTTTCCATTTGCTTACAATCTTTACTCTTTAAAATGTTTAATTTACTTCTTTTAAAGGGAACCTCAGTCTGCATTAAAAGTCACACACTACATAAATTACACTATTCATAGCAAGTCTATTAAGCTGCAATTATTTTTCTGTGGAAGAGGCATAAAGAGAAAGAAGTGACACAAATCACACACTTGGATTTCTCAGGAGTTACTATGAGGGAAAGTAAGAGGTCAAACCACAAGAAGGTATTTCAAGGTTGATTCCCTGAGAAGGTTTTGTTTTGAATAACAATAAAAATAAGTTATATGAATAAATTATGGGACTATGAAACTCTCAAGACAGTGACAATTAGCAAAGCAGTTTCCAAACTATATCCCTGAAATAACTGTAGCAAAAGTTTCTTTTCATCTCTTGCTATAATACTTTTATGACAAGATGCCAACATATGTAGGGGAACTTACATTATATGATCTGGAGGGCTGAACAAACTCAACAGTCCTGAGAGAATTAAAAGAGGTTTATGATGACAACATAGTGGAGAAAATAAAATGAAAATAAAAATAAAAATGAAAATAAAAATAAAAATAAAAATTAAAAATTAAAATTAAAAATAAAAATTAAAATTAAAAATAAAAATGAAAATAAAATTAAAAATTAAAAATAAAAATAAAAATGGAAATGTAAATAATAATAACAATAATAATAATAATAATAATAATAATAATAATAATAATAATAGCTTGACTGTGAACAAAAGGGGAAAAATACAAGGAGAAAACAGACAAATTAAGTATCTGTGGAGTTCACAGAGGCTGAGGTTCAAAGTTTAAGAAAATTATATCACTTTTTGGGTTTCATTGGGTTTTAAGGCCCTTCAATCCACTGTTGCTAAATGAAATAAAAACCTCTTGGTATTTAATCACTGTGAATTTTAACTCCATTCCTATGTCTGCATGCTCAATAATTGAAATATGAATAGAACTACAATTTTCATCTCTAAGATACCAAGTGTAGAGTGAAACACATTCCAAACCCCACGTTTCGTTCTGATCTGACAAAATTATTTAGTTGGCAGGAAGAAAACAGGCCAGAAATCTGTAACAAATAGTCCTGTATTCACTTAGAGCTTCACTGTTTCTGCTTTGCTTCCTGGGCCTTTTTACCTCTTGTGGTAAATCATCAGATGAGATTTTTATATTGTATTTTATTATATTTTATAAATGAAGTTTGACAGGTTCCTCAGCTACTCTAGTTTATTTTTTGAGGTGTTTTCCCTACTCTGAGGTGTTTCTTTTGACTCTCTCCAATCTTCCTCAGTATTCCAGAATATTGTCAAGGAAGATTGTACAAAACTGCTTGGGAAAAACGTGCCCCAGTGATTTTTCTGTATTTTTACAGTGTGTTTGATTCCATCCAGCAGCTGCAGGCCCCTTTTTTTCACAAAAGAATCTGATTACTGAGTGTGATTAAAATGAAGTTTTCTTTCTATGGCACACTGTTTTTCCCCACTGAATCAGGCCAGCTCATGTTTTTCTGAGCATCATGTAACACTTGAGGGTGCAGAGACACAATCATCACAGGACTTTTTTATTTACCATTGTTCAATACAAACAGTGGAGAGTGAAAGAAACTAATGAGGTCTTTGATAATCAATTCTTATCAGAAATGCCTTGGGCAGAACGTGGTTTTTCAATTATCCTCAGTTGTTCAGTAGCTGTACATAGGGTGGTGGTTTTTGGTTTTTTTTTTGATCTAGAAGTGCTGATTTTATCTTTATTTTAAGAAAGATTAACTTACATTTGAATGCTTGAAATGCAAACTGCTCCTGCTTGGGCTGATTTCTTGCCAAGTGGGAGTATTTTCTCCTGCAGGATTCCACATGTGAGCACTGTCATGTAACCCAGAGAGGGAAGCCAGGCAAGTACCACATGGAGCTTTGGGGCATTTTAGGGCAGGATATTTGGGTTTAAGAAATTTTCTTATTTTTTCTTTGAGAATAAAGGAGTGGGTAGTGCATAGAATTAGCCCCTAGGGGGAGGATACTTCCAAATTTTGGAAGAAAGCTCCTGTTTGGTGATGAAAGGGAGGGCAAGAAGGAAGGACGGGCAGTGAGACCTGTTATACAAACAGCTGCATCCAAATCTGACCTTCCAAAGCAGTTTGGGAAGCTGAGGCAATGAATCCATTGGGATTTTTGGCTCTCTTTCCATCTCCATTGCTTGTGCCTCAGAAATAAAGAGATTTGCTTTGGGGGTTTCCTTTGCCCCACAGTTGAAATTATTGAGGCAATGCCTTTGGTGGGGGGAGGCATCCTGAAAAAGCCAAAGCAAACTTTGCCATGTGATACTGATGCTTCATAACAGATTATTGATACATTTGTAGTGTTTTACCTTCTCTAGATAGAGCACAGGCAAAGGTCTCTGAGCTCAGACTTACCTTGAGTTGATGGAAATCACTCAGGAATAGTTATCCCTTTGATTAAAGTGTGGCAGAAGAAGGGTTGGTTTCAAGTGGTGTAATACTTCCCTTTCCTCAGCATTTTTTAGACTATTTATTTAGAGCTGTCTTCTAAACTTTATAAAGCTGTTGTAAACTGCTCTCTATTTTCTGTGAGAAGTAATTAATTAGCTGTAATTATTTAATGTGGTGCTTCAGAACCTCTTTCTGAATTCTGGAGGAGTGTCATTGAATTGTGCATTAACTGGAGGGAACAGGGAGAAATACAGAGAGCAGCAAGTTGGATCTCAGTGTTTCACAGAGAGATGAGATTGGACTGGAAGAGTTGAATCCAAAATCTGGAAGCAGGAAAGATGATTCCCTGTTTATTACCCTCTGAAGTTTCCTTGTCTTTCGTGTAAAGCACATTGTATTCACCTCTGGCTGTCCTAATATGGAAAATGGGGAAACAGAAGAAATATTTTACGTTATATTTATGGTCTTCACATCCATGGATGTGCCTTGTTGCTTTTCTAAAAGGCAGAGTTTATAAGTTATACCCCACAGCAGAGATTGCAGCTTAAAGAGGTCTGGGTGGTCAGGGGAGGCTGCTGTGGTTAATTGATGGGGTTAATGAGCCAGGTGGAAAATCCAGGCTTCTCCTCATCCATCTGCCCCTTTATTTGCTTTTCACCCTGAGCCTTTGCAGCCAAAGAAACACGTTTCACGATTTGCCCTCAGCAAAATTAAACCCAAGCTTTTGGTTTTAATGTGCCCAACCCCCTGGACTGCACAGGGGCAGAGATCCCAACTGGGGCTTTGGGAGCATTTCCAGAAGGGGCTTTGCTGGAACTCAGTGACTTCCATTCCAAAATCGCTCCCAGGAGGGCAGCAGTGTCTGTGTTTGTGTACACCAACAAATGTAGGAGGCTCTGGAGAGTAATAAAGTGATTTACATTTCAAGGATAAATATTCCTCCAAGGTTCTCTTGGAAAGAGGCAGAATTCTCTATAAATTGTCCCACAGCACCATCTTCTGAGCAGACCCTGAATGTCTCACTGGACAAAGCTCAGTCTCAGGGCTCCATACCTGGCTTTTCAATACTGGATGATGAGAAAACTTGTATCCAATTTGCTGAGGAAGAGAACTCGAATTATTAAAGTATTGGTCTGTGTTTAAGAGGTTCATGTCTGTCCTGACTGAAAAATTCATGGGCAAACATCAGTTAACTCTGAGGGAATTCACAGTGAGAAATCCTATGTAAAAAATGTAGTGTGTGACTCTCAATAAAATGATCTCGTGGTATTGGACAGATAAAAGAAATGCTGACCAATTTCCAATAACATTGAATATGGGCCATTCAGTCCTTGGTATGTGCAATTCCAAGTCACCCAGCACTGATCAGTTAGGACGGTGGTTTAGCAAAACTGGTTTCTGATAGAAATTAAAACATTATACCTTCTTCTTGCTATGGTATTTTTCTTTCAAAAAGCCAAAATTCTTGCAGTCACCTCTAAAGGATACACAAAATTATGTCAGTCTTCTTATCCACTTGTTGTTCCTCAATACATTTTGTGAAATTCAAAAGAAAGGTGCATTTCCAGAAGAAAAGATAATACATTGATACTTTGATAATATATGGATATATCTGTCCTGTAGCTGTTCTGAAGGATGCTCACCCTCAGGAGAAGGAGGACAGAGGACAGGGAAGGTTCTGTGGTGTTCTGTTAATTGTGACTTTTACTGGTTGCAATTTTCTGGAATTCACTCAGGTCAGAAGAGATTTCAAAGATACAAAGAATGCAGTTTTACTGGGGGGAAAAAGCAGACCTGCCTCTTTCAAAGGGGAAGTGCAGGGAAAGAATTTCTGTTCTGATAAAATTCCCCCTCTCCTTGTAAGAAGAGATGGGGAGTACGAGGTGAGGCTCAAATTCCAGCTGCAGGTACTCTCAGCATACAACCCCTTAGAAATGCTGCATCAGAGGTGACTGTTGCAGAAATTCAGTTTAATCTCTTCAGCACTAATTGTAATCAATAAGAAAATTCACCATGGGAAGGACTTAGTCTAAAACATACAAATAAATTCTTTGCATTTTATTCAACATGTAATTTTAGTGATGTCCGAGGTCAGAGCAAATGAGGCCATTTCAGTGAACCATTTTAGTTTTGAGGAGTCAGGTGCTGAAACCCGGGTATTTACCATCTATTCAACACCATGAACCACCTTTCTGAGTCTGGGGTCAGGTGAGAAGCAATAAAGTGACATTATCTGATGTCAGTGCACAGAGATCCACATGTGGGAAGGGACAGGGTTGGCCTCACCTGACCCTTTATAGATTCCCTTCCAGGAGATTCCCTTGGCCATTCCTTCCCTCCACACACACAACCAATTGTCCCTTTTCATGCTGAAAGATTGATTTTCACTCTTAGGATGGTTAGGCTTGGAAGGGACCATAAAGATCATGTAGTTCCACTTCAACCAATTGAGCCTGTACTGTAGAAAAGCTGTTTTTATAAGGCAGAAAAAAAGAGAAGGTGGCAGCAAGAACTAACAGACTGGGTAGCTCAAATGTACTTCAAATTTCTCTGTATCTTCTTTGCTTACTGGAAATAATATCCAGAACAGGCTTAGCCTATCAACTAATCTGGGTGTGGAATTAATTGGGCCTTAGTCCTTCCCGTGATATATTTATTCTACTGTGGCATCAGGGAAATTGTTTCATTTTTTGTGATGTGCAAAGAGTTCTAGTACTGCCTTCCTGCCTTGTAGCTGTGTTGGGATAAGGAAGTTGAGTGGCCCTTTCCCAAGTTTTTGAGTGTTCCTTTCTCCAATTTTTGAGTTCCCCTCCCAAAGATTTGAGTGCCCCTTTCCCCCAGGTGTGTTTGGGGGGGTCTCAGATGTGTCTGGGGGGTCCCAGGTGTGTGTTTAGGGGTCTCCGGTGTGTTTGGGGTCTCAGGTGTGTTTTAGGGAGTTCCAGGGGGGTCTCTGGTGTGTTTGGGGGTCTCTGGGCAGCCCCAGGTATGTTTTGGGGGTCTCAGGTGTATCTGGGGGGTCCCCGGTGTCTTTGGAGGTCTCGGGGGGGTACCAGGTGTGTTTGGGGGGGTTTCTGGTGTGTACTTGGGGTGCCCCAGGTGTATTTGGGGGGGCCTCAATTGTATTTGGGAGGTCCCTGGGGGGATCTCAGGTGTGTTTGGGGGTTTCGGGGGGGTCCCAGGTGTGTTTGGGGGTCTCAGGTGCCAAGACCACCCTCCCCTCCCCTCCCAGCCCAAAGTGTCCCCTCAGACGTTTCCAGATCCGAAGCCCCCTGCCCATGTGAGGGATTGGCAGGTGAGCAACACCAGCCCCCCCCCACCTTCCCCTTCCGGGCCCCGGATTTGGGGGGTTCCAGGTGGGCACTGGGAGTGCAGGCCTGACCTTGTGCCATCCCCTCCCTCACCTCAGGCCCTGCTGCCCCTCAAGGATCTGCTGAAGGTGCCACCCCCACACCAGGTGGGCACCGGACAGGTGAGTTCTGGGGCACTCAGGTGCCAACACCTGGTTAATGGGCAATTACGTTAATAATTGTAATTACGGTAATGCGGGTAATTACGGTAGTGGGGCATTTACGGTAATGCGGGTAATTACGGTAATAGGCGTCATTACGGTAATGCGGGTAATTACGGTAGTGGGGCATTTACGGTAATGCGGGCAATTACGGTATAGGCGTTATTACGGTAATGCGGGTAATTACGGTAATAGGCAATTACGGTAACAAATGTAATTACGGTAATAGCAATAATTACGGTAATGGGGCAATTTCCCCAACTTTTGAGTGCCCCTCCCACAAAATTTGAGTGCCCCTTTCCCCCACAGTACTGCAGTTTCACTGCTGAGTGCATCACTCATCAAGGGATTTTTGTGGCCTAGTTTGCTCTTGTACCTTTGGCCTAAATAACAATTACATGTACATAGACACCCCAGTGCTCCAGAGCACTCTGAGCAAAGATCCTGCTCGTTTGCTTGTCTTCCACCTTCCTGTGAGGTGTCCAATTTCCTTTTGCAGGTTCCCAGTTTCCTTTCACACCATTTTCCACTGCTGTGCAAATAATATGGGAAAAAACTCACAACCTAAAACACACTTGATAACTAAAAATACCAAGCAGTTCCTTGGTTGTACCACTTTATTGCTGAAATTTAATTATCTGCTTAAATTTACTGTTTTCTAACACTTAATATTTCAACCTAAGGATGATTCTTGCCATCATTTCACCCTGAAATAGATTATTTTGAAATTAATTCATATTTTGAGTGTGAAATATTCCTCTTACTCAAGTTGAAATGAAGTTTAACATCAACAGCTCCAAACAGCCTGTGCACAATCTGATTCCCAGCTGGGATTTCCAGTCTCTCAGCGCCTGTTCTCTCGTGGCTCTTGCACGTATTTGACATCACTTGCACATCATATAATTTGTGGTTTAGAGTTTTAAAAAAGGGCATTTGATATCAGGGCTTTTCAAACAAGAGCACAATATCTGAAGCTCCAGTCTGGGCACAGAGTGGCTGGAGAGCAGCCAGGCAGAGGGACCTGGGGGTACTAAGTGACAGGAAGCTCAGCATGAGCCAACAGTGTGCCCAGGTGGCCAAGAAGGCCAATGGGATCCTGGCCTGTATCAAATAGCGTGGCCAGCAGGCCCAGGGCAGTGACCCTTCCCCTGGACTCTGCCTTGGGGAGGCCACACCTTGAGTGTTGTGTTCAGTTCTGGGCCCCTCAGTTCAGGAAAGAGATTGAGGGGCTGGAGCGGGGCCAGAGAAGAGCAACGAGGCTGGAGAAGGGACTGGATGTGGCTCTGAGTCTCCTCTTAAACATCTCCAGGGACAGAGAATCAACCATGCCTTGATCCAACCCCACTGAGATCACCAGCCCAGAGCACAGAGTCAGGTTGGATCAAGAGTTGGACTTGGTGATCTCAGAGGTCTCTTCCAACCCAACTGAGAAGAGCAACGAGGCTGGAGAAGGGACTGGAGCCCAAGTGCTGTGGGGAGAGACTGAGGGAGCTGGGGGTGTTTAGCCTGGAGAAGAGGAGGCTCAGAGGTGACCTCAGCACTGTCTGGAACTCCCTGAAGGGAAGTTCTGGCCAGGTGGGGGTTGGTCTCTTCTCCCAGGCACTCAGCAATAGGACAAGGGGGCACGATGGGCTCAAGCTCTGCCAGGGGAAATTGAAGTTGGAGAGCAGAAAAAAAATTCTTTGCAGAGAGAGTGCTCAGGGATTGGAATGGGCTGCCCAGAGAGGGGGTGGATTCCCCATCCCTGGAGATTTTTAACCTGAGCTTGGCTGTGGCACTGAGTGCCATGATCTGGTAAAGGGACTGGAGTTGGACCAAGGGTTGGACTTGATGATCTCGGAGGTCTTTTCCAACCCAATCCATTCTGTGATTCTCTGATAAGTTATCCTGGGTCCTGGCAGCAGGAATGTTGTCACAGAGCAGCAGCAAAGCAGCATTTAGAGCCTGAGGGATAAGCAGAGTGACCTCTCTCTCCATCCACACAAATCCTGATTTACAGCAAAGAGTGCCCATGGCTGTGGAGTGACCACAGCAGGATGGCAATGAATAGAGAAGTGTCAGAATTTTTATTAATAATGTTAAAATTACTGTTGCTGCAGAGAGATGTTCTAGGCAGGAGGTCACACAGGTCCCCCACAGGATGTGGCCTCCACCCACATTCCCAAAGTTCTTACCATGCAGATTCACTGTCAGTTTGGTGGTTGGCCCCTCGTGTTTGCTTCCCATTATCGATTTGGTGGGAAATTAAAATACCTTCCTCCTCTGCTGGGAATTCTGGAAGGTGCTTTAGGGTTTGCTCCCCCTTTGCTTGGCTCTTCTTGGTTGGGTTTGCAGCATTTTCTGCAGACCTTCTGAGTACAAAAATGAGATTGATCCTTCTGTGTTTTCTAGTTTTGAAAGGGTGCAAAATAAACCCCGCAAAGCTGTTAAAATATCGTCTAAAGTTTCTTAGCAGAGAAAGTAAATTTTATTTGAATGTAGCATGCTCTATATAAACATAATTTTTAAAGTTAAAAATGTACTTCTTTTTATAAATATGCTTAGGACATTTTCTCTTTAGAGGCATTCAATAGGCTTAATACTATAAATTTTTTTTAAAATAGCATATTGCTGAATTCTGAAAACACAGTATTCTATCAGGAAAGTTACTCTACACATTCCAAGAGTTTTCACCTCTGTCCTGAAATTTCTGGTACTGACAAAACAACAACAGAACAAACACTAAGGAGGGTACTGACCAAGTATTGTGCTTTACAGCATAGAATATCTTACATACATTCTTTTTTCTTAAAATACACTTTCAGCATTTGAAATTATTAAAAAAAATGAAATTAATGCGAAACGAATCAAAACCTCCCACGGAAATTGGCACACAAAATGAAAATATCATGCATGTGGAATATTATGTGCTGTTTTCCTGTCCATTCTTGATTCTTAGCATTCCCCTAATTGAGATAAAACATAAACATGTTTCTGTAAATGGTACAGAATGTTACACAGTGGATGTGGGGTTTTCCTTACTGTATTTCTGCTGTACATGAGAGAAAGCTGGTAATCTTCAGCTGAGGTCAAAGATTGTCATATCAATATGATATAAAAATTTCACTCGCTAAGTTATATTCAAGGAATGTAATTATATGATTGTTTTAAAGTTTAATGCCTGGTTATTATGCCAAGAATAGTGGAATTAGTTCAGTGCACACTGACAGATGGTTGGTGGGCAAAGAGGAATCCAGGAATAACCTGAAACCCAGAGCAGCATTAAAATATCACATATCTGTGCACTGTAATATTGGCTTTGTGTTTTGACAAAGATTTCTTTCTGTTGGCACAGATTTAATAACATAAAGGTACCTTAGCCCTGCTATTTCTTAACTTGCCTTTTTCAGTTCAATATGCTGCTAAAATTGGATATTCTGTCACAGTACTAGCAATGCTGGATATTAAATAACAACCAATTCTCTGCTTCTCTGATTTGATTTTAAAGTTAATTTAGTAGTTTTATTTCTGAATATAGAAATTAAGTTACTTCTGCAGAGAATATTGTTCCCAGTGGTATTTAGAATGAAATATTTCCTTCTGTGCAGTTCTCTGCTGAAGGTGTTTCTTTGTCATTTTCATTTACTTAAAATATAAAAGATCTTTTTATAAACATTTGCATTCCTGCCAACATAGAAAGGAAAAGTTTATGAAATCTCATACACCTGTTTCTCACTTTACTACTGCATTTCATAAATAACAGATAGACTTTTGTAACAAACCTGAACCATTTAAACACAATAGTGTGTTTCATGGTTTAGGAATAATAAAATAATTCATTTATGCAGAATTGTCCATTTTTTGTAACGCAGGAAGACACTTTTGTGCTCTATTAATGTGATGGCTCAGAGATAGGTGTGGTCTGGAACAGAAGCTACTGAGGTGTGTGTGGTCTGTCCTTCTTTCTGGAAATGTTTTTCTGTAACTCCACTGTTTGGTTTTTATTGTCCTCAGGGCAACTTCACCACAACAACACACGCTCCAGCCCTTCCAATGTTGACAGGAACTTCCTAAACATGAAAAGAGGAAAATAAAAAGAAACATCTTTAGTTCTCTCCTATGGATAGGAATAGAAAAAAATGATTTCAGATTAATAGGAATACAATTTGTGTATTCATACTGATGTACTGCTAAAATATTAGATGTACCAAGGGCTCTAAAAAATCCATTTTGGGCTTTTTGGCAAAATTCAGCAGCTGTTGAGAGCGACAGGAGTGTAAGTGGGAATGTTGCTCTTAACAGGTGTAAAAGAACTTTGTGTTCTGTGTTCCAAAACTGAGGACTGTGTGGCTACAAAAGGATCTTGACAGTTTTAGGTGTTTGCTCTTGGTCTCAATAGTGATGGTCACAAATATGAAAGTCTGAAAGTGCCTCCAGAAGAGACCATTGCTGGCAAACACACACCAGCTCTAGCAATGGCAAATTTAGGCGCTCAGAGACCAAAATGAACTGTGCAATGTGGTTCACTCGTCCATGCCCTGCCTCCCCCATCAGTCTGAAAAATTATATCCCATTATTTCACAAGCCAGTCAATGATATTTTATCCCAGCCCCACTGCACTATTCCTGCAGCCTGATGTGGCATTTTTCACAAACCCAGCAACAATTTTGCAACACAGTTTTTTCCATTCCTGTTATTCCCTGGGTGGTTCTCCCCATACCTCTGTCCACTCGTTGTTCTGAGCATCGTAGGACTCCACAGTGTCCAGGTACGTGTGGCCATCGTAGCCCCCCACGGCGTAGAGCCTGTCCCCGAGGGGGCAGATCCCCACGGCATCCCGGGGCACGCTCAGGGGGGCCACTGTGGTCCAGGCATCTGTCTTGGGGTCATACCTAGGGCGTTTGGTGAGCAGAGTTAGAGAAACACGTTTCAAATTGAAATTATTGATATTTGCTTATTTTCTCCTGCACCGCGATTCAGTTTATATCAGGAATTGGAAGTGTTCTGTGGTTCAATATCTAATTTAGCCACTAGAGGGGTCTTCAAGCACATGGAAAATGCCCATGTTTTCACTTTTTGCTCACACTCTCCGTTTCCATCGGATTTAGCAATCAATACATTTCAACCATAAATGGGACCTGAAGGAATGGTAACAAGGCCATCAGTTGAGTCAGCAAAGTTAATTTCAACGTGTTCCTTTTTCCTTCCTCTGTAAAGCTTTTGGTTTTCTCTTTCTTGTCAGAAGTAATGTTTTCAGAAAATTTCACCATAGAAGAAGGTAAGTGTCTCATGTAGTGGCTCTAAGTTTGCCCCACAAAAAGCATGGCAGTATCTTATATCAGTGTGGACTTTATTTCTGATCTACTCAGTCAACCTCCAATACCAACTAAAGTGAATTTCAGGGTAGTTCCTGCTTTACACCATCTAACTGAGAACAGAATCCATTGCTATTCACACCAGGGGGTTGGAAACTCAGTTTTCCTCTTCTGTCCCAAATAACACAGGAGTGTCAGTGGATAGAGATGACCCATTGAAGAGCCAGGAGTTGTCCCCACTCATCCTGTTCCCTTCTCACCCAAGTGTTCTCTTGTCCTCCCACACTGTGTCACGACCCACCATGGTACCAAAGCAACATTTAACTCATAATACTTCTATTTCTAAAAACAAATGTCCATAATCTGCATTTTCTAAAGAACTCTTCTCATCAATCTCTTAATGAGAAAATACTTGTGGAGTGAGTACTCCCTGTTTCAATACATGATATTTATTATATATTTAAATGTATAGCCAATATCAGCCAGATTGTTGGAGGAAGACACAGCTGAAAATATTTAATTCCTACAATATATGACACAAGTAGCTTAAACTGGTTTTGTTTTGGCACTTTCTATTGAGAAGTAGAAAGGTCACATGTTGAATTTGTCTTGCTACTTAAATCACCTTTACCTGGCCCTCGGTGAGCTCAGGCAGAAGGGGCAGCTGAGGGCAATTTGCTTCTGAGGTTTAATTCTTTTGTTCTCACAATTGCAACTCAGTTATTCTGCTCAAAATATTATTTTTTAAAAAAGCAGGATATGTTTTGCACACATAACATTCCATGTGTGAGGACATTTTATTCTATATTTCCTTCCTGGAATGTAAAAGAAAACAAAAAAAAAAAAAAGGGCGAAACATTCCGTACCTTTCCACGCAGTCGGAAAGTCGGGAGCAGTGGTTGGAAGCAGGTGCATCGTGACCTCCCACAGCATACAAGAACCCATTGTAGGTTGCAACCCCGACTCCACCTCTCCTCTTGGACATGGGAGCACAGAGACTCCACTTGTTTGTGTGGGGATCAAAGCATTCCATGGATTTCAGGCAGGAGCTCCCATCCCGTCCTCCAACGGCGTACAGTCTGGGGTAAGAACACAAGAGAAGGCCAACAGCTTTAGTCTCCAATCTCTTATTTGAATAGGAATTTTATTTGGTTAACTTCATTCAGACCCCCTTAAAATTGTCCCCATTACTTGCTCTCCAACACTACACTCTGGAACTTTCTCTGGAACTTTCTCTGCACAAGGCTTTTTCATGCTATCTGAAGCAATCTCTGTTCTTCACTTGCAGTGGAAATGTTCAAGCAGTCACAAATGAAAGTGAAGCTTAAAAATGCATGTCAGCTTCTTTAAAAGTGAGCTATAGAAGGAATTGAATTGAAAGATGTTACATATGCTTGAGATATATGGATAATATTCCTTGGGCCAGGCCTATGGGTTATTTGACATCTTAGTGTCATATTAAGCGTTTTACCTGTGGTGTTAATATATAAAAGAACATTAATAATATGAATAAGCATTAAAAACCTATATCAGATGTATTAAATTATCCCCAAAGTTTGTATTTAAGAAAAACTGCTGGACAGGAAGCACCATCCAGGTACCACCTTTTCTGTTCAGCCCAAAGGCACTTGGCAACAACTGGAGACTAAAACATCAGCTGTTGGGACAACATGTAAGAATAAATTGTGGAACCCCCTCAAGAAACATGGGAGGGGTTGTGGATGTTGTCAGTGAATCTCACAAAGCCTTAATTTCCTTATGGTTTTCAGCTCTCTTGAGTGCTGCTGGACTGCAACAGGATTTAAGATCACATGTGTTCAGATGGGCTGGTTTTTCTGCTCCCTTTCAAACCCTGGTTATTATTTTCTGCCATGAAATTGAATTTACCTACAGCAACTACTTTGAGACCTGGGGAACAGTGGGACTTGCCCAGAGTGAGTCACCTAAACCAGATCAGTTGAATTTTCCTTCAGAAGTGCCTGTTTTATTCCAGTGGCTGGAAAATCCTCTAGACTGCTCTGATGAGTATTTCAGCTAGAAGATTCTTGATCACTGTTACAATGATGCAGAATTCCCAACTCCCTCTCCTAACGTGTGTTGAGTTGATAAAATTGAGTTTGGCTGTTCACTTTGTTGCCTGATCCACACAGAACTTGAGGCTTTGATTTGTTTTCATGCCATTAGATCCTGACTGCTTGTTTACACAGCTTTCCCAGCAAGAGGAAGTGGCTGTATATACAGACAGATTGGTTGAGTTTCTTTGTTTTCTGTAATGTGTCTATAAATATGGTCGTGTTTCCCATTCTCTAAGGAAAAGACCAAATATAACATTATTGACTGAGGTTTTCAATGGACCACTATTGATCCAAAAGTGCTGCTCTGCAGAAATGTAATGTCTTTTCTGGTGGGGTTGAATAGAAAAAAAGTGGCACAACTTAGGGAAACAGGAAAAGGAGAAGCATTCTGGCCTGTTAGGCCACTGGGTGATGGACATTTGATCTCCTGGTATGGCAGAAATGACATCACTAGACTAACAGACATGATTTAAGCCAGGCTGGAGACAGCTTGTATCAGCAGGGACTGAGAACAGAGTCAGGCTCGGGCTGGATTTCCTCTTTGACAAAGTGGTTTCCTGAATGTTGCTGGGGAAGGTACTGACAGGAATTTCTGGTGGAGTTTCTGCTGAGAAAATTTCTTTTGAGGTACAGCAGAGACTTGGAGAGGCAGTTCTGCCTCTCCTGGACTTGGGAGTTAATGATTTGAGTCATGCCATGTTTGAATGCAGAACCCTGACCTGTATGTGAAGAAGCTTTGCATTTACAAATATCCCTTTGCTGACATCTCTGTTGCTGCTCTTTATCTTTCTCTGGAATTTACAGGGATCAGGAAAGTCAATGATAAAGGTTCAAGGTAAATGCCATTGTGGTGTTTCCAGTCCCTACAAACAGTCTTGCTAAGAGCTTCCTATAGATTAAAATAAGAAGGAAGGATGGCTCCAGCCAGGGGTCTTTCAGAAGGCTTTTGTATTTCCAGCACCAAACTGTGTTGCTGAAGAAGGAAAAGAGACTTTTGATAGGCATTGCTTTGTGCATTGTTCTTCCTTGTGCCGAAATACGACTGCATTCAAACAGGGATTTACAACAAGGTGTAACACTGGTCAGTGCAGGTTACACAGCAGATTCACACAGGTGTCTGTTCCCATGTAAAAGTGCTTAAGTGGCTTTAGCATCTTAGGAGAATGTTTAAATACATTAACACATGGTTTCAGTGTGTTTAAGCAATAGATGGAGAAGGATAAAACTTACAGAGGGCTGTTTAATCCATACCTAATTAATAAACTTGTATTCTTTCCATTAAACACACCATACACTTTTAATATTTTAAAAATTTTTTCTCGACCGTGAATTTCTCTGACAGAGAAATGACTTCATTTCTGTACAGGCTCTTTCAAGTGGTGCTTCCTTCCACACACCCATTTTATGGTGTAAACATAAACTTGGAATATCTTTTAAAGCAGCTGATTCTACATCCCCCTGAGTTATATTCTAGGTAAGACTCTGATATGCATGTAATAACATCTTCACAGTGCTATAACTTAAAAAAGCCTGAAATATGTTTAAAACATGACTGCCACTTTGAAATCATTTCACCCCACGGCCGAGGAAAAGCTTTCCTTTCTTATTCCTGCACTTTGTATTTTCTCTTTGTTTTCTCGAGGTCGTTAATTACTGTAAGACTGGAAAGAAAACTTAAGAGACTGTATTTCCCAGGAAGGAAGCCAATGAACATGCAGAGAGAGCTTTTCCTGCTGCCATACTTGCTGTTCAGTGCTGCCACCCCCACGGTGCTCCTGGGGGTGGACATGCTGGCCACGTAGTTCCACTGCCGCGCCTGCGGGTCCCAGCGCTCCACAGTGTTGAGGTAGCTCCAGCCATCGTGCCCACCAACTGCATACATGGGGCCTTCAAGCATTGCTACTCCTTGAAAAGAGAATTAGGGACAAGTTATCTTATGATTCCACCGACCAAGAGTGTATTCCCTGCATGCTTTAATTCCCTGTGTGCAGATAAGCAATTGCAGCTGGTGTTAAACTATCTAAAAGCTGCCTTTTCATTTGGCAGAATAAACAAAGATAAAATACTTCATATACAGTGTTTTCTAAATAACCATTATCTTTTGCCAAAAGATTAGGGGAAAGCTGCTTTACTTCTGATGTTCTCTTGGACTTTTATCTCTTTCACTTCTGTTGACCTTGTTCTGAATCAAATTTGAGACCCCTAAATGAGAAAGGATGCTATTCATTTGAAGAAAGGCAAGATTTGAGTCAGGCAATGAACAATATGGCCAAAGCAATGACCTGTCCTAATTCTGAGCCTGCTGAAGCTCTGTAGTCCTGCCAGCACAAAGCCTGAGTGGGTGGCTGCCTGGCTGTCCTTCCCAGCTGAAGGACCATGACATTTTAATGCCTTTAAGGGGAGCACACTTTGGGATAAGAGCTGGCTTGTATATCTCCTGTCCTTGGGGCCCAGGAGAGTGGACTTGGCTGTCTCTGCCAAGCACTGTGGGCACATACCCTGTGCCATTGTGCTTCTCCAGAGACAAGGGCTTTGGTGCCTCCCCCTTGGGAGCTGCTGCTGCCCTGCTGTTGCCTCCCTTTGTTAGATAAGGCAAAATGTTTGAATCTGACTGCTTAAAAGTTTTCTAAATCTGTCTTTAAGGCCTAAATATACATGGCCTGGTTTTTACAAAAGCTCCAACTCTCCACAGAATCCCAGTGAAGTTAATAGGGGCTGCGAGTGTAAGGGAGCTTTGCAAACTAGGCTGTTGCACAGAGAGAAGCTGAACTTTGGGTACTCAGATTTCCTGCTGTGACCTACTTGTTGAGTAGAACTTTGGCCTTGCAGTTGGTAATTGTAAAGACTTCAATGAAAATTATTTCATGTGTTTTGTCTTCTTTCCCTTTGCTATCTATTAATATTTGGTTTTATCAATTTTGTGGACCAGCTGGTAAGAGCCCTACACAGCATTTTCTCCACCAAGCAGTGGAGGAGATTATAAAGGCCACAAGGGTTTGCCAAATAATTATGGACCAATCTTTCTCTATTATCCATAAAAATAAAAATATTCCATGCCATTTGAACTTCCCAATGATTTGAAGCAATACCTGTTTCTGCAAACTGAAGAGTAGCCAGCTTTTCCATAAGAACTGTGAGACATAAATCCTTCAGAAATCATCATATTCCCTCTATCAGTCTCCCCAACTGTAAACTTGGACTTATGTTTTATAGTTCCAGAAATAAATTCTAGATTTCATATTCATATTATTCCTTCACTGTGAATAATATTAAGGATTACTGTGCAGTAAAGACCCATAGTTACTAAGCCATGGCAGAGCTCTGTAAAACTTCTTGTAATTACAACATTAAAACCGTTCCTGTTGTACTTATTTCCATCCTGCAAAGATTTCTTCAGTGTGGGTAATGCCCTGATCTGAATTACAGAGGTGCTTGTACCTATGGCTTTACCTGAAGTCATAATTTAAAAAAAAATGAATTAAAATCAGCTTGTTATTGTATTGTAAATGTATCTCTTCACCATTAAATCGTGTGAAGATTTGATTATTTTCACTATTGCTTGTCTTTTGAAGTTTCCTACAAGCAAAATGAACTCTGGAAGACCAGTGCCAGTTGGGTGAACACTAATAAATACCCCTGTCATAAAATTATGGTGCTAGGCAGCTCTGCCTTTGACAAATGCCTTCTACAAATATTTCTGCACGTTCTTAAATGCTCTCAGAAGTTATATCAGCAATGTTTGTGTCACCCAAAATTCCTTCCTATGTGGTGTGAGGTGTTGGCAAAGAGCCCTCCTTACCCAGGCCATGCCTGTGTGTGGACATGGGAGGCATCACAGTCCAGGCTTTGGTGAGAGGGTTGAAACACTCCACGATGTTGGAGGTTTTCAGCCCGTCCCTCCCTCCCACGATGTAGAGCTTGTTGTCGATGACGGCCACGCCGAACTGCAGCCGCCGGCCGTTCATGGTGCCAACCTGCACCCAGCTGTTGGTCCGCAGGTCGTACTTCTCAATCGTGGTGGTGCCTGTGAAAAACACGAGTGTTATGGGAGCTGTACCCACA
This sequence comes from Pithys albifrons albifrons, assembly GCF_047495875.1. Classification (NCBI taxonomy): domain Eukaryota; kingdom Metazoa; phylum Chordata; class Aves; order Passeriformes; family Thamnophilidae; genus Pithys; species Pithys albifrons. The sequence goes on along the minus strand of NC_092471.1, from coordinate 3,147,081 downwards.
GTCAGTATTGGGGCAATGCAAGAAATTATTCAATTCTAAAATACGGAGATTCCATACGTGGAATTTTGCTGTCACTCCCTGAGAACTTTGTTTCTCATGTGAACTTTGTGAAGAAGCTGAATTAATTACATGCACATTTGATTGGCAAATCTATGAGAGGATGCTGGGGGCAAGAAGAGGGAGAATTAAATTATGGCAATTTTTGTAGAGCTGAAAATTTCAGATATAAGTTAAATCTGTTATTCACTTAAATACAAAGGCATAGGGATTTTGTGATTTGGGGTTTTTTATACTTCTTATGAATATGGTGCCTCACAGCAATCCACTCTTTAACCAGGTTTGTACCTAAACCACTGTGATATTAGGATTAGATATTAAGAAGAGATTCTTTTCTGTGAGGGTGGTGAGGCACTGGAACAGGTGTCCCAGGGATGTTCTGCATTTCCCATCCCTGAGGGTGTTCAAGGCCAGCCTGGATGGGGCCCTGGTCTAGTGGAAGGTGTCCCTGCCCATGGCAGGGGGTGGAACTGGATGATCTCCAAGATCCCTTTCAATCCAAACTCTTCTATGATTCTGTGATATCCAAACCAGAAAACCACACATCTCTCTGTCTGAGGGACTGGACATGCACCTTTGGTAATAGTTTGGATATTTTCCCTTTTCTGATGGAGTCAGGCAGCAGAGTGAGCTGTGTGTGGGCACAGACCTGGCTCCCACAGGTGTCTTCCCTGAGCTTCCCCTTTGCAGCAGCCCTGCAATAGCTCCTTTCTGCTGTAAAGTATAAGCCATATTTTGCATTTTTTCAGGTCACTGAACTTCTAGTAACATTTTTACTGAAACTCTTCACAAGGTACCAGCTCCCTGCCATTCAGAACCGACACTTTTCCACACTCTGGCTCCCACCATCACTCAGCAGCTCAAATTGCTCCCCTGAGAGCTGATCCAGCCCAGTGGCTGAGTGAGATCCAAGGCAATTGCCAGATGCACATCCAGTGCACCCGAGCTCAAATTCAGCCTAATCAAAGGCAGCCAGATGAGGAAAATAGAGCTGATTTCCTGTGCCTTGACTGGGATTTGAGACTAGAGAAGTAGTATTTTGAAGAGAACAATAGGCAGTTAGTGGCTAAGAAACGATTTACAACAGCAAAACAACCATGCAATAAAGCTGAAATGAAAGGCAGTGTTGGGTTTAGAGATCTGCTAGAGATCACCTGCTGTGCTCCAGAAATATCTGATATGATTTCTTTTCTTTCTTCTACATGCTTTTCCACGAACACAGACTGGAAAAGAAACTACCAGTTCCATCTGCAATCAAAGAAAGAAGTTCTACTTTTCCCCCTTTCCTGTCATCTTTTATTCTGAGCAGCTGGATTTCTTTGGCTGTTCTTTCCATCTTGTTAGTCTGTTTGCTCCTCTTCGCTTTGATTCCTTCTCATTTATTCTATGCTAATGTGTGAGTGCCCCAAAGTTCTGCACTTCAAAGGAAATGTCTCACACACTAACTAAAAAACAGGAGAAAGGCAGTGAGGTAAAATTGTGCTCAGCCATACCCTGTGGGCTGTAATTTTTACAGAGCCTGGAAGATTGGAAAGTTTCAAAACTAAATGTGGTTCAGACACATTCACAGTTTTCAAACTTCCAGCCCAAAAAGTAGCTCTTTGATCTTCTTTTGATCATTTGAATTTGAGATTTGACTTCACATACCACCTGAGATAAGCACAAAGCCTGGCATTGCCTGAGACACCAATCCTGGTGTCTGCCTTTATCACAGCAAGCGTGTTATTGCCAGAGGTGGAAGCTACTCCTGCTCAGAGCTGCTCCTCCAGTGCATCCTGGGCTCTTTAGCTGCTGTTTCCTTTATCTTCCAATCCAGGACAGGCTCAAAGTGTGAGTCAGAGCTGTAGAGAACAGCAGGGAGGAGAGGAAGGGCTGTTTGTCTTACCCATCAAAAGGCAAAAGTTCAAACAATTGGCTTTATTCCAAGGCAAGAAGTAAAAGAGGCACCAACAGGAAGTGCAGATGTTGACTGAAATAGCCCTTTCTTTGCTAAGAAAAGCCTGTTAGAAAATATTATTATTCTTCTGGTAGAAGTTATCTTAGAGACTACCTTGAATTCGTGGTTGTTTTATTCATAAATACTCAGTATCACTAATGAATCTGCACTAATTGCTACAGTTAACTCCATTTTGCTAAATTGTCCCAGGAATTAGTGTTTTTATGTTGTGATGGTTATGAATGTGTATTTCACACTTTATTTGATTGCACAGAGATAGGGAGGCAGCTCTGCAAGAGCTCATATGGCAAAAGCCAGTCGTCAGCAGCTTTTTGCAAAGCATGAAATGGATTAACTTCTCCCTGATTCTATTAAAAGTGAACTCACACAGCTAAAAGTAATATTGTTCAGCAAGTTGCAGGACTTTAAGCTAATTACAGTTGTCTGGCTCCAAGCTGTGGGTTTGAAGTGAAGGTTCCTGTAGAAAATGATTTAATATTCTGCCTTCTAAAGAGAATAGTGTGATGTGTAAAGCTGTAACCTGATTGCAGTTGTGAAAATCAAATCACAAAAACTCGAATATATTTATAATATTTAACTTTCCACTAAAACCTGAAAAAACCCTGTGTATGAAGTTGTGAAAAAAGATGCAAATATTGTTGCACTCATGAAAACTACAAGTCTTTTCATCTTACATTTTATAATAAGGTCAAATTAGCATTAGCTGAGTATTCTCTGTAGTTTAGCAATGTTTTTTGGTTTTATTTTCTTCTTCTTTAAAGCTTTTCCAGACTTCTAACTTTGTCAGAAAATAGACCACAGGGCTTAACATTAAATTATTCTTGAAATATTATTTTTTTCTTATGATTCATAAAGTCAACTATATGCCTAAATTCTTACAAAAGTGTATTTTAAAATCACCATCTGAGCCAGACTTCTTTAGCCTGCACTTCAAAATATTTGTATTATTTACAAACTTAGGATTCTTGCAAGGAGAAAGAACTTCTAACACTTAGGATGCTGTTTTGTGTTTTGCTTTTCCCTCTTTTCATCCCCAAATTGCTGTTGTCCTGAGAGAAACATTTAAATAATGGGCATATATTCTCTGAACACAATTAAATGGCCTCCCTGACTCACCTTTGGTGGCATCCATACCCCCCACAGCATAGAGGGCACCCACGGTAGATTTCCTGGGCTTGGTGCGAGGGCTCTGCATCATGGACCGTCTCTCTGGCAGAAGGTGGTACTTCATGGCCTCCATGAGGAGCTTCTGGCACTCCAGGTCGTCTGCAAACATGGGACTATTTTCTAGATCGGCCAGTAACTAAGGGATGAAAAGTGAGGCTCTTGGTTTGTGTCTAAATCATTCAAACTGCACATGCTTTAGTCATTCAAGTACTGAGGGCTTGAAAGACTCATTTTAAGTTCACCACCTGAGCTTTGCAGGAAACTCTGCTTTAATGCAAGCACAACTTATAAAGATTGGGGTGGGGGAAGTCTTTGAGTATGATGCCATTCTTTAATTTTTCCCATCTTCTTTCACTTTTGGAGAGGCTTAAAAATTGGAAATGTAGTATTGCACCCTCTGAATGCAAAACTCCTTTTCGTGTGAGTAAGCAAATCTCACACAGACTACTGGACATCTCAGTGAGTATTAAAAGATACTAAATGTATTTAAATGTGTTTATTACTTTTCTACTTTATCTAAAGTAGAATATTTGCAGCTTCAGTCCAACCATTTCTTCTTTCTCCAGTCATGGAGATTCATAAAGTAGCTGCAGTGACCCGACTGACAGTCTTGATATTCCTGTAGCTGTTTCTGATGAGATATAAAATATTTTCTGTGACACAGATACTTTAGTGTTACCTTTCTGTGAACCAGTCTCTACTTTTGAAACTCCATTGATGAAATGTCTCTCAGTGTTAAGGACAAAGTAATGTCAGTGCTCAGAACAGTCAGCAATCATTTAGGTCCATTTGTATTGGCACTTTTCATGGCAATAAAAAAAATAAGCACTGGGTTTTATTTGCCCTGCAGTCTGGTAAATCTAAATAGTTATCTTTGCATGGTATCCAACTTGCTGTGTTATTATAGGGAAACTATTACCATTAGTACCCAAGTTACTGGGTTACTAGAGGGAAACTATTACCATTGGTACCCAAGTTGGTCTGTTCCTAGAGGGGTACTATTACCATTGGTACCCAAGTTGGTCTGTTCCTAGAGGGGAACTATTACCATTGGTACCCAAGTTGCTGGGTTATTTATAGGGAAACTATTACCATTGGTACCCAAGTTGGTCTGTTCCTAGAGGGGTACTATTACCATTGGTACCCAAGTTGCTGGGTTATTTATAGGGAAACTATTGCCACTGGTACCCAAGTTACTGGGTTACTAGAGGGTAACCCAAGTTGCTGGGTTATTTATAGGGAAACTATTACCACTGGTACCCAGGTTGGTCAGTTCCTAGAGGGGAACTATTACCATTGGTACCCAGCAAAGCAAAACTCTGCTTTTGGAATACAGATGTTTTTCAGAGGCAATTCTGACCCGAATCATGACACTGGCATTGTGGAATCTGTGTTTAAAAGCAAGATTTATGCTATGCAGTTAAACCCCCACACACACCAAAGCCCTCCAGCCCTTCCTGTTGGTACCTGGGGTGGCAGCAGAGGCAGCCTGATGTAGGAGAGGAGCATGCCCAGGTCTCGCTGGCGGCTCTCCAGGTCGTGCCTCACCCACAGCATCAGTGCCTGGAAAATGGTTTCTTCATCTGGCACGTTGATGTCATCACTAGACAAGAGCTTGGCAATTTCATTAGCTGGGAGCAAAAGAAATTCCTGGTTTTTTATTACTTCTATGAAGTGTTCCTAAAAATAGAAGGAGATTTCAATGCACTGATGATTTTCACACATAGAAATAGCTCTTTCTTAGATAATGTAGGCTTTGCATATATTTCATTCCTGTTCCATTCCATAGTAAAGGGAAATGCAATATATTAGTGTCCTTCTACCACTTAAGGGAGATTTTGGTTGCTTTTTGCTGCCTTATTCTTGCAGAATTGAAGAATAATGTTCATCTTCACACACTAGTGGTGTTTGTCAGGCTTCTTGTCAGTGTGCCCTGGATTAGGGATTTGCCACTGGCACTTTTGTCCATCAATATGATCTTAATACTGCAGCTTTTATACATATAATGTGTGTTTTAAGAATGAATGCCAAGTGGGCATCAAATAACTGTGTGCCCTCTGTTACAGATTTTGAGCCAATTACATTGAAACCTTTCAGTCCTTTTGCTGTGCCAGCTGTTGACTGTATGATCTCCTCCTAGTGGCAGAAAATACAGCAAAGGAAATTCAGCTTACTATTCCAAAAGTACTATTTAGGCAATACAAAGTTGGAATAGTCTAACAGAGAGGTCTCAGTCTTTAAGTTGCTATGATAAAACTCACCAGCTCCTGAAATGGCCACTTGTATTAAATCCCCAGTGTCTTTCAAAGAATTATTTTTCACAAAAAATAGAAATTGCACAGCTGAGTGACAGCAATATTAGAGTTCATATCAACATATATCAAGTATGTTTGCTTATCTAAGTCCAAAGAAAAAAAGGGAATTTGGTGAAGAGAGATGGGGGTTAAAGTTACTTGTAGTAAATGCATGTAAAAACTCATGTCTACATTTGAAATATAACTTCTATTTCTGTACTTAGAAATAATTTATTTTTTCTGAGAACAAGATTGAAATTGGGCAGGTGAAGAAATTTTAGTAATTAATATTGTATTTTTCATTTCCAGTAGTTTCTTTGCTTTCTGTATCTCTTCAAGTGTACCAAGGATGTAAATACAGAAGTCATTAAAGGAGATGTCAACTTTGCTCTGTTAGGCATATCCTGCTTTAATATGTTGTGACATTCAGAGGACAGGGACAGGAAGGCCACTCCACTCTGAGTTACAAATATAGCACAAGATGTTTACCAGAACAAGCTCTCTCTGCACGAAAAGAGCCCAGGCAGGAAACTGTTAATACTTGACATCAGTGGCCAGAATGAAGGGGAAGGTCTCCCTTGTGTCTGGTTTTGTTGAATGGATCTGCTGTTTATAGCCCCTCATCTTCTGAAAATGCATCAGTCTCTATATTTACAGTACAACTTTCCCTAAGGTGCACATTTCCGAGTGGTTGAGGTTGGCATGAGACAAAACAGAATGTTTTATTTATCTTCCTCCACAACACTTGTGTGTTTATGCATTGTTATGATCTCTTATTCTCCAAAGTTTTTTGTAATTTCACTTCAAGGGTTTGGAAGAAAACTTTCTTTACATTTATTTCAGAGGTGCAGATTTCCTCTTCTGTGTCTGAGCTGTCAGGAGTTGCAAACTTGGTGGGTGTGTTTATGGCACACAAGGTCCTGTTTCATGGCAGCATTCTTGGTCTGTGCTCCATGAAAGGTGCAGGAGGTGGTTCCAGAGGTGGTAGAAGTTGTTTTCAGGGAGAAATAGTATAAAACTTGTGGACAGTGCAGCTGATTGTCATAGATTGATTCAGATCCTTCATATTAGACAGCTCTTAAAGACCCAACTGTCATTTTTATACATAGTGTTTCATAGAATAACTCCTGGAAAGGACTGGAGGATAAACAAAAAAGGCTCTCTTATTGTCACAAAGTTCTAAATCCAACCCTAAGATTTAATTTCAGATTTGCAGAAATCTGAACCATCAGTTTGAAATGCTCACAGCTGACACTCCTGCTGGGGCTGCTGGGAGCAAAGAGGCAACAGTAGAGGGGGGAAGTTTTCATTTTGGCTGAGTCTAAAAGATGTGGAACAGCAAGGACAACACTATTCTGTGCAAGCTGAGACAACCTCTATCTTAAATACCCCTTTGCACACTTTCAAATATAAAAGTGCTAAACAAACCATTCATTCCTCTGACAGGAAGGAGCACCAGCAGCGCCCTCAATCCCCACATGCCACTCTCACTTTTTCCAGCACGTGGACGTGTACAATCTCTTTCAGGAGTGCTCTCTGCATTATGAAGCCTCTAAACTGCTTTTGACACACTACACTAATATTTCAAGCATAAAGCTGCCATGTGTCTCCTACCAAGTAGTTCTTTTTATATCCATTTAGCTGTAGCAGTCGCTATTCTTTTTGTGTTTAAAGCTGTGATAGCACATCTTGTTGCCCTGAATATTTATCCCTCGATGTGGTTTCACAGCAAGTTATCTCACTTCTCTGTTTCCCACGCTCTGAATATTCATTTCTTGCTTTGAGCCAGAGGAGGATTATGTTCCAGTCAAGGATGTGCTTCTTTTTAGCATTCCAAATCTTTCCAATACGTTCTTTATTTTGACTCTTTTTGTGTGTGTCTCACCTTAAAATCAGCTTTAGAATTTTCTTTGTGTGGAATGAAGAGCATAAGAATGGACCATTGCTGTCTGACTCGAGAAATTAGCCATGTTAAGGCCCTTCTTACATTTTTTTGGCAGGAAAAGGTACCACTCATACTGCAAATTCAAGTTCACTGAGTGTGTCTTTCCACAAGGCAAAACTGGAAAGCGGGAAACAACAGAAGCGAATGTTTCTCTATGTAATGGTAAGTGGAAAGCAATGAGCTTGTTCTCCTTACCATGGTGTATGTGTGGGCCACCTTCAGGAGCTCTGTGCAGCCCTGGGCATCTCCAAAGGAGCGGATTCCCAGGCAGTTGGAAGGATGGAGCTGCTTCATGAGGAAGTTGCAGCACACCTCGATAACCTGGGAGAGCTGCAGAAGGCACGCTGCAGACAGCAAACTTTCTATGGTGTCTTCCTTTAACTCCAGGATACCTGTGCAGTTTCCACACAGGAAAAACAAATTAAAATCTAAAGTCACTTTCCTGTGCAGTTTCCACACAGGAAAACCAAAATTTTAAGTCATTTTTCTGGTAATTTTATTATTTGAAAGGGGTTCTTTTCTCTGAAAAAAAATGTCCTGTGAGTCACAGATTTATTTTCCTTTCTTACACAAGGATTCTTTAAATATGTATTTTCACTTACATGATTTTATGGAGTTTGAATGCAATTATTGGAACTATGGGATTTTATGGAGTTTGAATGCAATTATTGGAACTTTGCTGTTGGAAAGTATAAAAGATGGGAGTAGCATGGACAACACTACAGCACTGTTTGATTTGGTTGGAAAAAAATTAAGTAAAATAAAAATAAAGGTGTGATTAGAGAAAAACCTTTCCCAAAATGGGGCTCTGCTCCAGTGGAAGGTGTCCCTGCCCACGGCAAGAGGTGGGAACAAGGATATCAGAAACAAATTCTTTGCAGAGAGAGTGCTCAGGCATTGGAATGGGCTGCCCAGAGAGGGGGTGGATTCACCATCCCTGAAGGTTTTTCAGCTGAGCTTGGCCGTGGCACTGAGTGTCATGATCTGGTAAAGGGACTGGAGTTGGACCAAGGGTTGGACTTGATGATCTCGGAGGTCTTTTCCAACCCAATCCATTCTATGATTCCAAGGTGATCCTTAAAGTCCCTTCCAACACAAACCATTCTACGAAAATTCATACATTCATTCATAAAATACTAAGGTGATAAATGCAGTGCCACGAGCTGGGGGCAGCACAGGGAGGGAGGCTGAGCACAGGGAGGGAGGCAGAGCTACCTGTGTAGGCGAAGCGCACCAGGGCTCTCAGAGCCTCGGCGTCCACCCCTTCCATCTTGATCTCCTCCTGCTTTGCCTCCCGCACGTCGTTGGTGAACATGGCAGCAAAGTAATCAGACACTGCACTGAGCACCAGCCTGGAAAGCACAACAATTCAGCACAACAAATGGCTTCCTGACCTCAGCAGCAAGCATAAAATTCTGCATTGTTAGAGTACAGAAACATTATATTTAGCGTAGCATTCAAGTCTTACAGCAGCGAGCAGTAAAGTTAAGAGTAATTAGTGATCTAATTTTCTCCCAAAGCACTTTTCAGGCAGATTCTTTTCACTGATCTCACTGTAGTTCTACAGCAGCAAGAAGGGAAGATGGACAATGCCACTGGTTTGTACTTCATCTGTTCTCCCAGGCACTCAGCAATAGGACAAGGGGGCACGATGGGCTCAAGCTCTGTCAGGGGAAATTGAAGTTGGAGAGCAGAAAAAATTCTTTGCAGAGAGAGTGCTCAGGGATTGGAATGGGCTGCCCAGAGAGGGGGTGGATTCCCCATCCCTGGAGGTTTTTAAACTGAGATTGGCCGTGGCACTGAGTGCCATGATCTGGTAAAGGGACTGGAGTTGGACCAAGGGTTGGACTTGATGATCTCAGAGGTCTTTTCCAACCCAATCCATTCTATGATTCTATTCAAAATAATAGGTCTGAAACATTGATCACATAATATTAATACACATTAGTTGGTGTCCTAATTACAGTAAGTGTCCATTCCTAACTCAACACTGATTGGAAATATCTGAAGCCCCGTGGGGGATGCACCTGTGGGCTGGAATCTTCTGGTCCCCAGCGATGAGCAGCACGTCACAGAGCTGCTGCTGCTGCAGGTAACTCTCCATCTTACGGAAGGTCTGCTCGGCATGGTTGGAGCTCTGGAAATATTCCTCGGAGCCGCTGGAGCTCATTCCCAGGGAGCTGCTGCTCGTGGACAGCCTGAGAGAGACAGAGGCCATGAAGGTAGCACTGAAAACACTCATTGCATTGAGTTTTGTCCAAAAGACAGCACAGAAATCCTGAAAATTCCAAAGCTCCCACAATCCTGGTCTTGCCATTCCTTCTTCCAGTGTTTGCTGTTGGATGTCTGGAAGTTTTCATTCCCAAGGCTGCAGTTAAGCTGCAGTTTAGCAGAGTTATCTTGTCAGTTTTAGCAGTTTTGCATCAATGATCATTCTCAAACAGAACACACCAAAATCAAACTAATTTGTCTGTGGGACTGATATTGGAACTTAAATGCCTTTAGGTCTCGTTTCTGCTTCTCTTCTTACTTTGTACATTAAATTACATCATTAAAGAGGACTGAACCTGAAGACAAATTCCTGAGGACCACATAATTCCAGACAAATTACCAAACTAAGAGCTGATGGAATCAGGACATTGCATGGCCTTGGAATCTGAATGCAAATAATGGAGACAAACTAATTTCTCTGCCATTTCTCTGCCTTTCACGGAAATGTGCAGTATAAATAATTCCTCCCACTCCAGAATTCTGTTAGCTGTCCCACTTACAAATACCCATATTATTTTCTCAGAACATCATTCCTTACTGCCTTTTAATATGGATTCTGCTGCCAATTCAAACAACTTTTTGGTATTTTCTTAGAAAGATGTTTGTTTTTCTATTCATCTGTTTTCAGTAAAATGATAATGCATTTGTGGATATAAATGTATACCACATAGCTTGAAAATGTTGCAATATTCAAATTATTTTAGCTAAAGATTACATAGAAGAACATCTTCTCAGTTTAATATTCTCTTTTATTAAAATGCAAAACACCTGTTTTTTTTTTAAATTTTCAAGCCCAACTAGGAAATGATGGCAGCTGCTTGACTAAATTTCCTGGTTGTCTTTGATAGTGTAAGTGCAAATTCATAAGTGATAGGAGAGATAAGATCTCTTCAGGAAATTAAAGTATTAAATTTAGCAGAATATTGGATTATATCCACAATGGAAAACCCAGTTCAGAAAACAGAGAAATAAAAAGGAGTAAATCAGGTTGAATCAGTCTTATACTTTTAATTGCAAGCACAGTAAGACCAAACCAGAGGTAGGAATCTTTCTTTTGAAGCTCTTTATTAACAATTTCAAACCCATTTTGGTTTAGTTTATTTTTAAGGAAAAAGGGGCAAACCAAGTTCACCTATAATGTGTTTCCTTTGTAGTTTATGGCTTACAAAAATTAATTTGTCTCAGTGTGTTTAATGACTCTACTTTCTTATTTGTTTTCCTTCAATGCTTCATTGGAAAAGAAGAAGCTGCAGAATTGGATTATATGCTCATTAGTTTTGCATCAGCTCCTTGATGCCAAATTCTTACTCTGTAACATTCTTGTTTTGCTATTTGCCTCTTAGGGTTTCTTTAACTGTTTTCAGAAAATTATTTTTTTCAAAAAATATCTTTTTCAGATTCGTTATATGCACCCCAAGTGTTGTATCTAAAGGCATTTTACTCAGCCTTGATGTTTGCAGAATTCAGCTGAAATAATACCCCACCATCCCTATTGTGCACAGACAGAACTAGCTGTGAGAAATCAATAATTCCCCATAGTCTGTATATATTTGTAGTTAGAGAATCATTTTCAAGGGACTGAAAGTCTAATAATTCATTTAGTCCTGGGTGCTTTTTTCACAGGTTTTGTAGAGTCACATTTAACCACAGCAGAAATACCACTAATATAATTAATTATTTCAAAGGCAATGGTCTTCAGAGACTGAAAAATACTGGAAGCAAAAGGAAGGGCTCGATTAATATTAATAAATATTAATATTATAATTGCTGGTTTGTCTCCAGCAGCTGACTCAAAATGGTAGATAAAATATTTTATGAAAGGGAAAAATTAAATTCAAAGATAAATATTTATCCTCCTTAGTGTATCACTGTCAAACTCAAATATTGACCTCCAGAATGTGGTACCAGTGAACTGAAAAAGTCGGAGATTAAAGTATCTTAAAGAAGATTCCAGCAAAAGCATCCTTGAATCTGCTGTTGGATTCCATCAGGGATGCAGCACCAGGAGAGGCCCAGGAATCTGTGTCAGATCCTGTTCTGTGTGGGATGGATTCTGTGCTGGGAATGACACACCAGGACAGCTCAAGGTCTCCTGCTCAGGAAGGAATCATGCAGAGAAATATTGGTTTTTATAAAATGGATACAGGTTTGGACCAACAAAATCTGAACACTGAGGTATAAAAGTTTCCAACAGTGCATTAGTGCTGGGATGATCAAGGAATTAAATTTTCCACACAGCCAGGAGGGCAAATTATCAGTGAATTGCCCTGAAGAATCAGGAACCCAAATTGCTTAATGTCATTTTTGTGTTATGTTCACTGGGACATGGAGTTGGGGTAACACCCTCAACACTAGTAATAATGGCTTAAAACATGGATTAGCCTAAAAGGAGAAATTATATTTAAAATATGCCAATGTAGCTGAATTCTCTGAACTTCATTTTAGGTACAGAGCCAAGTGAAACCATTTCAGAGTTTTTCTGCAAGGATTTGTGAAGGACAGTGAAAATATGGTCCCATTTTTATAAAGCAACATGGGATTTTGGAACAGATGATATAAACTGAAAACCTGAAGAATCAAAAAGCATTAAGTGTGTAGATGACAAGAGGGACATAAATACCAACCAGCATGGCTGGTCAGAATCAATCATGTCAGAACATTGGTTTGGTTTTGATTTTTTTTAGAAGATACCGAAGCTTACTGGGAGAAAACCAGGAGTTGTCAGAAGTCATCTCGCCTTTGGGATGACTCCTGACACCATTTCACATGACATTTTCAAAACTGAGCTGGGGTGGCAGGTTTTAAGTGTAATAAAGATAAGAGAGATGAATAACTTGTTTAGCCACGCTTGGAAGTTCTCAGGGAGTCACTTCCAAAGGCAGACGATGTGCTGAAAGAGTTCCAGGCAAATCCTCCTCCTGATGCTGCTCTGCAGTTTCATTACAGAAAATCACATTTTAACTGTTACATGGAGCTATGACAGCAACCACAAACTTTGGGGGAACAGAATTTAGATTCAGAGAGACATCTTTGCTTTCTCTGAACTTTAGGAGGCAACTTTTTACTTTTCCAAGAGCTGCTTACACCTGTGTGTGAGTAATTACCAGAATGAAACACAGCTGAGGAAAGGAGAGGTAACAGTGAGATTACAGTGGACCCTGAGCAAGCTGGGACTCCAAAATGGTGTGTGGAGGTAAAATTTCATCTTTTCTTTAGTCTGAATTGATGAGTTTTGTCATTCATTGCAGGCCTGCAATTCTTTAAGTTTCTGAATTATGTAAAGTTTATTTTCTGTCTTCATAAAGCACTCTTCATTAGCCAGCAGAGCACTCTTCTTTAATCAGTATATAAAGGATAATTTCAGATTTCCTCGTTATTTAATTAGAACGTGATAAAACCTAAATACCATTTATTTGCAATGCCCTTTTTAAAATTCAGTATGTTCTAAAGTGCCTCGTTCAGTGTGACTAGGGCCAAAACCAGAAAGAAAACCTGATGGTAAGGAAGCTTAAAAGGATAATGTTGTGTGAAAACTGGCTGATTTGTTGGAGTATTTTAATTTTGCTGTAGTTGATAAGGTTATTGTTTGTATTTCTATGGTGACCACTTTTCTTGGGTATTTGTTGAATGCACCCATTTATCCTGCTATGATGTTTGTGAAATGCAGTTTGATTGGGTAGCAGTTCAGTTACTGGTGTCACTTAAGATTTTGGGTTTGGGGCACCTTCTCTCTGCACTGTCAGTCCCACCAGCAGCAAACTGGGCACCAGTTGGCAGGACACTGGACACCCCATGGACTTTACAGAGCTGGAAGACTCCAGCTCTGTGGGACCCTCCCTGTGCTTTGGCAGGGACAAGGCACGAGCTAAAACTGCCCCCTCATCACTTCATTCTTTTTGTGCAGCAACATTTGCAGTGCAGCTCAGAATTTTGCTTTTCTCTCCTTTATTTTTGCTTGTTTAAGCAAAGCACAGCCAGCTCTGCCCTGGGCAGCTGGGGCAGCTCTGCCTGCTGGGCAATGTCAGGGGTCTGTGTCTGTGATATAAAATTATACCCCATCAGTAACTGCCCCAAACTCTGTCTTGACATTTCTATTTCCTTTAAGTTTTTTGGGTAGGGGTAAAAAATTTTGATCCAAGCGTGGAAAATTGTATTATATGTTGATGATTGTTAAGGTAGTAACATTAACCTGAGGTTGCAACAGTGATAAAAAAAAAGATGTAGTAAATGAAAAAAATCAATAATGCCACATAAGAATAAGGAAATATTAAAAATTAATTACAAAATGCTCTTGCTCTATAGATGTGGCTCATCAGTAATAAAATCAGTTTCCATACACTCACAGCAATAGATGGTTTTGAACTAACTTAAAAGTGTTGTTAGAAAATAGTGGTTTAAAGGCTGATATAGAAAGCAGCAGCTTCACAGGACCTGAAGACTTTAGGCCTGATTTGTTTTTTACCAGTGCTGATTAGGACCTGTAATAATTATTTATTATAGCACCCAAATCCTGTCCCTTCCTCTGAACCAGCAAACTTTGACTTAAGTATTTCCCTGCATGGGAAAATCGCTTGTCTGGCATGGTGAATGTTGGTGTACAACAAAATTCTATTTTAATTAACATTAATTTTTCCTAAGAGAAACAAACCCCAAAATCATTGTACACTGGAATTTACCATTCAAGGTGTGACATAATGGAAACCCTGAGGAACAGTTGTTGCCTTGATTAGCCCAGGCTCCAACAGCACAAGAATCTCCTGCAGTTGTCACTTCAGTGCCTGATTCCCAATCTCACATTTGTATTACGTGAGTGTGTTGGAAGAAAATGAAAAGTCATGGAGGAGAAATTCAGTGAGGCTTGAGTACTTCTTGCTCAACCTCCTTGTAGCCAGGGCTAATCTTTCTCAAGAACAAAACCTGACGTGACCAGCAGGCATGATATGGCACTATTTGGAGCTGTCAAAATGCACAGAGTGAAAAGTAATGGCCAAATGCTGCAGAGGAGCCTGGGGCAGCTGTATGGAGAGGACAGAGAAAACAAAATACAAGCCAGAGGCAAAAAAAAAGTGGTTTTCACTCCAAGCCTGACTATTGACAGATGAAACTAATTAACTCTGTGTTCCTTACTTCATTAAGCACCTTTGAGAGCAGATCTGCTTTGTGCTCTACTCCTTCACTGTTGTTGGCTGCACTGGAACAAAAGGGAGATACAGAAAATGGGATGATCCCCACCAGATGAAGGCACCACTTCAGATTTTACCTTGTGACACCTCCCCAGTCATGTAAAATCCTACAGGTTGTTCCAAGGTGTCTCCTCCCCTCATTCAGCTGCTCTCCCACATTCAAACACTACTGCAATGGGGGGGGGGGGTGGGGAAGGCAGATTTTTAACCTTTTTATCCAGTGTGCCCTGTCACAATTACAGATTTATTAGGAAAGGGTGACAGAGGATGTGTATGAAGGTCTGGTCAGCCCCACAGGTGGAGGACACTGAGAGAGATGAAGTTTTCTATTTTGAAGGTTTTGTTTGTTACATGATTTTATCTGTGATCAATTCCTTCTTTTTCTCATTTATGTACTTAGACCCTAAGAGTGTTTCCTTCTGTTATAGTCAAGTATATCCATGTGTTCAGAGGTGCAGATACCCTGATACCAAAGTACTCTCCAGCTTGTTGTTATCTTCTGGTTTTCTGGGTCAGAAAACATAACTCAGACTGAGGTCTGGGCAGATATTTGAGTAATTCATCCTCCTGGATTTGTTTCTGGCTCAGTTGAGGGCATTTCCCTTCAAGTCAGTACAATCCAACCAACATACAGTGAATGCCCTTCCACATTTACTGGAAGGAATTGTTAATGTTATAAACTATGTAGACTGTTGTGCTTTATCTCCTCTTACCCTTGCTCACTGAGTTTCACTTTTTTAATACCTGAGAATGTTCATTATTATCTGTATTTTTGCTCCTGTCAGGAATTAATATCTACTGTGTTTGCTCAGAAAAGTAGGTTTTTGAGACAGCAGCTCACAGCAATTTTTTAATGAGGAAACCTCTTCATGAGTCCACTGCACTTTTCTATGACAGGAGAATCATCTTTGCAGCATTTACAGATAGGATATCAGGTCTGCTTTTATTTGACAGTATCAAGTGTATTTAACACTATTTCTGACAACATGTCTTAATAAAACCTGTGCTCTTGATGCCATTAGTGCCTTGGCATTTATCCAGGCAGATAATAGTGATAACTGCTCCAAGGAGCCAGGTCTGTGTCAGCCTCAGCTCTCTGAAATTCAATTGGAATGAAAACATAAAATCTAAATAAAAGTTGTACCCTAAATCAAAAGAAAAATAAAATAAAAAAGAGCTAAAAGTATTTTACTGATATAGATTGTGGAAAATATTGTTCATAGTATTATTATGACAGATTTTTTTTCCTGGAGTTGTATTCACTATTCTAGGCTGGAGAGAGGAAAAAGTGCATTGTAATCTGATCTCACAAAAAAAAAGAAAAAAGAGCATTTTTATTGCATTTACTCAATAAAATATGTATTATAACTTTGCTGAGGTTGTACTATAGCAACAACTAAATGAAGCATGTGATAATATGCTCTCATATCTGATCTTGAGAGAAGGAACAAATCTCCCCTCAGATTGGTTTTCTGCCTCCTGAAGAAGGAATTGATTATTTAGGTTGCTTGCACTCTGTGTTGTTTCAGAGAAAATACACTCCAAGATATGCCTTAGACTGTTCCCCAGGCTGGGTAATCTCCACCCTTGGAGGGTTTCAAGACACAACTGAGTAACACAACTGAAAACCTGGGCTGACCTCCCTGCTTGGGGCAGGGTTGGGCTGGAGACCCCCTGAGATCCCTTCCAGCCCAAATTTCCCTGTGATCTCATGATCCTGTGCCTCCCAGTAATTTAAAATCTGGAAAGAGGGAATAATATACCGAATGAGGATTTCAAATCTACAGGAAAAAAAAAGTCTTTAAGTAGAATCATGTAAACATTCATCTGTTCCCATCTGAATGTTTTAAGGGTGGCCTGAAGTCATTGATGCTTCTCTCTCTTCTAGTTTCTCTTTTGGGAAGTTTCTGACACTGCTCTTATGACCGTAGAAAACTGCTAAGAGTTATTTAATTTTTGTGCAATATCATAGCACATATTCTACCATGTTCTGACTGACCAGCAAGGTGAGATGAGAGCTAATCAAATTTTTTAGGGGTAGCTCAGCCTTTCCTGCCCCCTTTTGCTGAACACTGACTGCTGAGCATCTCTTTATTAAATAAAATTGATGTTCCCTCCAAACTCACTGTGAAACTCAGTTACTAAATTGAACAGGCAAAGCTGTAACTATATTTATGTTATTTCTGGGTCAGAAATTTTTTTGCTGGGGTTTTACCTTTCCATCTTGCCATGAGTGCACAGAGCACTGACTGTATTGCAAGTCTTTCCTCCAAATAATCCACATTAGAAACTGGTCTTCCATTAGAGAGAGTATTTGGGGTGTAGGAAAACTGAAAGGCCCTCAGCAACAGATTATAGAAGCACAAAGATGAGAAAATTTTAAGTCTAGAAATTAGAAATTTCACATTTAAACTATGTTATTCTCCAAGATTATTTTAAATTATGGTTCTGATTGAAAGCTACTCATTAGAAAAGGTAAAAATTCGTAGCTTTTACCATCAATTTATTTATAAACTGTCATAGCAGTGCCAGTAAAAGGGAAATAACAGCCTTTTTATTAATGGCTTGACATGAGAAACAAAAAGGATGTTTTAGGAACTGTAGAGACTCAAAACAACTTGTGAAAGTTTAAAGGTGATTTATCAACCTAATGCATTGTTTAGATATATAAGGAAATTATTTCAGATGGAGAATGGAAGCTCAGGAGTGTGTTAATAAACCCAGCAGAGCCCTCCTGCTCCACTGAACAGCCCAAACTCTCCTTCAAATCCCACTTTTCCTGTGTGGAGTTTGGCTTTGGATTCACTGCAACACCAATGAAAAAGTATAAGGGAACTTTAAACAGCCAACGAGTAATTGAGCTCAGTTTGAACAGGGAAATAAGACACACAACTCTGCTGCTCCATGGCATCCCTTGGGAGCTTCATGCTGAGCAGCTTCCTCGGCATATTGTACCACCAAGACACCCTAAATTTCTTTTATAGGTGAATTAGGGATCCTTTAAGTGAGTGAAAAAACAAATTAAGCCAAAAAAATTAGTCCTGACTTCCAGCCTTGCTCCTCTCCATGCTTATCTCCCCACTCCACTGTGTCCTGATGGAACAGCCTTGGCTCCTGCAGGATCACCAGGCTGAGCTTCCCAGCAATCTGTCTTGCACTGCTCCTAAATCCACAGTGACAGGCTGTGCCAGGAGACTGTGCTGGCTGCACTGCTGGGCATTTTACTGGGTCAGACTCCTCAGACAGGAAGATCCAAAGGCCATCCTAAGCCTCTGACCCACACACAAAGTGATGGCACAGGAGGGAGTTTCTGCCCAGACATGGAGTTTTCTGGAAACTGGGTAAGGAGCTGGAGAGACTGGAGACTGCTGTGAGTGAGCCCTGGGAGACAGACCTGCAAACCATGACTCAGGACAAGCATTTTCAGCCTTAAACGCTTTCTACAGGGAATTTTTCTAAAAGGTGTTTCTGTACATTTGGCTTAAAGGTCTTGATATAACCACAATATTTGCATATGGTTTGGATTACACTTGAGAATCCAAAAAATCAGAAAATTCCTTAATGTATTGCACAAAATAGAGATCTTTCTGCAGAAAGCTGTAGTTATGATATTCAAAATAACTGATGGGTTTCATTACTCTGAGTGGGTTACTTTGTAGCAAGAATCAACTTCTGTCTGGAAAATTAGAAAAAGGAGTTATTCTTAATGGTTCAAATGCTGTGTTTTATAAATTTCTAGAGCTGCTGTTGTATTAAAAAGCAAAGAAAAAGCAGCACAGGCTTTTCTGCTCACGGTCAGAGCCCTCCTGCCCACTCGACAGAGAGGCAGGTGAGCCTTGAACCCACTAGGCTGCAGCTGCCCCCCAGGCTGGCACCTACCTGGGCACTGAGGAGGTCAAGGGAGAAGACAGAACACTGGGGGGGTAAATCCTGCAAGGAGCAGGTTATAGAATATGTTTTGGCAAGTCACATCTGCCCTGGGGTCAGAAGGGTGGCCAGAAACGGTGGCACCAGAGCTGACCTTTCTACTTGTACTTTCACTGTGCACGTGGCCAAGGCAAATCTCTTGTTCCATGTAGATGAGCATCTAAAACATGAACCCAAATGGAAAAATATTAAGGTAATGTCTGAACAAATATCCTCAGTCTGAAAACAGGGGTTCAGTTGCAAAGCTTTTGATTTATCATCGTGTTCACACCAGGAAGAACGAGGTTCTACCAAAGCCATCAAACATGACTAAGATAAAATTGCCGAGGTATTTTTGCCTCTGTGTGTGTGTGCAGCTCTATTTCTCCACATTCTGCAGTGTGCTGAAATGGTATGACATGGAGACACGGAGCTTTCCTGAGCATCTGTGCTAAATGAACACTCTAAAAGAGGTTTCCTTAGCAACACAAACCATATGTAATAGCTTAAAATAGCTTTTCTCCAACTCCTAGGATTTCTTAGTGGTTTGCTCACAATTTCCATTTAAATCAAGGTGTATTTGCCCAGTTCAAAAAGGTTCTTCATTCTCTGAACTTCTATTAAAGTGAACAGGCTTTGAAAATGCTCCTTTCTTGCAAGAATGCCTCCCTTCCTCTTGACTTCTAATTTATCAGGTAAACTGAAGCATGGCAAATGTTGACAGTGTCAGTCCCCTTCCTCAGATCTATTGACTTTGTTTGCTGTTCAAAACATTTTATTGTAAGGATATACTCAGTGTGACAGGAAAGTTCTAGTTAAAGTAGACTTAGATTTTTGTGATATTAGTATGGGATACGTGAAGATAAACTGTAGAACTATATAGAATCATAGAATGGATTGGGTTGGAAAAGACCTCCAAGATCATCAAGTCCAACCCTTGGTCCAACTCCAGTCCCTTTACCAGATCATGGCACTCAGTGCCACGGCCAAGCTCAGTTTAAAAATCTCTAGGGATGGTGAATCCACCCCCTCTCTGGGCAGCCCATTCCAATGCCTGAGCACTCTCTCTGCAAAGAATTTTTTTCTGCTCTCCAACTTAACACAATTAATCAATCCTAATGTACATGAATTCCACTTTGCAGGCAAATTCAGATACCTGAAAACCCTGCTCAGTTTTTATTGTCCCCAGGAAAATGCTCTCTTTAAAATGAGTAAACCGTGATAACAAGAGGCTGAGAGATGTCTCTGAGTTAATATAAGAAGCAGGTGATAAATCTGAGACATAACCCGTGGATATTAATTAGCAGATCTTTGACATAAGGTTAAAATGTTAGAAATTGGCAGAGAGTGCTTAAATTTGATTAAATAGAGTGTTAATATGCAGGTAAAAAACCTAGATGTTTGTCCCAAGGTTTTCAAACTGAAGAAAAGGACCAAGTTTCAGGCATCACTTTCTTTTCCACTAAATATGTTTGTTTAGGCTAAGTGAGTTTTAGTTAAGCCATGAAGCAAACTTTTAATCCTGTGCTCTTGGTGTGCTGTTTCAGTGCTGGATTAAGGCAGCCTCTTGGAACTGTAAAATACATGAAAATGCAGTGCCTGTTTCCTCACAAAACATTTTTATCCTGCACTCATGCAGATGTGCATCATATCTATCAACCTCAAATGCAGGCAGGGTGTTCCTTTAAATATTTTTAGTTCTCCTCTTTGTTCCCTGTGAGCAGCAGGCAGGTTTTAGTGAAACATTCTGACTTGTATAGAATGGAAACTGTTGCTACAATGAAGCCAAAGATGTTTTATAATTATAGGATGGGTAGATTTTCGTAAGAGCCAGGCTCTCTGATCTTCTTCTATCCTGATTTGCTTTGAACTGAGCTCTGACTATTAAGGATTTGCTTGGAAAAGGAGAGAAGGGGGTGGGCTGGGAGCAGATTTGCTGTCAGAGCTGTGTGGGAAGTTCCAGTGCTGGTGTATCTGTTGGTGGAGTCACTGAGGTGGACTCTGATGTCACAGAGAAAGAAATTTGGTTATTACTTTATTTGAGAGATTATTTTTCTGAAGTTCATTTCCTGTACTTATCTTAAACTCTTTCTGTGACTCCCAAAGCACTTGAGCTTCATTTTTGTATCCATTTTACCTACATACCTATAGGTGAATCCTACATATTCTCTTATCACCTGATGTAGTAATTCCTTAAATATATTATAATTTATTCTGACAGAATGAAAAAAGCCAAACCAAACTGGTCTGTGTTGTGTTCACTGTTGTTTGACTGTAACAAACAAACCCCTTTATTTTTTAAATGTGAAAGACCTTAGTAATGTTCCTCATTCCAGGATTTCAGAGTAACCAACTCAGCTCTTCCAACAGTGCAAAGAAACAGTTCCTGGCCCCAACTTTCAAACCCAGCAATCCCCGTCCCCCTTTTCCAAGATGCTTCCACATCCCCAGGATCCCTCGCTGCTCTTTCAGTGGGGTGTGCTCAGTCTGTCTGTACAAACTGCTCTGCATCGGCCACGTGTGTTTAATCATCCCTTAACTTTTTCTGGAGACATTAAGAAGTGATTTTAAGAGCAGTAATAACTCTTTAAAAAGTAATTTAACAGCTGTCTCTGCTGAGAGCGAGCTCTATGGAGTGAAAATGAGAAGATAATTGAATCATAAAAAAGTTGTTTTGAAATGATTGGAATTGTCCTGGTTTCTTAAATTACTATTAAATGGTATTTTTTTCCCTTGCCTGTAATAATTCATCTTTGAAAGCTAAGCATTTTAAATGGAGGCCTCTGAAATATTGTGTGTCTCCAGTAAGTCAAATTATTTCTCATTTTAGCCTTCTTGGTGGGTGGACAGGGTTAGACTTGATGACATCCAGAGGTTCTTTTCAGCTTCAAGTTTTCTATGATTCTATTTATGTAACTATGAAAAAAAAATTTAATGAATACCCACTCCTTCCACAGGGTGAATATAAAATTAACTTCAAAATACAAACCTACTTATTCCTTTCATCTTTAATAACTGTTTCAGCCCACTTTAATTTCATGTACTTTCTGCTTTTTCTTCAGAAGATGCCACAGTAGCAGATAAGAGTAGGAATAAAATCTGAGGATGCCTTTGAGACATACTGATTGCAATTTCTGCAGCAAGAGCTCGTGTGTGAGGCCACAGCATTTGTTTAGTCAGAATTAATTCACTGGTCACTGGTCATTGATTAGGGAAAATTCTCCTCTTAGATTTTATTCCTGCATCAAATCAACTTCATAGATTTTTGACACTTTGCAAACATTAGATATGAAATTTCACCTGTAATTTGCCAACCAGTTGTGAGTGAATTTCCATCAAATTCTCCACAAGACACAAAACTAATTTCTTTTCCTAGTTGTTACTTCTTGCCAAACCCTACAGTGTAAGAGTAATGTAATTATTATTTCTAAGCAATCAGAAATAAGAGAGATTAACAGTCAGCAAGAACTTGCCAAGAATAATATGTCAAAGTAAACTGAAGGGGCTCATTAGTAGCTTTTTAGTAGATATTATGGAGAACAGAAAAGAAATGGTTGTCATTTATATCTTGGACATGAGAATATTTAACACTTTCTCAGATTAGGTAGTACTGAGTTCAGTCTCAAGGACTGTTTGGAGTAAACCATTCTGGAGTGAGTGTGACACTGGATGGAAATCATGTTATTAAAGTAATTCCCACTGATAAATAGGAAGGTAAATCAGGCAGGGCTCCTAAGGAACTTAGCACTGAAATTCCACTATAACTTCTCATAAATTTTCTAAATTACTTGAAAGGAAGAACAAATAAAGAGAAATCTTTAATAAGAAGTGTATTATAATTGAAGATTGTGTCAAGCTGAGAAGAGCTGCAAGTGTATTGGGCTCCAGGATCAGATCTGAATATTAAATCAGTAAATTGGTGATATTAAATAGGATCAGCACTGAATAGTAACTCAGAAAATTGGAGCCATTATCTGATAAACATGAAACGGAATCTATTTGTGCAAAGCACTCTTTTTGAGAACAATAACTGCAAAAGTGCACAGATGGTTTGGGAACAGGTCTTTGATACAGGGGCAGGAGTTCCACATGAATCACAAGCCAGGCATAAGCAACAGCACCATGTTGTTGAGGAAAAAGAAAAGGAAAAACAAGCCCAGAGCAGAACATTCCAACAGATTTTCAGTCAGGATGACACATAAGTAATCCAGCTCTACAGTAGGCTTGCCAGACTCCAGCAGGAACACATCCAGATCTGTCCACAGTACTGCAAGTACAGACACACAGGGCAGCGGGGAAATATCAGAGCTGTCAGACACAGGACTTCTGACAAAAGGCTGCAAGAATTGCAGCTCTTCAGACTGATAAACAAACTGTGTAAAGAAGAATAGTGTGGGAATAAAAAGAATAAGGGGAACAATATGCTCCCTCTATCCATAGGTGAAAGATCAAGGACATAATGAGCTTAATTGTGTTACAGATAACCAAGGAAGCACCTAAACATAGCTGATCCAACTTTGTCACAGGATTGACATGCTGTCTGACTAGATGTCAAGCATTCTTTACTATCTCTTTAAACCTTAGATTTACTAAAATTGAGATTTATTTTGGAAGCTTTTTTTCCACAACGCTGGAGGTTAAGTGAAAAGAAAACTGGAGTAGTTTTGTTTTAACAATAAAGGCTGCTGTGCTGGGAGATTAGAAATCATCAGTTCTAAACTTTTACCTGAGGCATCAGAGATGCTTCATGAACCAGGAGGGGGAAATAGTGTCATGATGTACCAGAGGGAATGCAGCATTTTATCATCTCCCCTGCACAGGGCACGTCACACCTTCCATTCCCTGGTGCCTTGTGATTCACTGTCAGTCATTCTCGTGCGTTGGTGGTAGGACTGTCATTTGGGTACCCAGAGCTGCCCTCTCAGTGCCAAAAGCTCTCTCAGTCTGGTTTGAGCAGTGGTTTCACAGCATAACTCATATGTTCCAGTCTTTCTTCCTTTTTGGAAATTGTTTTTTGCTTTGAAAAATCAAGCAGACATCGGTTGGATGAGCATCTGTTGCAAACTTTGGAGGACATGGTGCCTGTGCAGTGTAGTGGCTCTCCAAAGAAGTGCTCAGGAGAAAGGGGTATAGCAGCATCTGTGCCACATTTGCCAACCAAAGATTTGGCAGCCTAGGAGCAAGAAATTAGGCCCAGGTACTGCAAAGAGATTTTTTTTAATTGCCACCTTTCACTGCAACAACTAAAGGGGTATTTTTCCTTGTGGTACCTTCATTTAACACTGGAATGTGAGCCAAGACTGTCATATGCTACTGGAATTAAAAAGAGAACTCAAGGGAAAACCCTCACAGAGGGGAAAACACCCAAAATAGTCAGGTACATGTAAGTGTATGACAGACACAGTGAGGGAAATAATCTCATAGCTATTTTCATATGGCTGAAAAAAAGAAAAGAGTTTTCAGGTCTTAAGATGGACTATCAAATAGCTGTACAACACAAATAGTCACCACAGAAAAGCATTGCCTTTGGGAGGATACTCCTCCCAAGTTATCTGGTTCCATGGGCATCAGTGCCAACTTCTTGGATTATGACATTAAACAATTCTATTAAAATTAATTAGAAGTATATTTTGCCTCATATGGGAGATTAGAAGGCACGTGTCTTTAGCAAAACCAGAGTGTATCCCAAACTAGAGTCTGTCGGCAATTTTTCAGCCATATAATTAGGGGAAAAAAGTAATGCACAAGAGAAAAATGATGAATGGATGCTACATTCAGTACTGAAACCTGACTGCCTTGGGCACCAGAAAATGAGCTCCACCAGCACATGTGGGGTGCAAGAGAACAGCCAAGGAATCCCAAAACCAGCAGGCACACAGCAAGGAGGGGCACAGCAGCAGAGTGGCATAAATGCTGGGCATGGCTCTCCCGTGGAAAGGTCAATCCAGTCAGGCCTGTGAGTCCACACTTTATCAAGGGAAGTAATGAAAGTAACTCAGTAGCACAACTCTGCTTGTCAGGAGCCAGCAGTGCTGTCAGTGTGTGTGTGTGTGTGCACATGTGTGTGGTCAGGGTTGCACACAGTCAAATCCTCCCAGTCTGTGCTGTCTCTGGACCACTGACAGATCATTTCCTTTGAAAGAAATGGAAATTCTTTGAGGTCTCCCTGACAGAGGAGCCTGAACCTCAAAAGATTCCATCCAGAGATGGTCCTCGACCAAAGTGCACACCCCCCATGGCCTGGCCTTCTGAACCAGCAGCAATGCCCAGGTTAGTTCCCAAGTGTTCTTTCAGAGTTCATTAAGCTCCTTCTTTAAGCCAAACCTGAAATCTTTTAAGGTTTTCACTCCCCATTTCATTGGCATGGCCCTACTCTGCAGGTTCAGCTTTCTGATCATCCCAGTAATACCAGAAGTTTCTATAGTGGGAAAAACACAGTAGAAAAAAGCAAAATAACTTGGTAGCCAGTCAGGTTTTATGTAGTTTCCCTCTTTTTCCCCAGTGAAGGGGTCCCAGTCCTCATTCTGGGAGTAGATTGGTGAGAACCAGATTAGGTCAGTAAATATATATTATTGTCTACTGCTCATCTTTTTTCCAAACTATAGATGCAGCTTCACTAAGGATCTTACAGCAGGGCAGAGCCATTATTTTAGGTGCTTCTAGAAGGATGTTGGATACCTGTTGAGCCTGTTCCCTGAGCAACACTGACAAGACAGTCCCCAGGCACACTGGGAGCCTTCCTTACCCTTGTGCCAGTAAGACCTTTATTTAACCTGCTATGACCTGGCAGGTATTGATTGGTTACATCTTAACTGGCTGCTGTTTAGACAAAACTAATGAGGCTTTGGTCACTTAAACCCTCATTTACTTTGTTCTTTTTATGGGATATTATTCCATAGGAGCAAGCCAATGGGTCAGAAGGGTTCCTTTAAATCTTGCACTATTTAATTTGGGTACTGGAATACCAAAATGCATTGAAGAAAGCAGGAACAAGCATATTGATGCTCATAAGCAAAATTGAACTGTTTTTTGGAACTTTCTGACTTACTTTTCCTCCTCAATAAACAACCCCAGGGTGCTCCCTCTGTACTACTGACAGTGTTAAGTCCTGAGGTTTCTAGAGAAAGACATCTCAAGTTTTCTGAAGAAATTCAGAATATTGTTTTTGTGTTTCCAAAGTTTTCTCATAAGAAGCATTAGGCTGTTAGTAGAAATTGCTTCCATGCTCTGCTCAAGATTGAGGTATTGGCCAGATTTTCTTTCCTTTTCTATTTTCAGTGTCCAAGTGACACGTAGCAGTGTCCTGCCTTAGAGCCCACCTAAAAATGGGACTTCCACAGGCAGAGGCAACTTGTCTGTGCTACAGACAACAACTTGGAAGGTGCAGTGCTCTTATGGCATAAAAGACAAGTTTGTCCTTGCTCTCCTCAGGTGTGGATGTGAAAGAGCATTTGGCTGCAGTGGCTGGACAGCCTGACCTGTGCTGTGAGAAGGACTCAGAGGGTCCTGCAGATGCCTGATTGCTCAGATGTGTTAATTACCAGCAGAGCCCATTGATTACTATTGAGTGGGACTACCTGGAACTTCTAAAGATAAAGGAGGCCTGAAAGGATGATTTCAAAGGTCTAAGACAAGGCATTGTTCTGAGCAGATGAAAATATATGCAACTAGGTACAGATATAGGGATGTTCTCTTTATTTCTTCTTCTCAGTATTTCATTTCTACCCAGTTAATTAGCATATTAATTCATATCTGGCCTGTGCTGGATGCTATAGAGAACAGTGATTTATTTAATGATTTCTGTTGGTACATATTTAAGAAATTGGAGCTACGTTAATGTGTCTTTAATGATTTGGTTTATTTTCTTGAAATAAATTTTAACTATAGAGAAACTGATAGTCATGAAGAACTTTCTACACAATTTCCAATCATTTTGGCTTTCTAAGGTGTGTGTTAAGATAGGTTTGAACCTACAACATTCATGGGAAGCTTTTACTGAAAACTTCCAAACACCCCTTATTTGAATATAACACTATTTAGTATATACATTCCCCAAAACTATTCTGAAAGCTTCAAGAGCAGAACTTAAATTTGAATGAATTTGAAGACACAAAACTTCAGGAGGTCTAAGGAGAAAGTTTATATATAAGTAGAGAAAATGTCACATTATTTTATAAGACAGTGGTTTATTTCCTCCCAAACTGAATTGATTAGGGGTTTTAGATCTCCTTCTTCACCTGATAGAGAACCTTATTGTGATGAGTAAGTTGCTCTTCTTTTCCTTCAAGTTAAATTGACTTTCCTTTTAAAGTGTGGCTAAAATTACCTTTTCTTCAGGAAATTTGTACTATTATTCAGAATGTTTTGCTGTGGGAATGCTGTTTACACACTCCAAACTGGTGCACTTGTAAACATACAGAACTCCCCCAGTCCTACCTCACTGGTTTTATTCTTGTAAGGGTACTGCTTTCCAAATGGCATTTTGGAATGCAGATTTTTCTCTTCACTCTGCAGATGTTCCCTACAGCAGATGCACAACTTGAAAAATAATAACTGCTAAAAATACGCAAGCTGTCAGCTTGGTTTGCACTAAGAGAAAGAATAAGTTCAAGACAGATTTGTATTTAAATGCAATGTAAGAAATTTGAATTATTCCCACAGACTAATGGCAGTCTCATCAAATGGTGCAAATAATCACATTATGAATGCTTAATTTGAGTCCAAGGTGGGGTGAAGGTGGAGTTAAAGTTGTTGCTGTTTAAGCTAAAAATGCCAACCTGATTTTGTAAAAGAAATAATATAAAATGCTTAATCAAATAATTGGCATTAAAATTTTTTTCTCTAGTATTCACTACTTAAAAATAGCTCTTCCTTTCTGCTTACACCTTTAAGGTCTCATAGCTGTAATGGTGGTTTTTTTCACCTGACCTTGCACGAAATATTTGTCTTAGTCAACTAAACAAGCTGTGAAAGTACTGGGATTTCAAGCAATCCTTTAGAAAAAACAAGTAGTGATGCTTCCTTTCCACTTAGTTCAAGGTTGCTTTTCCTTGTCAGGAAGACAGTCAAATAAAAGCAGTGAGGATTTGGAGAGATCGATGGCAACCACACACCCCGTGCTCCTCCAGCAGCTCCCATTTGTCAAAGCTGCACCCATTGATAAAGTCAGAATGAGGACAGGATTTCAGGAGGCTCCTTTCTGCATTGCACTTACACATAACATATCAAGGGAAAAAATTAGTATGGTAATGTGACAACCTGGCAGGTTTTATTTCCATGGCAGAGTTATGCAATGATGTACCTTAAGCAAAGTGCAAAATTTCATGACAATGTTTCCATTCATTTCTTTAATGTACAAGTCTTCCTATTCATTTGAGTGTGGGTGTGCACATACATAAAGTGAGATGAACACAGTGAGGAACTCTGGCTAAAAACAAAGACAGTGTCAGGGAACAACTTGGATTAAGTCTGTCTTTCTAAGCACAGACTTTAAAACTCCTACCTCTCTGCAGATTCATCTGTATTTTCTTCTGTGATCATCTGCAACTCCTGTGAGGCTTTACTTGACTCTTCTTTCGCACAGTTTTCCTCTGTGCCTGTTTTGGGGATATCCTCATTTGCTCGCAGCTGTTCGATGAGGTTTTGCTGATGCCAGGCTTGAATGGCTCGGTGGTGCCCCGGGGTCGGCCCTGGCACGGGGGCCAGGATGTTGTGGTGGACAGGGCTGCTGGTTTTCTTCAGCCCGTTTCTGTCCCGAGAGTGGTTCTTCAGCCTGCTCTGCACCGGAGTGCCCCTGTGCTCATACCCTTCCTGCTGGTGGCAGCCCCCCGAGCCCGGGGAGCCCTGCGAGGGGTGACTGAACCATCTCCAGCGGAGCCTCAGGATCTGCTTCACATCAAACTCTTTCTTGCCAGACACTGACATTTTTTTTGAGGAAAAAAAAAGACAAAAGCCTATTCTTTTTGGAAGGAAACGGATTCTTTGTTATCTCTTGTGTATCAACTCCTCTTCTTAAGAAAAGACAACAAAAGAACAAATACCGGTAGCTGTCTCCGTCTGCCTCCTGATTAACACCCTGCGCGCTCTGGCAGGCGATGCTGCGCCGCGCTAAGTGTATAGGTGGGAATCCATCCTGACAGGATGATGAGGTCAGCCCTTAGCCAAGGAAATCAGCTTAGCACAGGAAAGCAGCAGCAGAGCCCTCGGCAGCTGCCAGGCTTACACACTCCCAGCACAGCGCGGCTCGCATATATAACCCACCCCACATGATCCTCCGGGAGCGGAGCCGCAACTTAACATGCAGGGAGGCACCTCCAAATAAAGTGACAAGACTTTCTATCTACCTCGCAGCGTTTGCCATCGAGCCTGCTAATGAGCAGCGCTGCATCTCGCAGAAGGTTGGGAGAGAATTCTTTTAGGCGGATTTTGGGGAAGGAGTCGCTGTGGAACTCTCCGCTTTTCCTTATTCTGCATTTGTTTGTGTGGCTCTGTAGAATGCCTACCGATGGCCTCGGTGTGGTAGCACTTACCTAAAGGAGAGGCAGCGTTGCGGTACATGGTGCAGAACTGGATGTATTTTCTCACCTACAGAAAGATTCCTCCATGGAATTGCAGGGGGATGAGAACAGAGGGAGGGAGCTCAGGGAAATCGCGATGTGCTCCCCCAGTGACTGGATGTGTGGCAAACACAGTTTCCTGGCTCAGTGCCTGTGCAAACACCCTTTCCCATCCTGCTCTCCATTTCTCACGGTCACCAAAATGCTCGTGATTTTTTTTTTTGAAAACACCTTTCTCTGCTTTCTTTTGATAGGGAACAGTGTAACATGTTTTCAGCAATTTAATAGAAGATATGTATCCCTCCCCATCTCTTGGTTAACAGGCAGGGCTCTGAGCACTGTTCCCTGTGTGTTTGGGAATAATGCACACAGAATGTGTTCATGTGCAAATGGCAAATGAATGGATGGACTGGAGTTTGTTTATTGTGCTGTATTCTCCAAGGTTTGCTGCTGGTGATCAGCCCACTGTAAGCAGTGGGCAGAAATAGGAAAAGCAGTAACACAGAGCCAAGAGAAAAGGACTCAGAGCTAAAGGACCCCTCCAATACACCTTCTTACATCTCCTCTTCAGTCCTTCTCACATTAACTTCCTTTTTCTCTGTCTTTGTTGGGAATTTTTCTTTTTTTACCCAAACTTTTCTGATGGGATGTTGAACCATCAAACAATAAAATCTGCTTTGCTTTTCTTTTTTTGCTACATGTAATGCAAACAGAGAAATGTGAAGGAGAGTTTAGGGGGGGGAAATAAGCAAAATGAGAGGATAGGACTAAGGAATCATCAGCCTTTTTGCTGGGCTCTGCAGCTCTTGTCCTATTGATGGGATTCAAACAAATGATATGCAGCATTGTGGAATGGGTGCATGTGAGAGAAATTGGGGAGAACAGCAAAATAATTGTCAGATATTGCATTATGTAGATACATAGAGGGAAAGACTTTGTATGAAAGAAAACCTGTTTGAAAGAGTTGGCCATAAAAGGCAGGAAGGAAGAAGTTGAGGAAAGATTTGGCAGATGCAGCCAATGCATATTTGTTGCTATAGAGAACATTGAGGCTGAGCTGCAGTCGATGTAAATTAACCAGACTTCATTTTATGTGTTACAGGAATAGATAGAAACTAGAAAACTTGGGCAACTTCTATTAAGTCATACTAAGAAGAAGGGACATAAAGGCCTGGTCATGCATTTAATAGGGAGTTTCAGTTTAAGCTTGTTGAAAATATCAACTAATAAAGAAGTTTCTCCCAAAATTCGGGGATTTTAGAGAATTGTTGGGAGTGAATGGATAAGTGAAAAGGCCGAGCATTGAGTAAGAGATTACTGTAAGTCCAGAAGTCATGTAAGATGTTTTCACACTTAATTGATGACCTTTTTTACAATCTGGAATTTTCTGGAGATCCAAGTGTTTCAGGTATTTTTCCTTGCATTACAACTGTACGTATTTAATGCAATGCTTTGTGACTTTTCAGCCTGCACACCTATGGATGTCATTCTTTCCCATTTCACACAAGTAATGAGGCTTAGTGCCATCTGTATGTATTCCTCAGGATTGCCTACATGACAATCTGACATCTATTTTAAGGAGGGAATCTCTATATACCAAGTGAGTGAAATAATTTATGATGAAATCTTGTCAAGGTGGCCAGAGAACACGGTTTCTTGCTCCTGTTTAATCAGGTCATTGAGTCATCTCAGCAGCTCTGTCAGCTCCTCTTAGCAACAGCTCTGATACATTTAATCCATATTTTTTCACCATTGTCACAAAGCTCCTGTCATTTTCCTTCCCTCTAATCCCTTTTGCAGAAGTCATCCTGTACTCCAAGATATCATCAGCACTGTATCCGCTGGATTTTACTGGAGAATGTACAAGCAGCACTTCTTTTTTGTGAATGACTCCAATTCCTGCTAACTCAGTGCAGGTTTTAGCAGATGTAAAGTGTGTCTAGCTCAAATTATTATCATAAACTGGACATTTGCTGAAGAGACTGTCTTGCTCAAGTCAGTTTGAGTCAGCACTGATTATGTTTCAGGTAGAGCATAAGTAGGTTATTTTTTACACAGCTTTTTACTCTCCTGGCTAAAATTTCAATGTGCTGTACTAGGATGGTGTAAGTGATTTGATATCCCAAAACTTCAGGCCTGAAATGATTAGAAGTGGGTATGTGGCACATATATGTACAAACCTGGTGCAGCTTTAAGCCACACAGCTGCTTTTAATCATTTAGATGCATGTTGTGGTGAGAAAACTAATTCCCTCAAACTGAATTCAATGAGAGTGTTTTACTTCTTGGCAATTTCTTTGTAAATCTCAGTCATACTTTTAGTTGTATCTCTGAGTTCAAGTTGCTAAATGGGAAAATTTATACGATTTTTCTGCTTTTACTATTCCTAATTTAATAACTTTGGTCTCATTTAGATGAATAACCACCATAACAGCATTGATTTTTCCCCTCATGGTTGGAAATCTCCAAAGAACAGGATTTTCCAGGGCTGCAGCAAGTCCAGCCAAGGCCACCAAGAGGGTCAGGCAGCTGAAGCACATGATGGATGAGAGGAGGCAGCTACAACAGGACTTGCTCAACCTCATGAAGAAAAGGGTCAGGGGCATTTTTTTGCTGCCTCCAGGTACCTGAGGGGAGAGCAGAGAGATGGCAGAATCAGGCTGGTTTGGAGGTGCCCACTGACAGGACTAGAGACAACAGGCACATGTTGGCACGTGGGGAAATCTGGTTAGATAGAAGAAAACATTCCACCTGTGATGGTGATCAAGCAGGTGGGAAGTTGCTGAGGAAGGTTGTGGCATCTTCTTCTTCAAAGAAAGCAGGATCTCCTTAGGGTGGGCAGGCCCTGGCACAGGTGCCCAGAGCAGCTGTGGCTGCCCCATCCCTGGCAGTGTCCAAGGCCAGGCTGGACAGGGCTTGGAGCAAGGTGATGTAGTGGAAGGTGTCCCTGCCATGGCAGGGAAGGAAGAATGTGATCTTCAAGGTCCTTTCCCACCCAAGTTCATCTGCCACCAAAACACCCAAGAGAAAGGAGTTTTGTAATGCATTTCAAAATGTCTGGATTTCTGGATAATAACTTAGTGATTTGTTTCTTTGAGAATTCAAGCAAGTAGAATATATTCATGCAGTTATGTAATGTTTATTCTCTTCTCAAAAGACACACAGCAAATTGTTACTTTTTTTGTTTGCCCTGAGCTGGTAATACAGTGTTTGTATGAGAAGCCTGTTAGAAAAATATCTCTCTGTTGCCACAAGCCTTGCAAAGAATAATTAAAATAAGGAATCATCTGCCTTCCTTGTAGAGTGATTCCAGAAAGATACCACTTGTGGAGCCTGGAGCCAAGAATATTGCAAGGACTAGATTACTACCAAGAGCCAATAAAACAGAACTCTGCTGGATATGAGATAGATTAGAAAAAAATGGATTTTTTATTGAAGTCAAGGATAGCTTTGGATCAGAGGTCTGCAGTGCCAGGATAACGGACCCAAATAGGAACAATCACTTATTCTGAATGAAACAATCCAAAAGCAAGACAAGCCCAGAAAGTGAAATCTTTTTCTCATATTTTTCAAGATTTTTGGTGTCTGTTACGATATTTTAGGAAGTCAAGCCAATTAGATGTACCAATGTTGTTTACAGTGTGTGTATTTGGGGAAAACAGCGTGAGATTTACCAATGTACAGATTGTCGATAAACAATCAAGTCTTATGTAAAAAATTGCTCGCTCTTTACCCAAATATTGCATTCCACAGCTTGTGTACTCAGCCCCTGCACTGACACTGCATGTCAGGCCAGACACACAGAACAAGTTGAATATTTTTATTACCCTGTTTTGAAAATAAAGTTTCAGGAGAACTGCCATTAGTCCATCCTTTGTGAGAGAGATACTCCAGGAAACATCTGCATAGCACAGCACCAGCGTTACAGGAGTCAAAGTTACATGGAAAGAAACACAATTAAAACAAAAACAAAGTTATATTTCAAATCTGCAGCAAAGCTCAACTTTCTTTTAAAAGAAAACTTTGAATTCCACAAACACGACTCAGTTTAAGACAATCAGATCCTCCAAACTTTAGGAGGCAGGAGAGATGATCCCCTGAAGGGAAAGTGTTGACACAGTTCAATGCAGTTGCTTCCTCAAATAACTGGGAACTGCACCACGGATTGCAACCCACGTACAAAGCTGGATGCCAGAGCTGGGAACAAATCACAGCATTTCCACAAGATCCAAGGGAAAAGAATGTGAGACATGAGCCTGGGATAAGTAGGGCTGGTTAACAGGAGCAACATTGTCACCCTCAGAAGGGAAGCAGAATATCAGAGTGAAATAAGGAAGAGAAAATACCCACTTTCCAACCAGCTGGGAAGGATCTCCCATGAACAAGGGCTTGAAAGTGATGCCACTAATGCAGCAAAAAGAAGCTCAAACACATGACTGGAAACACCTGTCACAGGTTGAGAACAAGATATAAAAGAATGGAAAAAACGTGGATTGATGCAAAGAAGTACAAAAATAGCCTTTACTGTTTTTTATTCTATTTAGTAAAGTCCAAGCTCTTTGTCCTGATATTTTCCCAACTGCTGTGCCCAAGAAAAGTCAACTGTTATGTTAATGATGTCATTGCCAAATGATACAATCCAAGACCACAAACATTTTTAAATGGAAGAGATAAAAAAATATAATAATGGTTAAGAATTTGTCGAGGATATGGGATTTAGTCTTTTGTCATACTTGTTGCCCATTTCTAAGAAATAAATTTTTCAAGTGGGTTAAACAAGCAACTTTTCCTTTATAAAACCTTGACTCAAGGTAAAAAAATTCTTAAAAATGTTCCAAAAGGAAATTTCAAACTTCATATTGATTTTCTTGTGAGGCATGAAATGACTTCCCCTTCCCTTATTAGCCCTGAGTAGCACAAAAATATCACACCTCCTAGAAATAAGTGCAGAGTTGAATCATAATGTGAGTCAGAAAGGGGGTTTTGGTTTCTTGGAGTTTTCTGAGGTTTGTTTATTTGGTTATTCTTGGAGTATCCTACCAGAACAAGTACTCCAGAACAAATTATTTTCATTTTGCTCTCTCTGAGCATTTATTATCTTCTGCAAGAGTATTTTCTATAGAGTTTGGAGTAAAGTTAAGCCTTTCTAGTTTAACAGAACAGAACAGGTCATTGCCAGGCAGCACAAACAAACTTGTTGGCCCCTCATTACATTAACCTGAACCTAAACCTCAAACCCAAGGCAGGCAGGTGTGATCTAAATATAGTTTGTCTTCATTACTGCTCATGTAAAATGCTGTTTCTCAGGAAAAAAAAAAACCAAAATATACTAACCAAGCAACTGGAAATTTAGCTAAACTCTGTGAAATACAAACTGTTGTGTGTTTTAATGCCATCCTCCTTTCTGATGGCAGCTCTGAGGTCACTTAAGGTTTTGTCTCCACCTTGGGGACCTTCTGCTGAACTCACTTTGCTTTATCAACATCTTTCTTGTGCTGTTGGGGCAGGACTGTGCCAACCTGGCAGTATCTATATGTTTATCTATATATAAAATATGTTCATTTGTTCTGCTTACCTAAGGAGTAGCAGAATGGTAGATGCAACTTGCATTTATTATTCCATGTAACAGCTGCACTGATCCTTAGCCTCTTATGACACATAGTCCATAACTGTAAAAGGATCATGATAGTTCTGTTCCTATAGCAAATACTTCAATTTTCTGCTTACTCACTGATAGTAACAACCCCTATTCAACCATCAATTATTATCATTGGATATGAAAGAGGATGGAAAGGATCTGGCAGACCCTCAACAAAACCTGGTGTTTAGATTTGACACTTGTCACTATAGGTCTGGATCATGTGCCATCTCAAAGCCTTGACAGAATAAGGACTTATGGCCAAGGTCAGTCCTCTCTGGGAAGTTTTTGAATGTGGCTCCTGTTTTTGTCTCTTAAAAAGTAATAAATGATGGCTTTAATTTCAAGAGAGGGAAATCCTTGAGGCAGTTGCATTTCTGTGCATTGTAGAATATAAGGGTTCTTGGAAGTAGTTTTTAATCCCACAGATGAGTTGTGAGGCTCATGAGAGGTTCTGTATGTCAATAAAGGCCCCAAAAGGTGGGGTCCTGCATCTCCCTGAATCATTGACATCAGGGCTTAGAGAGCTCTTCCATTATTCAGGAGGAAACATCCAGCCTGGGGCAGGTGCTGGAGAGGTCTGAGACAATCATTTCATGCCCTTCTCCTTAATGATTTATCTAATTTCCAGTTCACATATTGATTGGAACACAGACACAGACTCAAGTTCACCTAAGCTGGCTTGTACCTGCAGGGGTGGGAACAGGGATTCTGGAATGCTGGGTTACCTTCACATTCACACAGTGCAATATTTTTACAAGTTGGAGATTTTTACTGTTGGAGTTTATAATAATCCATCAACCTTTTCTCTCCCTTCAGTTTTCCTCCCAGTTGTCATCACTTTTCCTACCAATTTTCCCAGAGGTTTATCTCTCCTTTGTGGTTCTGTAAGAATACAAGGGACAGAATACTTTCTCAAATCCTACTTTATAAACATCAGAGTCCAAGCTCATCTGACAAAGTGCTGTGAGCCAATATCCTTGTTATCAAACTGTCTCCCAGCATCTGAACACTGTCCTTTGGTCATGTCACCTGTAAAAGCACACAATAACTCAATTTTTCCTTTGACAAAAAGCCCTACAGATGCACATCCCAATGTGATTGTTGTTCAGTTTGGCTCCAGCTGCTCTCACTGCCAGAGGGCCTTGAGGCTGCACTTTCACTCTGACACCAGCCCAGAATATAAAAACACAACCCCACATTTCAGCCACTCAAGTCCCTTCCTTCTCATGCAAAAAACTTTGGTTCTGTCACGTCTGCAATTTTGAGAATGGTCAGACTCAGCATCTCTATTTTGGTGTGTAAGAAATTTTTAGGAGCTGTTTTTATATTTTCTGGGGAACAAACCATAGATTTATGTATGAGTACTGCACGGTGAGATGAAAACTGGAGAATTGATAGGGAAATGTAGTATTTATTATCTTTATGGGTATTTCTTAATAGCAAAAAAAAAAAGATATGAAAAAACACAATGATTAAATTTGCAAATGAGAGAAATTTTCAAGGAGAGAGGAATGACACGAAACCTTCAGAAAACAGATTACTGAATATAATAGACATTATTCTGAGGCAAAGCCTATTAATGACGGATTCCCCATGGACAAGAGATGCACAGCCTGCTGAAGGGAGACAGAAGAGCAGAACCCAACACATTAAATCTGATTCTTAAGTGTTAAATGGGTGAAAAATCCAGTTATGGGCGAGGACAGGGGTGTGACTGAGAAGAGCATCTCTTGGTTTAGTGTAGATTATTCTGCCTTGATGTTTTTCACAACTTCACCCAATTGTCTTATCTGATCCAGTGTCGTATCTCTTGTTCTTGAACATGAATTTTCATGGGGCTTGTGCCACCCCAAACCGCAATAATGTGCGAGGAGTTTCTGCAGGTGTAACAATCAGAGTTTCTGTGTTAAAAGCTGGAGGCAAACACTTTAATCCCATTTGAAGTTTCTGGCTTGGTTTTGGGTGCTGGAGTGAGATGCAGGTGGCTGGGAATGCACCAGTAAGGGATTGGTCAGCAGGAATTTCTGGCACTTGGGGGATAATGCCAAGCAGCAACACTTGCTGAAAGGTCCTCTGATGAGCTGTAGAAGCTGCTCCAGGACAGAAATGCCCATCGTTGTTGGGGGGATGTGTCCTGCTGAGATCTGGCAGGGCAAGGTGGCCCTTTTCCCTTAGATTAAGGGAAATACTGGCAGCTGCATACATTAGCTATAGAAATTCTGCAGCAAAGACAGCTCTGCTGTGATAAATTAAATCATTTTGCAAATACACTAGCAGAGAGCTGTTTCAGAAGAAATTAAGCCTAGCAAGCCTCCTGAAATTAAACTTGTGCTGAAATAAATTGGTAATAGCCAAGTAATATAGTGCAGCATATGCCACAAACAGGAGAGATGCTCTTGGCTGATCGTGCCAATTTAAAAGGCCAATTTAAATTGAGGTCTCAATTTGCACAGCAGGGGTTATAAAGAATTTTAACTTTAGTATAGAACATGTTTTAAGGTGCTTGGCACAGCTGGAATGACAGTGTTTGGCATTTTGTTTTACTGAGTTTCC
Organism: Pithys albifrons albifrons; assembly: GCF_047495875.1. NCBI lineage: Eukaryota > Metazoa > Chordata > Aves > Passeriformes > Thamnophilidae > Pithys > Pithys albifrons. Next base: position 3,109,552 of record NC_092471.1, on the reverse strand, counting down.
TAAATTAAGTTATTGCTTATACCTCTTGTTAGTGAGTGGCTTTACACTTTCTTCAACATTTAGGAACACTGGAGGCTGTCACCATTTTCATGTAAAATACAATTGACTTGAAAGAACAAAGTCTGTAATTGTGGTGGTGTTAATTCTGAATTCATGACCACAGGAAAAAATATACCTACCAAATCCCACTCTTTATAATAAAAGATTCAGCTAACCATGGAAACATATAGAAAAGCCTTGGATGCATATTATGTCTTAATCACTGTTAGCATATTTTAGTGCTTTATTTTGTAATTTCATATCTCACATTAATGAAAACACCATGGGAGGAAGCAGTGGGAAAAGAAGAGCTATTTGCCTGTCCTTAATAAGTCCTTCTTGCTGATCCATTGAGGGATTTTTTTCCCTCTGAAATGGCTTTCTGTGAGCTGGAACACACCTCATTGTTCTCCTGGTGACAGTCAGATCCCTGTGACTTGCAGAGCTCTCACTGCCATGCCAGCAAGGACATGGCACAGGAAGGCATGGCTGTGTTACTGGGACAGCCAGTCCTCTGGAAAATAACACAGATTTTATCCCTGAAAGGAAACAACTCAGAGATTCTGAGAATCTGTGCTGTGATTCACATCACTTGTATAGTGGGATCTCTAATCACGTTCTTTTCACAGAGTTGCTGAAGTCCAAGAAGCTTTAATAAACAGGTGAGGATTACTTTGTGTGGCTTTATTTTTTAATACCAGTACAAGAATTGTTTTCTTTGTGCAACAAACTTGCAAAGTTACTGTTGCTTTTTCACCCAGCTGAAAAGTGAATTCTTTAAATATCTTATTTTTGTCAATATTTTGATTAACCCTGCAGAAAACTTTTTATAACACTGTTGATATTATTTTTCCACTTTTTTATGTTTTACATATGTTTGTGACACATTTGTGTAAAGCTTTAAATGATCATAGAATAATTAATGTTGGAAAAGACCACTTAGATCACCAAGTCCAACCATCACCCCAGCACCCACTGCCTTATTCCCTATCAAACCATGTCCTCAAGTGCTGTATCCAGATGGTTTTTTGCACACTTCCAGGGATGGTGACTCCACCACTCTCCTGGGCAACCTGTTCAAATGCTTGAAAATCCTTTCCATGAAGAATTTTTTCATAATGTCCAATCATAGAATGGATTGGGTTGGAAAAGACCTCTGAGATCATCAAGTCCAACCCTTGGTCCAACTCCAGTCCCTTTACCAGGTCATGGCACTCAGTGCCACGGCCAAGCTCAGTTTAAAAACCTCCAGGGATGGGGAATCCACCCCCTCTCTGGGCAGCCCATTCCAATGCCTGAGCACTCTCTCTGCAAAGAACTTTTTTCTGCTCTCCAACTTCAATTTCTCCTGGCAGAGCTTGAGCCCATTGTGCCCCCTTGTCCTATTGCTGAGTGCCAATCTAACCCCAAATCTATTATCTAATCTAAATGTTGAAGGAACTTGTTCCCCCTTGGTGAGGTTCTGTGTCTCCCTTGCTCTCCCCAAGTATTCCTGGCTGGGCTGGTTCTTTGGCACGACCCCACATGTGTCCTTTGGGATTTTATTACACATCTGGGACCAACATCACCCAGCTGAGGCCCTGGCTGCCACCAGCAGAGCAGGTGTGTGACAGCCTCACTCCCCACCACACAGAGGGAGGAGAAGAGGCTTCTTCAGTGCTGCAAACACCCCTCTGTGTGCCACACGCCCTCAGTGCCAGCCCATGGGTGGCTCATGAACCTGGGTGGCCAGACCAGCCTTGCAGGACCGAGAGCTAACCCACAAAAAGCTGCATCTTCACTCCCTTTGTTGGCAGGGACTCCATGAAGGCTTTAATGGCTCCTGAAAGCCCCACTGCAGGTCCTTGCCTGGCTGGTTTGGAGCAGGACAAAGAAGGATATATTTAGAACAAACACAGAATTTGGATTCTCAGCATGTAGGTGTTACTGTGATATTTAAGGAGAGGTTTTCCTTTGTGTCACCCTTCCTGAGGCTGTTCCCTGAGCTCTATGGAGACATTACTCACATGTGATGCTGATACACGTCAGAAATATATAAAAGTAAAGAGGGAATGAGGCAAAATAATAGGTCTGCACTACTGTTAACAGCTTTTAATTACTGTTCATCAACTGCTGCTGGTTGTCAGCCCAGCTCAGGTTTTGTGGCTTAGCCCATAACACCCACAGAGAGCTTTGCAGGGCAGGACACATCCCAGCTGAGCCCCTCAGGAGGAGGGATGTGGCTTTGAATGGCACAATAAAGACTTTTCAAACCCTCCAGCACGTGTTGTGTGGCACCTGGAGCCATCACCAGGCAAACAGGCTCTGCCTGGGGGGCTGGAATGAGTTAGAAAAGCTGCCCAGGCCCTGCCAGGGGGGCTGTGAGGAACAGGTTTGGAACCCTTTCAGCCCAAGGATTGAAAAAAACATGCCTGGAAAAAAGAAATGAAAAAGAAGTCTTGGATGTTTTGTTGTTGAAGCCTGTGTGAAATGCTGGCAGCAGGGTAAAATGCTGTAAAATGGATCAGAGCTGCCACCTCAACTTTTAATGAGATAATGAGAAACAGGAAGATCTCAGGCACCTGGCCCAGGTCAGTGCAAAATTGTCCTTATGGGATGTTCTCTTTAGGGATATTTAAAGTATTAGTAATAGATCATCTATTTCTCTGTAAAAGAGACAGCACTGAACATTTTCTATGAACAGGTCAGCTTTTACTCCAAACCAACCTTTCTTCTTTTTTTCTGTGCTATCATTGAATTCAGTGCTGAATTCCATAGCATGACTAAAGCCCTTCCTTACTTTATTTTCTTTCATCTCCAGGCAGTTTATTTTATTCCTTATTTTTCCCTCTCTTCCTGATTTTCTTCAAAGCCACTTTTCCTGGGTTTTCTATATTATTTACCCTTAGGCTGGGTGCACATTTCCCACCTTTTTAATTTAGCAGAGGAATATGAGGACAGGTAGGTGGAAATTCCTGTGTTGTGTTATGTAACCCACATAGTTCCATCCATACCCTTCCTAATATAAATAGTGCCATTTTGAGTTTGGGAATCTTTTAAAGCAAATAAACACAATATAAAAACTTTTTTTAAAAAAATACCTTAGGAAATTACATGATCCACCAGAGGAGTCAATAAGTTTGGTCAATTCTTTTTCAGTCCTGTCTAAAATCTCTCAGGTTTCAGTGGGTTCTCCCTAACACATAAATCTTGCCAGGCATCTTATTTCTTCATTACAAGGCACAGACTGTCAGTTTGCAGATGTTGTACAGTAAATTAAATTGTCAGGCACACAGTTTCAAGGGATTGTTTGTGCTCCTGAAGCTCTGGTACTAAACTGTGAGTGCTTTCTTGGCTACTTTTTGGTACAGCTTTCATTACTTACAGTTGTGGAAACACTTTTGGATGGAGAAAAATAAGCTTACCATGTATTCAACAACTACACACTGCACTTTGCTCTGTTTTATCAGCCATGAAGGTGAAGATAACGAGACCCTTCCCATCCTTCCTGATATTTTTGAGTATTTCAAGGCCCCCCTTGTTCTCCCTGCACCAGTAGGAAATCAGGTCTGTGAGTGTGGGCAGCTACAGATAAGAAACAATTCAATTCCTAAAAGCCACAGCAATCTGTCTAAAAAATGGGGATTTTTCTGACAAAAATGTCACAGTATTGGTCTAGATTACAAAGGGATTATGTACAGGGTATTTTTTCCTTATCTTTGATCTAAAGCTCTAAGAACCTCCTCATAAATCTTCAAATGATTTCTTAGGAAAGCAATATTCCACTGTCTTTTCTTTGCCATATAGAAATTAACTTCTCTGTGACTCTCCTCTCCTCAAAGCAGGGAGCAGATTAGCAGAATAATTAACTTGGCCTGACTGTTTTCCAGGGTGTCATCCAGAAGCAACTCTGTAGGACAGATAATATATTGACTCTACCACAAAGTATCCATGATCCCAATCCAGATGCACATTCCCAAGCCAATCCTTCTCCCTTCTGTTCACTGGGTAACCAATTCCCAGCCAGGAGACACCCCTGAGCAGAACAACATCTCAAAAGAAAGGAATGCAGTGCAGTATTTGTGTCTCATCAGTGGCACTGGGGAGAGTGACTTCAGTGGAAAGGTTTTTGGGCAGGATATTTGATTTACTGGAAAATAATGTGATGAACCAGAATGGATTAGTGCAACTGTTAAGCTACTTAAATTTTAGTCCTAAAATAATATACTCAAAGAACTGTCCATTGCTTTTCTTTGACTAATGTATATTCTCCTGATAGACTGCTGTATTTCAGAAAATTTTGTTGCCAATTAATTCATTTGGGTAAATATCTCTCCTTAAAAAAAGTGTTTAGTTATTTTGCAGTGAAATGGCAGAATGTCCTGCAGTTTGTCAGGCTCTGTGTGAGCTTTCAGAGATGCCAATGGGAAACAGTTCTGTAACCACCCTGATTCAGAGTCAGGCTGAGCTGTGAGAGGGCAGAAACTCTGAGGTTTGGGGTATTTTCATCAATTATTGAACAGATTCAGTAGATAAATCGCTGTGTTATAGATAATAAGTGGTTCTGAGATGTATTTTCATTGTCTTAAGATCAGGACCATGAAAACATAATAGGTATTATTTTGTGTTTGTATTTAAAAAATAATCTACTTTCTTGCTAACTCTCCCAAGTTAGATGGTACTTGTTTCCTTTTGGAAAAGTTCCTTTCTGCAGCACTTATATCTCTGTGTGTGTATATATATAGATATATACACATATATATCTATACATATACACACATGTATGTGCAGCACTTATATATGTGTCTAATTTATGTGTGTTTTAAAAAGATCTCTCTAAGTCATTGTTATGTGGAATCAGAGAGACATTGGCAGCTGATTGCATCAGTCGTGAGAGAATTTTCCAAAATCCCACAATTTTAGTTCTGTGAAGAGGTTTTTCCTTTGCAAAGCAGAGAAGGAAACTGCTAAAATTTCTCTTGACCTCTTTTCTTGAATGAATTTTTTAAATGACACTGCAGGAATTTTTTTGTTTGTTTGTTTGAGCTCCAGATTTTACTCTGGGAGTTTTTCATGGAATCGTAGAATGTTCTGAGTTGGAAGGGACCCACAAGGATCATCATTGTCCAAACACCCCTTGAGCTCTGGCAGCCCTGGGGAGCCTGGTCAGTGCCCACCACCCTCAGGGGGAAAACCTCTTTCTAAGATCCAACCTAACCTTCCACAGAGATTAAAAAAAAGAGCCTGCATTTCCAGTCCCCCCAGTTTGCTAAGCACTCAAGCCCAAATCCCACTGTCACTGAGAACCTGGCATGACTTCACCAGTTTGCTGAATATTTCCAGCCTGCTAAGCTGGGACAGGCTCCACTTGCACTTGGGATAATTTTTTTAACTTGGTGTGTGGCAATTTAAAACTTTTTCAGGGAGATTTAAGAGAGGATGAGAGGAGAGATGAGCAATTTAGTTTGTTCTATAAATCTGCTCTTAAATCTTCATTGGTTTTGAGCATCCCAGGGCTCCTCTCAGCCCCTCTGCAAAATCAGACCCAGAATCTTCCCCCAAGGTCCTGCAAACCCACCACAGTTGGGGAAAGGATGACAGAGGAGGAGGGATGGAGAGGGGAAGCATCAATCTGTCCCAAAGACATTTCTTTCCTGTCTTAAATCCACGAAGATTTTTATAAAGATATTAAAGACTGGATTATTTCTTTAAATTACTACAAACAATGGGTCTTACAAAGTCTTCTGCCGTGTTGCCTGTGTGTGTGGAACATTTTCCTGAACTTTCCCCCAAAGAGTGTTGCTATAATCTGTTCACAATAAGCATATCTGCAGATGTGCAGACATATAATTATAGGAAGTACAAACAAGACCTCTGTGTAAAGCACAGAACAACAGGGAACCAGAAAGGTTTATGATTCAAGTAGTTTAAAAGACTTTTTAATAGCTGATGAAGGAGATTGAGTTTGTTTTAGGAAAGTACATACAATAATAATGCAGGCATTTAGTGCAGAAAGAGATGAAACAGAGCAATTATTCTGCTCTCAGCTGATCTTATTTGTATAATAAACCACCTAGAATGAGGTAATTTACCAAGATACTTGTTTAAAATATTTTGTCAGGCAATCTGAATTGTAATTTGTGCATGAATCAGCCAGACCTGATGAGCTTTCTGGGTTGTTGTTTTTTTTTTCCCCAATGATTTGCTTTTGCAGCTAACAGATCTCTCCAGGTTTTGGAGCAATCTTTATATACCACAACATCTTCCTCATACTTCTTAGGATTTCACCATTCATGTAGTGGCTAAATTGAATTTACCACAACCAGGGCATGGGACTGGTGTGAGCTGGAGGATTTGCTGGGGCTGAGCAGTGCAAAGGTGTGACAGGTATTTCATTCCCAGCATGGAAAAGGGAGATGTGCATTGAAATCCTGGTGTGCTGATGCCTTGCCAGTTGACACAGGCATTGTTATATTTGCTTGGCAGAGAACATTTTGAGAGGATCCACAGGTATGCCCATCACTGAGAAGGGGGTTGAGGATCTTTCTTATCTGAAGGGCCAGGGATTGTTAAAGTGCATCTCTTCTTTTTAGCTGATTTGAAGTGTAGGTCCTTTGGGAAGAGATTGACATTCTTAGGAAAAGAATCCTTATATCCTGGCATTCTCTCTCTGTACAGGATGTGTGAGTTGTTGCAGATTGTTGAGGGTTTTTAATTGTGATTCAGTTTAAATATATATTATCTGTTTGAGAACTTATAGCTGGGAGTTGAAAACCTAAATTCAAATGCTCTAACAGTTGGAATATAATGGTAGAATTGTTCCATCGCTGCAGTTTGTGATGACATTCAAGCCCTGGTAGAAATTTAACTCATTCCTGTGTTACCTTTTGTATTAATAAAACCTGTTTGATAGGTCTGGAGGTTTTTCACTCTGCCCTAAATTTCCTAAAATTAGGACAACCATTTCTACAGCTGTCTCAGATCCTCCAGGGAGCTGGAGAATTAGTTATTTATGGGGAAAGTTGTGATTTGAGTTCTGCTGAGGCTCACAGAGGCCCAGGGCAGTGACCAAAGGTGCTTTGAAAACCCACAGTAACAGAACTGCCCTTTAAACTCTGCTGCTTGCCCAAGAAATGGCATTATTTTCCTCTACGTGTTTGAGTAGAAGGATATAAATGTTTTATGCTTGATCTTAAGCCAGGCAAATTCAAAGTGGGAATACAGCATTTTAATATAAGAGAAGCCAATACTGGGGTCAGAAGGGCTCTAGAAATAAATGCCAGAACAAGAACTGCCTCCTTCTATGTGGGAGGCATTTTTAATTTTTTTTTTGAGGGGAATATGGTGGTGTGTTTGCTTTTCTTCATCAGAGCTTAGAGATTTTTTGGAAAAGGACCTTGGTTTGAGATCAGCTTTTAAACTTGAGCTCCAGAATTTGGCAGCAGGCAGGAATGTTGCCACGGTAACCCATTATCTAAGGCAGTGCTACTGAACCTCCTGCCAGTTCAGCCACACTGAATGCTGAAGGCAACCTGAGAGGGTATTATATGTTCTGTCCTGAAACAGTTCAGCAGGGCCTTCCAAAAATAGACTGGGACTTGAGAACATGAACAGCTATCTGGAAAGAAGAGAGGGGGGGAAAGTTTTCCCTTTAAAAGGTGAAGGGATAGGGAATACACTCCATCTGGATAGTGAATTTTCATCATCTCAGTGAAACTGTTAATGCATTATGGTGAGTAGGGGTGGCTCATGGACATTCCAGGTTAGAAGGATGATCATGCATTTTGTTCTAGAATAGCCTTTGAATTTAGGATGCTGTCACCTTCGTTTCTCCAGTGAGAGTGATGATCTGGATGAGTCTGGGAAGTGCTGCCCTTAAGGAAGGGCATCCAGACCCGTCTCTCAGGGTGCCAGGCGGGCATGGAAGGTGCTCCCCGGGTTAATTGTGCCCTAAGGGCTGTGTGGTGGCCACCCCCTTGCTGCTGTTACTGAGATCTAAGATCAGTCAGCTGGTTCCAGTGAGCATCCTCAGGCCAGCCAGTCTCTAATATCTGCAGTGCTCAGTCTCATCTGTTCATTCCTGCCCTTTCTCACAAAGAAACACAAACCCCCCTAAAATACATGGAATTAATTGCATGACTTGTGCTCCCATCCTCAGGTTCCAAATCCCAAGGGCTGTTTCCTGTGTGTATGTTATTGCCTGGGAAATATTTGTCTCAATTTGGGCATTCCACTCTCCAGACTCCAGAGTTAGCCCCAAAACCTTCCTGCTCTGCGTTTCTCTGCTGCTTCCTAAACTCTCTCTTTATTTTGAAATACTTGTACTGTGATACACTTGTCAAACTGTGCTCAGAAAATAAGCCCCAACCAGAAATACATGTCAAATATTGTAAAACTGACAGTTTCAGTCAAATTAATGATGACTGATACCCTTTGCCACAAGCATTGAAGTTTCCAGTAATGTTTTCTCTCTGGCAGCAAGAAAAAAATTTTTTTTATTGAATTTTTTTTTTCCATTTGGTGACATGAAATGAACAAGGTTTGGTTCATATTTACACAAATATATCTCATGATCTACCTAATACTGGTACTGTTCAACAAAATACCACACCCCTCATGACATGAACTTGTGTGTTCTGCATTTAACAAACTGAAATATTTGAATGTGTATAATATATATTACATAATGTGAACATTAATATATTATATATTACATAACATATATAGTTTTGTATATGTCCATATCTATAAATTTCACAATTTTGAAGTAACTTTGTAGGTGATCTGTGGGTGGAGAGGTAGAGTTGGGGCTTTATCTTCCAATCCTGCCACAAGATCACAGCTCCAGGCTGAGGGAGAGCTGTGTTGTGTGTCTGGGGCTGGAGCAGAGCTGAAACCAGCCAGGAATTACTGGCACAATTCCTCTTGGGTTACAGGTGCTGTTCCCAAGAAATTCAAACCCACAATTGGCTTTTGATGTGAAGGTATTGCAGTAGTAGGTGGGATAGAAAATTTGATTGGATTTTTCACTTTTAAATACTTTTAAACAAATGAAATGTGAATTCAGCGTGAAGTTCATTCTCAATTTACTTTTGATACTCGGAAGTTGAAAACCTCAGTTGTGAGCACTCCTTAGAATGTCTTCTCTGAGTTATGGAAGAGCAGAGTGTTTAGTGTAGTCTTAGTTTTAGATCCTTCCTTCTGCAGAAGAAACAAAAACTGGAAAAACATTTATTGGGTTTTGAGTTGGGGTTTTTTTATAGTGTTCAGGAAAACTGTGTGAAAATTGAACTGTATCTTCCTCTAAGATGTAGAGCAACACTTCAGCTCTGCTCTAACAGTGCTGGGCAGAGGCATTAAATGCCCCTGCAGTGTTCTGAGCCTGCTCAAAGCTCCATATCCTGCCAGGCTGCTCTGGGTTTGCCCAAGCTCTGTGGGATGCCAACAGTGCCAGGGCCAGGCTGCCATCCTGCAGGATCCACAGCCAGAGCTGCTCAGCCAACATCAAGGCATCTCCAGCTGACCCAGGAAGGCTTTGCACCAAAGCAGAGGCCAAGAGCTGGCATGGGATAAATCACACTGCTCCCATCAGCCTTTCTTGAGGGTTTTTCCCCTTTTCCCCACTTATTTTTAAAATGGACTGTTTGCTGCACAGCAGGAGCAGCTCCCTCACCAACTGCCCTCTCAGAAATTCTGTTGTGCTTGTTGGGAAACTGGATGTATGGATTTTCCTTGCTCCTTTGGGCAGCTGGGGATCTTAAGGAAAGCAACAATCCATCCTAAGCTTGTCTTCCTTTAGCCTCTCTTGAGAGAGAGCTCTTTTGTCTTAGTGAGGATTATCATACAGAGGAAAACATGGGAAAATAATGTGCTGTGGGAGCCAAGACAAGCCTGCCAAATCCAGCAGCTTTCATAATAAACGTAATGTATGTGTGGTAAAGTAAACATAAACCCCATCAGGTATTTCATCCTGTAAAATTTACTCTTTCAGATGATGTGGCAGTTTCAGTAGCTCTGGGTTTATACCCAGGGCACAGCCTGAGGTGTTGGGGCTGAGAGAGTCACAGCTTCAAAGTAAAGGAAATCTCAGTAATCGCCAAGGAGCAAAGAGCTTTCTGTCTGCCCTGGGGGGAGCCAAATCCTCTGAAATGCCATCTCTGTCAGGGGGTGTCCTCCTCCCACCACCCCAAATCCCTGGAATCCCAGCAGAGGGGCTGAGTCCTGCTGCCCATGGCCACTTGGACAATTCCTGGCTCCTCACTTTGGGAGTAACTAAAATAACTTTGCTGGCTCCCTGCTGAGCCAGCTCTGCCACAGGGAGGATTTGCAGGTGGAGCAACAGCTTTTGGAGAAGGGAAAGGTGGAGGAAAGCTTCCCTCTTACCCACTAAGGCAGATGGATTGTGTATTGGTGCAATATTTGCATTTCATTGTTTGACTAAATTCACGTTTTAACCCAAATGCCCAAGGATATTTCAATTATTTCTGCAATTCTGACATGTATTCAACACCTCTCAGGAAATCTCCTGTTAAAGACAGGAGGTAATGTGGAGTAAATGCCAATTACTGCTGGGCTGCTTTAGGTCTGTGCATTTGTAATACATTGTAATATTTAACATTTGTAATATTTAACATTTGAAATCTTAGATTGCCAGATTTTTAATGGTGCTACTGCTAGTTCAGCTGTTTTCCTGTCTTCAAAAATTAAAAATATTTCAATATTTTAAATAACTCTACTGTTCATTTTAAGGCATATGTTACTGCATATGTTTGTAGCTCTGTGTTGTGAATGTGTAAGATTTTTTGGCATATATTGGTGTTTCATTCTGAACCTGAGGAATTCATGTTTATAGTCACGATTTGAATTCATTTTGGGTCTGATTGTCAGGAGCTCCTCTGGGAGTAAATGGAGGAATCCCAAGGAGGTAAAAATGGAAACAAAGGTAGGAGAAGAAAGAAAGGCAGATGGTGGCAACAATAGCACATCTTTCTTTAGATCATTGATCGAGCACAGAGGAGAGTGTTACAAATTCTTTATATACTCCACACTCATTTGTAGTGATAGAAATACCATATTTTGGAATATTTTTGAGCCATGAAGTTTAGCTAATAATAAACCTGAATTAATTACTCTGGCTAAAATTCTCTTTCCTCATCTTATAAAGGACTGAGTATCTCAAACTCCATGAATCTGCAAAAGTAAACTGAAAGGTTTTGTGCACCAGCAGCAAACTTGGGGTGCCTTTGAGTGATCGTAGATGATTTTATTATTCATAGACTCTTTCCTTTAATTTCTGTGACTTGTTATTAAATTGATTCTGTTTATGTGTTTGAAACATCAGTTTTTCCTTCCCAAGGAACAATAGTTAACAAGCTCAGAAAGGAAATAAAATCAGTGTCCCTGATGGTGAGTTGGTGAGCTCTGGGTGAACTGGTTTGGTTTTCCCTTGTTCCAGTATTTTGTCACCTGGTCAGTTCTGGTCAGCAAGACTAAACCTTGTGTTAACCAGGTCATATCTGACAGTGATCGTGTCTTAAAACCAAATTATCAGCACACTTAGCAGGTTGTCTAATAAAGATTTTCACCATATTTTCCAAGTAACCTGACATGGGATCACTGCTCTAAAGAGAAAGTGCCCTGGAATGAGTTCAGTTGGGAATTATTCCTTCTTACATCCCTCCAGAACAGAATTAATATTTAAAACATGTACATTTAGCAAAAACATTTTGATGTCAATATGTCACTCCACATTCCTTGCCTGTTATCCATATTTTTTTTCCATGTCACATCACTGCATAAAAGGGAAAATCTCATAGATGGCCTTTAACACTGAAAAAACAGGTTTTGTTTTTATTTTTGCAAACCACATAAAATGAATAAATTCCACTTGCAACAACCATCCGTATTCTGACAGGCAGAAAAGCTGTAGGTTTGTGGGTTATTTTTTTCCCCCAGATTCTGCCTGTTCAGTCCAAGGAACTCATTACTGACGTTGCTATAGAGTGGTTATTAATACTGTGTCCATTTCCTATTAAATGTATTATTCTGGCAGAGGAATATTTTCATCTCCAGATCACAGCAGCAGTAATTAAAATTCAAGGCATTAATTATGCTGTGATTAAACCAAACCATATTTCATAGGATTGTTTTGGCAGTGTGAGGAAGAAGTCTGACTCCTCAAGAGGAGTGAGGTGGTTGTGACAAATTAGAAAATCACCGAAGCCAAGCGGGATTGTTCCACTCAATTAACGTGTCTGTGGAGGAATAGCTGCACTAAGTAAGCACAGGGAGAGGAAATAGAGTGGTATTTTTAAGTTTTCCAGACTTAAACAACCATTGTTTAAAATCACAAATTTTGACATTTGGGGTTTTTTTTCTCTCCATGCAGCTTTAAGGAATCCGTTGGGTTTGGGTGGCCAGTAATTCTCTGAACCTGTTCATGACACTGCCAGTGATCTGTTAGTTTAGTTTTCTCTAAAGGACGTGGCTCAAAGTTCTGTTTCTCTGTGCAAAAAAATATGTTTAAAAGCAGAGAACAGGCTAAAAGTTTTGCCACTCAATGCTTTGAAACTCTACTTTATTCTGCTTCGCCTTCATTGCTTTATTTTAAATATTTTTGAATTCGAATCTAGGTGTGATCTATAAATGTTTGTGGTTTTGTGATGAGAATTGGAATTCTGAGTTTCTTTATAGCCTCAAAAATATCAGTTCTTTGGTTGGTGTCCCAATAGCCGTGGGCACAGTGAGCACACCTTGGTGTGGTTGCTGAGAACTTGGAGTCAGGAGTGCAGCATTTCACATCTTCTCCATGAGCTGTAGGCAGGACTTGGGATCTGGTGGCTTTCCACCTTCTGTCTTTACTGAAATTAGTAAGGTGAATAATTAGTACACATGGGACTACAAAGCAAAGGAAAGAATTTAAATGTGACCGAGGCAAACAATAAAATGGCAGATTATACAAAACTGTGTAACGTCTGCAGAGTATTGACCAGGTATTGATCAGGTCATGCTTGAAAGTCTGAATTGGAGGGATGTACTTAAATTTGTAAATAGGAATAAATCCCTATTTAAGTCAGCATGGGGCTGTTTGGGTATGTCCAGCATTTTTCTTGCTCTGAGGTGACAGCAAAGTTACTGAGCTCAGCTTGTTGTGAATGACTTTGTTAGTCATGTGGGTGATGCTTCCTGTAAATCAGCTTTTCATGGGAAACAGAACTGGGCCCTGCCAAAGGTATTTCTTATCAGATTGGCATGGATATTTTGGACATCTATATAAAGATTTTAAGGTGTATCAGCCACATGTACAGCCTGATAGAACTGATATAACTGTGTGTAACAGTTCAAGTTTTATCTGAAGTTGAGTCTTCAGTGCATGATCCAAACTGGATCCATTCCAGGGATCCTCCTGGAGCTCCATCAGACTGAACACTCAGGAAGTCATGCTGGAAAAAGTACAAGTGGCTTAGCAGAGTGTTTGTCACAGCTCACTACACACTTCCTGTTCCTAAAACTTCCACGAAATGTCTAATTACCATTTGCATACCAGTTCATTATCACCCTTGCGTGGTGTATGGCAATGGCTGCAGAGGGACTGGAGCACTGAGGTTCAGTAATGGGACAGATCCCGTATCATTTCAGTGTAATTTTTCATAACAGCCTCAGTTATTTCCCAAGTTTCTCATACCTGGAATGAGTAAGTCTTGCCTCTGCTCAGTGGAACTGAGCTACTGAAGTGGAAATTGCACCAAAGATGTAAATTGAAGTAAAGCTTTGGGATCTGATACGTGGTTTTTATTGTGATATTTGCTTGAACCTCTCGTGTTGTTAAACTTTGATTTAGTCCTTTGAAATGAGACCCTGATTCTTAGTTTTAAAAAATACCTATTTTTATTATGGAAAAGGAATTGATTAGCTGAGAAAGGTTAACAAATGCTTTGCAAATTGATCAGCTACTTAATCTAAGTTTTCTGACACTGTGCAGCATGAAAAAATCGTTATATCCCATCACATAAACACCTTCTCACTGCCATTCCATCCTGCTTGGCTAGTTCAGAGCACAGTTTGAGAACACTGAGAATCATTAAGGTTGAAAAAGACCCCCAAGATCATCAGGTCCAACTTTTGACTGAATGCCCCCATTTAATACCACAAAGTGCCACATCCACTCAATTTTTGGTGACTCCACCACCAGGTTAAAAACTACCCAGGTTCAAAGTCCTGGAAAATTCTCACAACCTCTGAAATGTTACCAGAGAGAAAAGCAAAATACACAGGCTGATGGAATAAATGTTGAGTTTTCAGGAAAGGTTTTTAATCATTTTACATGAAGAGTAATTATGGGGATGAGCATTTAAGTCTAATATTTTGTGGCTTCCTGATACTCTTTCATGTGCTGTTTATCTTCTGGAGATAGCTCCATGTTTATCCCTAACTTTTAATAAGCTTTTTCTTTAATACTGTTGCTTGTACAATGGAAACAGACTTTGTGGACTAATTTAGCTCTGGACTAATTACTCTGTTCAAATCCTGGCTTTTTTCCCTTCAAAATCTTACATCTCCTCTTTAAGTCAGACACAGAACACAAAACTTCCCATGACAGAAAATGTTCAAGGTTGCTTTTCAAGGCTGTGTGAAATATTAAACTGAGGGTTAAAGGGGACTCCTCAAAAAGGAGCTGCAGAGAAGGATGAGAGATGTCTGACCACATGATAACAGATAAAGGCTATTTTAGAGAGAAAGCCTCTCCAACACGTGTGTGTGTGAGAGAGAGAGTGTGTGTTTGCAGGACTGCAGAGCCTCCTTGGCTGTGACTCACAGAGCTGTTTCTGGTTAATCAGACAGGGAAATTGTGACACAAGTGCCTTAGAACAAGAGTGTGGTGCAACTGGCATTGAATATCAGAGATGTTGCAGAAGGGAAAGTGAAGCATAAATATGAAATTATTTATTTTTTGCTAGAAAATAGATTTGTTTTGCTTTCTTTTAATTGTATATGAATCTTCACTATTTGTTATATCATTATTTCAGTCCTCTCCTTCCTTGTGGTTGTGTCTTTCTGACCAAAGACAAAGCTGCCTGTGAAGTCAGCAAAGCCTGTTAAATAAGCTGTCACAACACGAACTGTTTCATACCTCGGAGCTCAGTGAGAAAGACAATTTTCTACAACTTGAAATTAAAGTCTTTCAGTGTCACCTTGCTGGAAAGGCAGGAGATGGATTGCATGCAGCTCCTGTTCATTATGATGCACCTGTAGGCTCTTCAATTCCAATAAGAAATGGGGAGAGAAGCAGCACAGCCAGACCAAAGCTGGCGTGATAAAAGGGAGGGCTTTTCTTCAGGAACAGGTTTTAAATTAAAATGAAAAGAGCATAAATGGGGTTCATAGTGTTGGGGTGGGATTTGGGTAGATTCATGTCAGACATCTCGTGGTGTAGTAGAGAATCCTGAGTTTGAG
The DNA here is from genome assembly GCF_047495875.1 of Pithys albifrons albifrons. NCBI lineage: Eukaryota > Metazoa > Chordata > Aves > Passeriformes > Thamnophilidae > Pithys > Pithys albifrons. The sequence continues at coordinate 3,094,081 of NC_092471.1, read as the reverse complement.
ATATGTGAGAAAATAGCACTTAGAGTGAAAACTCTTGTACTTCAGAGCAAGTGTTTGACTTGCAATCTTAGCACTTCCAACAAGGGCTCCCTCGGGAATTCTGACTCGAGTTAACTTTGTCTGTGCTGAGAATGTCACGATAATTCAATTACAAGTGTAAGCTGCATCTCATTTGCACACATGGTAGTGTGAGAACTGAGTGAAAGGTTCAAAAATTAAATACTGGCTGTAACTAGGAGAAGAGAGTCTTTATTTCAGTAGGAAAAGTTTCATCCTGAAGTTCAGAGCTCTGACCATCATTCCCTTTAAAATTTAATTATTAAAACCTAACCCTGTTCACATCTCAAAGGGCAGACTGAGAATATGGTTGTCCTGGGTTCTGATTTACATATTTGATTTGAACAAGTTTGCTTGAATGCCTCCAAGCCAGAGAATATTAACAGGAGGGGATTTGTAAATATGTTTCTAGATCAGTAGTTCCTCTGATCCAAGGGAACTTTTTGGATAATCAAATACTTGCCAAAGCATTATCACTTGGAACTGTGAGAGCTGTACCAGTCTGTCTTTGCTGAAGCACTAATGAGTACTGACATCTTAGAAATTCTCTAATTATAGAACAGGGATTCCTTGTAGGAGTTTTGACATTTGTAAATACAAATAATGCCATTTGAAGTCAAAATGCAAATGGTATTGATTTCTTCAAAGCAAACGTCTCAATAGAACTTGGCATTGATTTTTAGGGAAGATGCCTGATAAAGGACAAAGCCTTGCTGTTGGCTGCCCATGGAAATGGCAGGAAGAGGAAGGGACAAAGCTGGAAAAGAAATAATGAGCATTAACCCTGTAGTTAGGAAGTGGAGCAACTCAGCTTTCTGAAAAAGCCCAGGACAAAACCAATTCTAGTTGGATTTGGCTCTTTTGCTGTTCTAAGGGGCTCCTAAAATCACTTAGTATTGAGCTAATACAGCCTTTTGTCCTGTATGGGGCATCATAGCACTGAAAACAACTCTCTTTGTGGTTCTGGTGGGTATCTGGAGGCCAGAATTGAGTATCATTAAAACATGTGCTCAAATATGGCAGGTTTTTCCAGAATATTTTCCAAGGAAAGGCCTAGGTAGGCCTCACAAAACAGCAGGACCTGATTCAGGATTGAGGATTGGATTTGCTATGGAAATACATTTATCTGAGGTGAGGAATTCTGGTGTGACTGATGAACAGCACTGCAAGTCTTATCTTCCATCTCTAAGCAGAGGAGCTGAGCTCTGGCTCCTGAATTCCCATGTTCTGTTACCTGTCCTGCAGCACAGCTGATTGACTGCTCATTTTATCCTCCCATTAAGCATCCACACAAGAACCAATAATTATTGGATGTCTGTGTTTTCAGCTCCTGCTCTTTGTTTCCAAATGTCTCATCTGGATATTCCCTGCTCTGCACATCCTCTTGTGATCCCTGCTGGGAAGGAAGGGCCCCAGGTGGATAAATAATTGGCTGAAGTGAGAAAAAAGAGGTGGGAGTGCAAGGTCACCTTTCACCTTGAGGGAAGGCATTAGGAGAGTTACAGAAACCTTCCTGCTTGGGACTTTCTCTCCAGCATTTTCATAGCAATCAAGAAAAGGATTAGAATTATAAATTGTGAATGTTTCCTGATAATATTCCAGCAGGATAACAGAGTCAGGGCCTGGATTTGAGCAGAGGGTCAGTCAGTGGGCAGTGAAGTCGGATTCAATACAGAGAAATGTCAAATCCTGCAGTGATGAAATGCTGGACTCCAAATTGTGTCTCACTGCCCAGGAGCAAGATCCTGGACTAGGATTATAATCTCACAAAATTAAAATTACCCCTCAATAAAAGCTTCAGTCCATAAGATTTCATACCAGCTGTTTGCTTGCTCTGCTGTTCCACCATTTCCTGACATCCACCTTTGGTCAGTGGGAGAAGAAACCTTTGGTGTCCCCCAGTGACCACCCTTTGTTCTCCCAGTGACAGACTCTTCACTCTTTTGAAGATAGACTTGGATACAACAAGAAGTCTGAAGCAGGATAAGACAAATGAAATAGAGTGTAAGAACACAAGTAGTGAGCAAGTCTTACATTTCTATCCAATTTCAGCTGGATTTATGGAGTGAAAAGAAGAACTCACAGCAGATTTCTCTGTGCAGAGAAATCCAAACACAACCAAAAAAACAAACCCCAAACAGCCAAAAAAACTATCAAAAAAACCCCAAACATGTTGAATTCTTGTATAAAAAAAAATGGACCTTGTGGTTCTGAGACCCCTGGGTTTAAGCCATGTCCATTTTGTAAATGTGCACTTGGACAGAAAAGGAAATTAGATCAAGTACAGAGATCTATGCCCAACCTGAATAATACAAACTAAAGCAAGAAATGAGTCATATTGAAGTTTAAAATCCCACACAGCTCTGCAAAGGAAAAATCAGAGGTTTCTTTATTTTTTTAAACCCTTCCCTCCTTGATTTCAGAAATAGTCCTTATAATTAATTTTCTAGTTCTGTTGACGTTGTTCCAGCCAACAAACCCAACTGAAACAGGAGGATGGCAGAGAGAACAGCTTGGAGTGCTAATGCAAGAATTCCTGTTATTTTTCATGCCTTTCAGCTGAGTTCAAAGATTCATGCTGTAAGCACAGTTAAAATGTATCAACTGGTGGAAAATTAATTATGCAGGTACTTTTACTAGAGATTATTAAACTTCAGCAGTCTTTAATATAGAACAAACAGTAATGGAAATTATTATCATTGTGGATGCCAAAAGAAAGACATTTAAAGGACCTGAGAACAGTCCATGGCTGTGCCATGTTCTGTGGGTTTGCCTACAAAAGTGAGAGCCTTTATTGCTTTTCAGGAGTAGAAATTTTGGTCCCCCATGGAGCTTGAAGTAGATGGGATTTTAAAGGCAGTGTTTTTACCCTGACAGTGTTTTAAGTTAAATTGAGTTTTCACTTCAGGTTCTGAGCATCATCTGTAGTTTATCTGCTGGTTGGCCTTGGTCAAACCCCTGAGGGTTGAGGTTTTATTGATCTTCCTGATGGATGTCCTCTACTGTAGGGTGAAAAGCTGTTTAAGCAATAAATACTTTAAAAAATATATTCCCAAGAGTGAGGGAAGAGTGACTTGAGGGAAGACTAAAAAACTTGACAGCTTGAATGAATTTGCAGGCATTTGTTGCTATGGCTGTAATTAAAATCCTGAATGATAATGAAGCTTTCAGGCCAACTTGTGCCATCCATAAAATAACAAATACCAATTTATTCCAAAAAATTGTCTTCAGCACATTTGGTTGTTTATCAAAACAAATACTCATGTAAATACTGCATTGATTCTGTTAATTATATTTCCACCAACATACTGGAGAACATTCTTTCAGAATATTAATTCCTTCATGTAAATTAGGAAAGGGATTTAGAAATAACTTTGTTGTTGCAAACCATTAATCCATTCTGTGGTGTAAAGAGATTCAATTTCATCTGATTTCAGGATGATAATCCTGGTTACTGTCACTGTTAACTGGGAATAAGGTTTGTAACTCATGGCTTGCAAGACTCATATTTTCAAATGGAAAATATTGTATGGATCTCATTCAAGAAATACTTCAAATTTCCACTCAAATTCTGTGCTCACAGGGCTTATTGTTGTGCTTGTCATGTGCTTTTCCAGTCTCATTCTCTTCATAAAAAAAAAAAAAAGAGCTTTAGGGTTTTTTCATACCAAAATGGAGAGGTGTCAAAAATATGGTCTGCTGAACAGTTCTTTGCTCTCTGAGAAAGAGTTTTTATTCCATCACTGGCCTTTCTGTGGGCATTTCTTTTCTCATTTCTCATACATTTCTTGTAGGTTTATGGGATGTTTGTTGCGTAAGATTTGGAGGAAAGTAAGTCTGTCCATTGGAACTTTCTTGTGTGAAGTGTCTCTATTACATGGCAATACAATCAGGTCAGAAACAAATCTACCAAGCTACTGAGACAACATTGGAGGGAGTGGAAAGTTCTTCCAAACAAGCTGTCAGGAAGCTGTTGTGGAGCCTTGTGGGGAGAGGGAGCTCGTGCAACAATCACTGTGGGAAACATGGGATCCTGTCCTGGATCAAAACTAGCGTGGCCAGCAGGCCCAGGGCAGTGACCCTTCCCGTGGACTCTGCCTTGGGGAGGCCACACCTTGAGTGTTGTGTTCAGTTCTGGGCCCCTCAGTTGAGGAAAGAGATTGAGGGGCTGGAGCGGGGCCAGAGAAGAGCAACGAGGCTGGAGAAGGGACTGGAGCACAAGCCCTATGGGGAGAGGCTGAGGGAGCTGGGGGTGTTCAGCCTGGAGAAGAGGAGGCTCAGAGGTGACCTCAGCACTGTCTGGAACTCCCTGAAGGGAAGTTCTGGCCAGGTGGGGGTTGGTCTCTTCTCCCAGGCACTCAGCAATAGGACAAGGGGGCACGATGGGCTCAAGCTCTGCCAGGGGAAATTGAAGTTGAGATCAGAAAAAAATTCTTTGCAGAGAGAGTGCTCAGGCATTGGAATGGGCTGCCCAGAGAGGGGGTGGATTCCCCATCCCTGGAGGTTTTTCAACTGAGCTTGGCCGTGGCACTGAGTGCCATGATCTGGTAAAGGGACTGGAGTTGGCCCAAGGGTTGGACTTGATGATCTCAGAGGTCTTTTCCAAACCAATCAATTCTATGATTCTATGATTGTATGAAGGATTTGGGTTCTAAAAACAGGCCAGGCTGGGCACAGAAACCCTGTCAGAGACAGGAAGCAGCACATTTTGGGAAGAGAATCTCCAAGGTGCAGCTTTAGAAGGTGTTGATGCATTGATGCTCCACATCCTTGGCCAAAGCAAGGGTTGGGTGGTGTTTGCATTATGAACAGCCAACAGCTGAAGGGTTGGATTGATGAGCTCAACCAGGAGCTGCCCCCAGAGCTTGGGGTGCTGCAGATGGTGGTGTGAGTGCCCCAGGACAGAGCACATCCATCCTGGGATACGGGAACAGCTCCTTGAGCAGGGCACAGCAGGATGAGGACACCACGGGACACACGGGAATGGTTTCATCACTGGGGCTGCACTGGGTGCCACAAACACATTACAAGAGATTGGTTCTAAACAATGAGCTCTCTGAAGTGAACAAGTCTCCTTTTTTTCCTGTAACAACATAATAATACTAACAAACCTATTGGTCCCTCTTAAAATATAGTTATAACGTTTATAAACCTGTTGTGACTTAACAGTTCCCCACAGCAGGAACAGCACTGACAGTCAATTAAAATGCTGAAGGAGAAATTAACTGTGGGAGCAGATGAACCAAACAGATGAAAGACATGTAATTATTTCTTATCTAGGAAGCACTTCTTCAAACAACATAGATTTGAAAGAAGCATCACTGAGATGTTTACAGGGAGAGAAAATGGTCCGCTAAATGACTGACTTCTTATTTCTTGGATTTTCAAATAAGGTCTCCAACTGTTTGATTCCTCTCAGAAGTTAATTTTATTTCAGCAATTCAGTAAGAGATACCAGCAGAATAATTTTCAGTATCTATTTAAGCAATACAAGAATTAAATCTTCTTTATGAAGATGGTTCTAAATACTAAATTGTAGCAATGAAGTAAATTTCATATAAACCAGAATCCTTCTACTTCTGCCTTTCAGTGAATAAGGAAACACAGCTATATTTTTATCATTTTTTAATTGCTGTAATTTTTATCTGACTAAATTCATAGGGCTAATGTCTTAACAAAACAATTCTGGGATGAGAATAAGTGTCCAAGAGCCAAGGATAATTGTTCCTAACTTGCTGTTAAAGCAATTAATGACTTTAGTAGGTTACATCATGACATGAATTATGTGTTTGATCTCACTTCTAGGAGGAGCTTTTATGTTACTAGGAATGGAAATGGAGAGTGGTTTTATTTCCTGTGTTTTCCAGTTCTACCAGTCCAGTTCCAGTTGTGTCTTTCTGTGTAAGTCTTGAAGATGTTTGTGACCAAACAAATGAGCTCCTGCCCTGTGCATTGTTAGAGATCTCTCTTTGTGTAAAGCTTTCCTAGTGCCTTAAAGCCATGTTGAAAAACTAATTATTTGAAGTGGGTATATTCAAAAATACCTGTCATCACACTTTATAAGCAATAGCAAATTCATTTTCATGGTTCTTTTTTTTTCTGACCATCTCAATACTTTAAAATGCATTAGGATTTAAAGGAATTCAGTTTTAAGCTTTTTGTGGTCACGTGTTTACTATTTTTAGACAAATACTCAAGTTAAACTTCATAACTTAATTGCTGAAATAACTCCTTTGAAGCATGACCTGAGTTTACTTCTGTGTATGAATATTATATGAAAGGATTAAGACTGGCCCTTGGAAAGCAATCCTAGTTCTCTTAGAAGACACCATCCCTTTTCTCAGGCAGCTTTGATCTGCTATTCTTTAAGACCAGGCAGCTTTTTCTTTCTTTAATAGAGGTTTTGTACTGGATATCTGCTAAGAAAACTGAGTGATACATTCCAATTCTTAATTGACATTTAGTGAAAGACTCTAATCCATCCAAGATGAATAAACAACCCAATGTGGGTACCTTAGAACAACTCATAATGAGAACAACTAACTCAGAATAACTGAGTAACAGATGAATAATAAATGCTGTGCTCCAAACAGTAAAAATATTGCTGTCAGCCAAGAAGAGAATTTCTGAGAAATACTGAAACCACGTTTCAAAGAAAGCCTGCAGACATTTTCCAGGGTTATGTAACAATTAGTGCTTATGTGTTTCTACCTCTGCTCAGCTTTGCTGGCACAGAGTTGGCTGCTCATTGCCAACCACTCTCATCATCTCCAGAGGCTTTACCTTGGTCAGGAGTTGGGAAGACTGGGAAGTGAGCAGAAACTGTGGCTTTTTTTATCCCGGCTTTCCACTCTGCAAGCTGCTTGTTGCCACTGAGGAGCAGCAAGAGAGGAGGGAACATTTGGCAGGACTGATAGAGAGACTCAAGCAGGTAAACAGAGAAAGGCAGGAATTTGAGAGGTGTTGCAACCAGAGGTGTTACAGCCAAGGGGTGTTGAGGCAAGGGATGTCCTCAGGGATTTGGGAAAGAATTTTTTTTTGTCAAGTCTGAATGAAGAACTGTTAGTGGAATGGTGAGGAAAAAAAAACTAGTTCAACTAGTTAGGAAAAAATAAATAAGTATATCTATCATGATGACTTTCATCCCATAAAGCATTTGAATGTGTTTAGCCCAAGTCTCACTGAATAGTCATGCACAGAAAATGAAAAAGCACTTTGGTGAGTTACTTACTGACAGATGGGTTAAGTCAACATTCAAAGTGGCGTATGGAAAGATTCCTAATTTTTTAAAAAGGTACTTTTCCATTATGCCTTCCAAAACAAGAGTGGAAATTAAGTCAGGCTCTGCCCATATTTTGGATTCCTTGCAGATTAATCCATCCTGCCAGGTGCCAAAGCTCTTACAGCCATCCCAGGTTATTTCTCTGCTCTGGGTTATCCTGTGGGCTCTGCCCCATTGTCTCTGCTGTCACTGCTCCTGCTTTATGACCTGCAGCCCAGACTTTGCCTGCTGGATTACATGAGGAGCTTCACTGTGCTCCTGGTATCTCTAGAGACTTACTGTGTGTGATATCAGCTCTCACAAGCTGATAACGGTGTCACATGTTCTTTTCCATTTTGATGTGGTGTAATACAAGCTGTTATACAAGTTTTCATGTCTCAGGCTTTTTGATACAGTACATTTATTTTGTAATTCGAAGGGTTCTCAGACTCCAAAATGAACCAGAGAAGTGTTGACAGAACGAGCAGTAGGCACAGGGAAAAAAAAAGCAAAAACTGGTACTGAAAAGAGAGTGTTGGATTATAATATAATATATAACATGATTGAGGTAGCTCAAAGAACAGGGAGAACATCTTGCTCTGGAAGAAACTTCTATCAGTCTTTTCAGCCCACATCCAAATTGTGATGTTGTCTGGCTGTTTCCTCCACTACTGATAAACCAGACTCTGCAGATCCATGTCTGGATCAGTCACAAAGTCATCCAAACCTTGATGGAACGGGACCTCCAGAAGACTCTCCCAACCTGAATTCTTCTGTGATTCTAAATTGTTATACATGTAATTGCAAAGATCCATCAAACAGACTGTGCCAATCCAAGTTTGCCCTGAGAAACAGGACCTGAAGGATCTCTGCAGTTCATGGGGTTCAGCCCTTTGGCAGTGACTTCTGAACCCACTCCTTTATGGGCATTGCTTTTATTTACCAGTAAGTTTGCAAAGAGCCTTAAAAGTGCTGTAATCTTTAATCATGCTTTATTTACTTCTGTTTGTGTTGATGCAGCCAACTTTAACTTGAGCTACAGAGTAAAATTAGCCCTGCCCTGCTCTGCTCAGAGACCAAGCCACCCATGTAAGAATTCCTGGAGCTTCACCAGAGCTCAGCAGATGCTGCCTTAAGATGCTGACTTTTTGTTTGGTGCATATTTTTGCAGGTTATTTTTAGCCCAGTTATTTGTGGTGCACACTCTGAGGGTTTGAGAGGAGGTGTTATGTTGCATTTGCATACAGGGAAAAATCACAGCAGCAGCTTCTGCTGCTCCACCAGGTGTGTGTCCCTGGGCTTTGGGAAGGCAGAGGGGGCCACTGACCTTGCTCTAGATCATGTTATACCAATCGTCACCCACTTGCATCTGGTTGTAAATATAATATGACATGGAGGCTTTGATGGAGCTGCTTTCCCCTCCTGGGTATTTACACTCCAATCTCTGGGCTAAATTTGGGGGCCTTTCTGTCTAAAAATTCCCTATACAAGATCTGCAGTGGAGAGAGAGGAAAAAACCACCAAAACTCCTCCAAGGGATGGTAGTTCTTGATATTATTATTCCTTGGCCATTTTCCATGTAATTTAAAGTATCTTCAGCTAGCTAATGGAACAGAACTGACACTGTCTTATTATTTGACAAGCTAATTATCCAGCATGTAGTAAACAAGGTTTCATGTAAAGGCTTCATATTTTCTTGAGAGACAGACGTAGACAGTCCTGTTGCTTTTCTGAGCAAAAGGTTCAAATGTTGCACACTTCAGATTAGGCAATTTTATTTCTTGATGTTGTAGTCAAATAATTAAATCCTGCCTTGTCTGGTCGATTTGAAGACTCATTCCATCCATCTTTTCAGTACAGCTGCTGAACACAGAGGATTCATTTATCCCAGTATGTTCTGTGGCCAAATAGGAACTGCCAAAGTTTTATAATAATTTATACATTTATAATATTTTGGTAATAGTTACATATGTGTGTATTATGGAGAGATAACTCACCTTTTCCATGCTTCTTGTCCTCTAAAATGAATATCTGGGGATTTGGCAGTTTGACATATTCTGGAATCACTGCCTGATTTTATCTTCTGTATTTACAGAGGGTATATTTGACCCCATACAGCTTTAAATCAATTATGTGTCATCAGAATAGACCCATTGCTAAGGAACCTTGTTCTGCATGGCTGTAACTGTGTTAACAAGGAGCTTTCAAATGGAAAATGGTCAATTCCCCAAGACTTAGACACTTAGTTCTGCTTTCCCTGCCCAAGTCTGCTCCATTGAGTACAGAATACTCAATAAATGTGGTGTTTGCAAAAATCAGACTCAAAATGATGCATCATCCTGTTCTATGCTGAGCATTTTCTGAGGGGTACTCTTTGTTTGGTAGTTTTTAACAGTAAACTCTGAGTGTGAGTAAAGGCAAAATGTCCTTGTTGTGGTCTGAAATTGGTCAGATTTTTAACAAAAAGTTAAATTGCTTAATTCTGGGATTAAATGTAATAAATAGATTGGCTGTTTTTCAGTAGGTGGCACAATATATCTACCAACAACTAACAGAAAAATCAGGAACTTTTTAGAAAAAAAAATAAAATACCCAGACTGGTGGTTCTTACAATTGAACCTAAACCTTCCAGATAACCATGGAGTTTTACAGGAAGAGGAGGAGGCTTAAAAACTTCTTCATTCCTGTGATATTCCCAAACTTATTCTCCAGAGCTGATCCAATGGGGGTTGGCTCTGCTGTGCAGGGGAATTAGGAAAGATTGGTGTGATCTTTATTTATCTGCCAGCAAGGTGATGGGCATTTTTGAAAAGAACTCTCCTAAAGGAATCATCTGAATCTGCTCTCACTTCACACAAGTACAGTCAGCTGTCATCACTACCTACAGAGCTCTGAGATACCCAGTGCTTTAAAAAGGGATAGAGCTGCCTAATTATGTACAAAAGTCATGGAAGTCGGAAGTGACTGGATCATTTTCTCCATGCATAAAGCTTCTCCCTATTTTAACTCCTTCCTCCCTGCCAAGGCTTTTGGTTTATCTAAGAAAAATAAAAAGCAAGTGTAAAAATTACTTCAGCATCCTTTTCCTTCCTCCTTTTCATTCACAGCAGAGCCGTGGCACGTGGTGGCACCACAGCTGAATCCTGCCCTTGAGGAAGGCTCTCCCCACACTGCTCTCCCTGCATCCTTCTTCCCTGTGCCAGGGAGCTGGGAGGTGTCCTGTCCACTCTGCACTCAGGTTTCCTCTAAAGGAGCACTTGGAAGATGAGCCAGAACTGGGGTCCCCCAGGGTGGCAGGTTCAGGGCTCTCAGTTCTGCTTTTGTGGTGCCTCCAGGGCATCCTCACCCTGCAGGATCAGGGGGTGTGTCCTGGAGCCAGGACTGCCAAACCCTCTGCGGGGCATCCTCACCCTGCAGGGTTAGGGGGTGTGTCCTGGAGCCAGGACTGCCAAACCCTCTGCGGGGCATCCTCACCCTGCAGGGTCAGGGGGTGTGTCCTGGAGCCAGGACTGCCAAACCCTCTGCGGGGCATCCTCACCCTGCAGGATCAGGGGGTGTGTCCTGGAGCCAGGACTGCCAAACCCTCTGCGGGGCATCCTCACCCTGCAGGGTCAGGGCATGCCCAGAGATCCAGCTCAGGGAACTCCTCCCAGTCTCCCCAGCATTGCAAATTCAAGCACAATGAACTACAGAAATATAACCAAACCTACTGAGAGCATCTTTTGTGGTTTCTGATGTGATCACATCTCCCAGCTAATTTGTGTAATGTCTTTGTCCTTTTCTCTTTTCACCAAAACAAATTGAAATTTCTTCTGTGCTTGTGCCTTGCTCTGTGATTCTGTTGCATTCTCATTGTTTTACTGTCACTTTTATCTGCACCAGCCATGGTCATTTGGCCATTCTTGTTTTTATCAAGCTTTAAAAATGAGATACTTTTAAACTGCTTTTTCCTCACTGGGGAGACACTTTGTAAAGATCCACTTTCTCTACTTATTTATAATAAATTCAATCCTACTTAAGAAATGTGAGCATTTAGGCATGTGAGGACACTGACTAGATGAATCCTCCTTGGTGAAGTCATTTATTTATCTATGTTATAAATTAAGGAAATGGTGAGGAACACACAGTCCTGTAGCTTAAACCAGAAAGTAGCTTGAGGGAAAAGATATGGAGAGTGAACAAAGACAAGCAGCCAGTGGGGTACAAGGTTTGCAATCATGCTGAATATTTTCCTTGTGTGTTCCTTCTTTCTGGCTTGCAGTTTTTTTCTATCCTCTGTACCAGCCACTGTAGGACACACTCACTTTGCCTGGGCTGCACGAGCCTTCCGAGGGCAATTAGGACAACAGCTCTAATTTAGTTGTCCTAAATCACCCTCTGGAGGAGCCTTTCTTTTCTGCTGAAGCATCTAGAGAGTATTGTTTCATATTATTGGTATCTGGAATTAAACAGTGTGACTAGTCCATGAAAAGGACTTCTCTTTCTTTCCTGCTGTGCTTCAGATAAGCCTGGAAAGCGTCTGTCAAAGCAAGGGCACTACTGCAATTCCAGTGACACTTTACTGAACAAAGAGACCAGAGTGCAAAAGATAATGCAACACTAATTGCAGCAGTTATGACTTCCAACATTCATTTTTTAACTTTGAGAAAGTTGTTTGGGTTTTGTTTTAATCAATGTGGACAATATAAGAAATGGCTAAAGGAAGGATTGTCAGTATATTCCCCTGTATAAGGACTTACTGTTTTGTTTATTTGACCAATATTATTATGATAAAAATATCAGGAGTTGAATGTTAATAAGCATTTATTTTGTCTTCACTCATACAAGCACCTTTATTACCTGCAGTGAAGGTATCCTTGGAATGTGGTGCCTGTATAGCCAAGTGTTTCAAGGTTAAACATGCAGAGTTTGAAGCACAATCCCCTTTTCTGCCCTTGTACAAGTTCAGTGGTGCGTGTGAGGAGTAATTTCCTCCTTGCATCGGCTCCCAAAAGCTCTGCCCCACCCTGACCCAGCCCTGGCAGGCTCAGGGGTGACACCCCCACAGAGGTGGATTCTGTCCTTCCAAGACTCCTCAAAAATTTTGGCTGAACCATTTGTTTGTCTCAGCAGACTGTGAATAGCACCCAAGTCCACTGCTCCGTGTCTGAGGGGTATTGTTTCCGTGAACAGCTCAGGGTTTTCCTATGAGTTATCCCAAAGGCTCGAATAATAAACATGCAAACGATAGGCCAAGATAAGAACCAAATTAAGCTTTTTATCCTACCTTTAAGAAGTTTGGGTTGGAAGCAGCCAACTTTCAGATAATGCCACGACGCTGCAAAGGGATCTTGACTCGTGGAAGGCTTTCAAATAAAAGCAAAGCCAACACAGGGGTGTGTTTGCTCACATTTCAGAGACAGGTTATTTCAGAGAACTCTCTAGCCCATTTCCTATTTCCTTTGCCCTTGGGCTGCTGAGTAACATTTGCATTTTGCCCTAAAGCCACATATCTGCTCTCTGCACGGAAATTCCTGCTCGGTGTTTTCCGCTGGATTTCCTTCAGCAGCTCCATTGAGCAACTCCTTTGCCAGGGATCATTTCCTGAGGCCTCTGCTGAACACCACGTGACCTGGTTTGGGGGGATTGAAATGATCTTCACTTGAATTTTAATGCAACTTTCATTTGAACTTTTAAATAATCTCATAGTACTACATGTGGAAATTTGGGAACTAACAATGTAGATTATTGGGAAAATGCTGAAACAGGATAATTCCAGAAAGAAACTTCCACTTATTTTTTTAATTTCAAGCTTCCAGTTTGGTTGGAAGCACATTCCACCAGGATGCACTGATGTCAATATGTATCCAATTAGTTTTGGTCACTGTAAAACTGAGCTGTGGAGGTTTTGGCATCATCACTCCTGGCTAAACTTCTCCAGGAGAACAGGATGGCCCTTTTTCCTTGTTGGTGTTGGTGTGCTGTGGAAATTGGTGTGGCTTCTTTCAGGAGCTGAGGTGATTTTATCAGAAATGTGACAGAATACTGGATGTACCTCTGACTTTTTATATCTGTTGGCTTAAAACATCTTCTAGATTAGCACAGTCAGGAGAGGAAGGTAAATACAGCCTTGAATTTCAGCCCTGCTTTCTGCAAAGCACAAATCCAAATAGAGAAGCAGCTCCGGACAAGCTCAGGGTGCCAGATACCTTAGTCTAAGACTACCAGGCACAAAAAGGGATTAGAAACACTTACTGGAGTTAATAATTTATGTGGTTTATTCTAAAATTGCATCTAAAAGCCAAGAGAGATGAGGCATCTTTCTACTGATTATTGTTCTAAAGCTTCATGTGTAAGGTGAATTTTGCAATAGAAAATTGGTGGCAATCAGGATGGTTGGCTGTGTGGGGTGTCTCCTGTAACTTTCCTTTCTTTAAAACGTGGAGATAATTTAAATCTTTATTTTTTTAAGTCAGGAGCCAATAGTGATTACAAAGATTTCTGTAAATACTTTAAAAATAAAATTCTCACTCGTATGTTCCACTGGAAAAGAATGAAGATTCTGTCATTTCTAATCTCCTGTTGCTTTGGGCATCAAAAATGAATGCCATAAATCCCTCCTTGTTTCTGTTCAATCCCATCAATTATTGAGTGCTGAAATTGGGATGTGGGGGTCAAAATCCACTTGATTTTCATTCAGATTTTCATTTCCCAGAAATCTGAACATTCTGAATCTGCTTTTTCATTTGACACCAATCCTGACTTACATTGAAGTCTCAAAGGAGAAGGGACTTTGATCAAAGTCTCAATTTCTGGAGGGTTTATTTTTTGGTTATTTTTTAGTATGGTCTTTACCTTTGCAAGGAAAAAAATAATATTGACTTCCAGCCTGCCCAAACCATTTTCTGTTTAGGCTCATTGTCCCCTGAGTCAAATGGTTTAATAACTTCATTTATATAATTTAAGACTCAGGTTTTTATGAACACGTTTCAGTGACAGTTAATGATTTATTAGAGTTTAACAGTTAAAATAAAGTTGCTAAATGAGTTACATTCATACTGGAATTAATTTAAATCTAAAAGTCTCTTAAAGGAATCCTTTCAAGATGACACAAAAAAGGTTGCAAGTCAAAGGGGCACAGAAAATTTCTTAAATTTGTCTTCAGAACATACTTAGTAAATAATGATGAGGTAGATCTTGCCTGGGCTTTGACATTCACCAAAAAGGCCTATCCTGAAAAGCTACTTTTTTTCTGAAAAAGAAATAATCCCTCAGAATAACTTTTTGCTTTTCCTAAATTTCTCTTATTTCTCCAAGGATTATACAAGTTTTGGAATATCATCAATGAATTTTATCATCAAATTTGCATCATTTTCCTCTACAGAAAAAAAAAATATGAAAAATTCACTTTTAAATGTGGCCTGTGAGTCCATTTTTCATTGGAGTTTTACAAAGGAATTTGTATTTTAACTCACACACTGATGTGCATATTCCCTGAAAGTGATGTGAAAACTGATAAAAAAAAAATCTGTAGTGCTGCCCTTACCAGGAATTATTTTTAAATCTCAGTAATTTATCTTGAAAGACTCCACAATCAATATTATACAGCACTGTGAGCCTGCTGCTTTATTATCTTTTTTATTCAAGTGTGGAAAGATAAAGTATTGATTTTTGTTTGCTTCGTGTGCTGTAAAAACAAAGGAGAAATGTCATTTTTGAATGCCAAGGGTATGTGAGTATTGTTTTATTGATTTTGAATTAAATAAAAGTTATGTAAGGCAAGAGCTGACGTTGCTTTGGGGGAAAATAAATGCCAGAGAAATAAATTTTTAAAAAGTCAAGCAATACTATTGAAAATAATTTATGGAAAGTTCATCTGCCCAGCTGAGCTTTCAAACACTGTTTTGCTGTGAAATTCAGGGCAGTGAAGTCTAAATAATTCTGCACAAACTTTAACATCAGTGGGGATTGGCACTACCAAAAAAACCAACAGGACACTTCTCTTTTTGGGTATTTTTTGATGGTTTTGATGACTTACTGTGATGGCACAAGTGACTTCTCCAAGAAGCAAACTGAGATTTCGTATTTTCTCTGCCCTGTTTTTTTCCCCCAGTATCCAATAATTTATTTTAATATTTTTATTTTCTAGTTAAGGTGAAGTTTATCCATTCAGAAGGACCATTTGTTAAAATCTTTGGTGCCTTTTAGGATTAAGCTCCTGAATTTTTAACACAGGAGGAGGGAAACCACCTGCTGCTGAGAGACAGAAATGGTGTGAAGGCTTCATAGTGGGGGCAGCTTTATAGCAGAGACAGGGAGAAATTCCATATTTAAATGCATTTGGAAAGAAAATATTTTATAGCTGCACTGTAGGAACCACAGTGGTTGATGTGTCTCCAAGCACTCCAAGTAAATGAGATATTTTCTGTCACAGAACTGCTGCAGATCCAAAGAGTTCAGCACTGAAGTGCAGTCAGACCACAACCTTTAAAAAAAGGGCAAGACTTTTATGGCTCTGTAGTTCTGAATTTGTGTTTTCCTCTCCTTCCTTTTAACTGAGTGCTCCAGAAACGTCACACATATTTCAATTACCAGGGAGGAGTTTCTGTAATCCCAGAAAGGCAAGAATTTGCCAGCTATGAAAGTGGTGTAAAGCTTCAAGAAATATAAATGGGGGTGGAAATTCTTACGTATATAAATATAGTTACATAGATAGTGAGATGTGTGTGTATATATATTTATATGTATTTATATAACTACACTCTTCAGAGATCCTCACCATTACAATTACTTACACACACAAATACATAAGTCTGTATGAGGCAAGAAACATCTGTAGAAATGTTCCAACAGACTCAAACAGGCAGATTTGAGAAGACAAGAAACCTTTTCACTTCTTTTAAGTTTTGCTGCCCATTTGCTTTCTGCCCAGCAAATTCTGGCCATCTAATGAGGTTTTCAGACTAACTTGTAAGTGATTGTATTCTTTCCCTACATGCTGATCAAAAACTCTGTGTGTCAGCTGGGTAGGAATTAACACCCACCATCTGTTTTCAGTGGGATAGTTATCAGCACATGAGGGGGAAAAATTCCTGTATTATGCTGTTAGATAGAATTGGATTTCATCTCTGTCTGGCAGTGCTTTGGAACAGGAAAGAAAAAGCATCAGGAGTTTGAAACACAGAGATCAACCCTGTGAGTAAAGAACATTTATTTTTAATGGTTAAGTTTTGGGGAAACATTAAATGAAAATTTTATCCTGACAAATTATCAGTCCTGTCTTGTCATCAAATAACTCTCTGCAAACTGTTTGCTGTTATTTCCCATGTTGCTGTTCTGATACACTTATAAACTTCTCCATCATCTTGGCATATGTAATTAAAAACTTATTTCCCCATGGGGTTTTTTTAACTCTCCCTAAATTTTTACACATCCATCAAAAATGATGAAAATTTGGAAAAACACACAATCCCTTTATGGTGACATCCTGCCAATCACTTTGTGCCATGCAAGTGTAAGGGTGTTTGAAGGACTTGAGTTGCTCAGGTGACATAAGGGAATGGGGGAGAATTCCAGGGAGAGGAGGAAAGAGGTGGATTTTCAGACAGGGAAAATGTTCTGTTGTGAGCAGGGAAATGTTCTCCTTGTGTTTGCTGCTATTAGAATAACACTGTTACACTTATAAAAATGGGTCTTTTTATATCTTCATTAATAAATAGGTTCAAGATACCCCTGCCATCGGTTCTGTGTCTGATCCACTGGATTGTGGATGTTGTTTGTCAGTGGAAGAGGCACAACTGTAAAAGGTGAGGGGTTTACAAAGAGATTGAGGGGTTGGAGCGGGGCCAGAGAAGAGCAACGAGGCTGGAGAAGGGACTGGAGCACAAGTGCTGTGGGGAGAGGCTGAGGGAGCTGGGGGTGTTCAGCCTGGAGAAGAAGAGGCTCAGAGGTGACCTCAGCACTGTCTGGAACTGCCTGAAGGGAAGTTCTGGCCAGGTGGGGGTTGGTCTCTTCTCCCAGGCACTCAGCAATAGGACAAGGGGGCACGATGGGCTCAAGCTCTGCCAGGGGACATTGAAGTTGGAGAGCAGAAAAAATTCTTTACAGAGAGAGTGCTCAGGGATTGGAATGGGCTGCCCAGAGAGGGGGTGGATTCCCCATCCCTGGAGGTTTTTCACCTGAGCTTGGCCGTGGCACTGAGTGCCATAATCTGGTAAATGGACTGGAGTTGGACCGAGGGTTGGACTGATTATCTTGGAGGTCTCTTCCAACCCAACTGATTCTATGATTCCAGGCTTCCTTTTTCTGTGTTATTAAACAGTAACAGTCATTGTAATGCTTTTCCCCACAGCTATTTTGGCTCTCCAGACCTTGCTGAGTGTTCCCAGTATACATCAAAGAACCACAGCCTGGTCAAACTGGGAGTGGGGGCACTGGTTTACTTTCCAGTCTTGCTGTAGGACCAGAGCATGTGGCAAAGTAGCCTTTGACATGTAATTAGTATCTCAGAACACTGTAAAGGACTCACAAGCAGCCAGCAGAGTTTGCCTTTGCAGAATTCCATAGCTTACAATTTCTATTTAAAATACATGTTCTGGAACCAAGAGGGGTTTGTCATATCTCAGTGTGATAAGCATTGGTTACAATGGTTTCACCACTTATGAATAAATAGAAATAGTATTCTGGGAGTTCACAGAACCGAAGAATAAAAAGCAGAAAGTTATAAAATACCAAGTTCCCGTGAAAAATTAATTGTTTCTCCAACAGCATGACTGGGTAAGCTGCCATGGCAACAATTGCAGGAGACACACTCCCTCATCACATTTCCCCTCAAATTCAAGATGCATTTAAGGAGTGTTTGCTGCAGAGCCATACATGTATGGCTGAATAATGTATTTCAGCTCCAGTCACTAACAGGTTCAATGGCAGTGTTGTAAAATGCTTTAGGAATTCAGACATTCTCTTCAGGTTGAGATTGTTCTCATATGGTCAAATTCCCATGGACATCCTGTTTAATCCTGAGGAGGGCAATGGTTTAAATAAGGAGGAGACAGTTTAGGAGACAAGTTTCTGCCCCTGCCACAGCACTGGTTCCTATTTTACCCCCAGGTAACACCACACAGGATGACCAGATAATGTTCCTACCCTGAGATCAGCTCAGTTGGTTAAACCTTGGCTGTAATAATGCCAAAGTCATGGGTTCAATCCCCTGTGTGGGCCATTGACTTAAGAGTTGGACTCGATGATCCTTGTGGGTCCCTTCCAGCTCAGAATAATCTGGGATTCTGTAAGACTGACATAGTGGTATTTAACAACTTGAGGACAGTGGTATCAGTCAGCCCAAATTACACGTGATGAAAGGTAATCTTAAACTATCACAGCTCATCCTTTCACTGGAAAGAAAAGAACACAAAAAGAGATTTGGTTACTCTGTCTGGTATCAGAAATGTTGCTAATTTGGCCCTTAATCCTTTAGACACTGTCTGGGATTATGCCTAAAGAAAACCCTCGTGGGTTTGGATTCCAGGGCTGGGATTTGGATATTTTAATTTCTAACGGAAGGGGTCCCTCTGCTGGCTCCCGACAGAATTCCCTGCACAGGCTTGGGTTGGGGTTATGTTTGAAATACAAACATTTTGTAGTGATGCCGACAAATATTCACTACACGGTGAATGCAGCAATCTTGATATGACTTTAGAAACTAGTTTTACAGAGACATTTTCGAAAAAGTCGATTTTTCTTTATACTTTATTGATATTAACACAGTGATAAATAAAATACACTATATATTTTAAAAATCATGAGAATAATGCTTCTCAAATTGGGAGGGGTTCTCTTGAAAGAAAAAACCATTCTGTAAGCAAAATGCTAAAGATAAAAGAATTTACCTGAGTGAAGTCTTTCTTTAGAGCCTAATGTATGAATCAGAGTGCCTGTAAATCTGTCAAGGATATTTAGAGGAGTAACAGGTGAAATTTTACTTTTTATCCATATTAAATGAATTTTAAATTAAATATTTAATTAAATTTTAAATTAAATTTTAAATTATTTTAAATTAATACAACAGGTGTGTTCTAAATATTAATATCAGCACTGGGCTGGGATGTTGATACAGATTCAGTTTTCACTGATTTTGATCAAAATTTCGGAAAAAAACCCACTGAAACACCAATAATAATTCTTGAAATTACAGCTAATTAGGCAATGCTTCAATAACATAAGAAGTTTTGTGATTTTAACTGTTTATGGATTCCCACTGTCATATTCAGAATTACAGTGCAACTGCTTATAATGGGAACCAGTGGACTTTTGTTGAAAAATAAGATTATGGAATTTTGAATGAATCATGTGGCAGTTCCATTTTATGTATGAAATATATTCAGGTAGAAAAAATACTTTTCTCAGCAAACTGAGCCCTAATTGTTGTTACTCATAAACATTCAGCCAGTAATAAAAGTGCTGCAGTTCTAAAAAAAATGATGCTCAGGCTCCATCCACAGAGTTCACGGGGACAATCATCACACCCTGTCCATCTGCAAAGACTTATCTGCCTTCAGCAGGTCCTCTAATGCCCTCTGGGCTGTAAAGCTGCCACCCCTGATGGAGCACCCGGGGCTGTGGGTGCTCCTCACACCCCATTCCTGCTCCTTCAGCTCAGCCTTTCTGTGCTTTCCTTGTCAGAGCTGCAAACCATCACTCCCCAGCCATCACTCTGCCCTTTGGAGCTTTGATGGAGAGCCTCAGGAGTGTGTCAGACATACAATTCTATCCCCCTCCACTGATGAGAAGACTCACAGTGAACACATTTGTCAGAGCTCAGATGTCTCTGCAGACAAGCAATTGGAGCAGATTGGAGGGGTTTGAGTAGTGGTTCCTTCACCTCAGGTTGTTCACACTTTGTTACATCCTCACTGCCTCTGAGGTGCTCCTGAATAACCCCAGAGAGATGATCACAGACATTTCCACCATCATTTATTACTGAACTAATAAGGGAAAGCAAGTTCATTGGGGTCTGCTGAGGAGACAAGCTGTGAGTGTGGAATGTCATCAGCAAATCCCTCCTGGGAGCAGCTGCAACAGGAATCCACGTGAGCAGAACTCTGCCACAGTTAGAGTCAGTGTGCTAGCAGGTTGTTTGTGGCCAAAAGTAGGTGTCACAGATCCTGCTAAAACACAGGGTCAGGAATTTCCATCAGATGTCACTCAGGATGACAGAATTTCTGCACGATTCTCCCTCTTTTGCAGCTATGAAATATGTCGAAATGAGGGTGTATGTGACTACTCATAGCTATTATTTCTGTCTCCCAGCCTAGAAATCCTTCACAGTACCATGGCAAATAATCTGCTGGTTGCTGCAGAACATAGGTTTGAAGATATTATTTTGCACAGATAATCTCCACTCTGAAATTACTCATTATTTTCAATATCAGAAATATGTAATGGGGACCCAAACACAGCATTTTTGCTGCTCACTCCTTGCTTACAATTTCAGTCAGGAGTGATGCTTTGATGTGAGTTGTAAACATAATCATCAAAGATAAATCAGGATGGGCATCCTGGGTAATCATTAATTACTACTATGTATATTAATTACCACTATCATTTTCTTCACAGTGCTGTGGAATTTTTTCCAAACCACCACAGCATTTAGGAAATAAAATTCACTTTGGCTCAGAACTTCCACAAGGAAAGTGCTGATCTCTAATCCCCATCACAAATATTTGGTTCCCACAGTTTTAAGGGTTTGTACCTGAATTGACTGGGAGGGCAGGAACATACTAGAAGGAAACAGCAACTGAGTGCACAGCTGCACCTGAATCCCATTCTCTTAACTCTCCTAAGAGTTTATAATTAGAGCTGGAGCTCAAAAACTAGATGACACTCATTAAAATGCTCCTTTGAACAGTGAGCAAGGCACTGTGTGTGTAAAGATACCTCAGCACTGCTCAGATATACTGGAAAGTGCTGCCCTTTGGGGGAAAAGTTGGCCTGGAATGTCAGAGTATTTCTCCAAATTCACATTGCTTTACTCACTGTTTGGTGTTTTGAATAAAAAGGTGAACAAAGGCTAAGGAAAATTTATAAATATAGTGGATACTGCCTGGCATCTCCTCCAGCTCACCAAGGAGCAAACCAGACTTGAATGGGCAAAAAGCCATTTACTTTATCCCCAATTAGAATAGATTTTTGTAGCATGAAACAGAGGTACAGTGCAAACAGCACCTCTCTCATGCACATCCACACTGTTTTTCCCAGGCTCAGCCTCACTGCTTCCCCCCAGCCCTGCTGCTTTGCCCTACCCTGAGAGGGGCAGGACCAATGGGGGGTTCCAGTCAGTTCTCCTTTCTCCTCCAACCATTCCCCTGTGCCCCATTTCTGGGAGGAAATACCCCCCTGCCGTGGCAGGGCATCTTCTCCAGGCTGCATGTGGGTGTCTGCTGCCCCATGGCCTCTCTGTGTCTGCAGGGCAATCCTTGCTCTGGACCTGCAGCACCTCCTTGTCCCGCCCGGCTGTTCCACACACCTTTCCCCTCCTTCCCAGCTTCTTTCCCCCACTCAGACAGGTTTCCCCTGAGGCCCCACAGACTCCACTGCAGGTCTCAGCCATACCCTGCTCTAGGACCACTGTACAGCCCCCTCACCTGCATCCAACATCACCCTGATAGAGACTCATCCAATTTTCCCCAAACACCTGTGAGGTTGTGACTTGCAATCCCACAGCACCTGTGAGGGTGTTTATTTATAACCCTGCCAGACTTTGCTCTGCCAGGTGTGGGCTCAGCTTGTGCTCCAGAGGATATTAGGACAAACAACTCTAGGAAGACTTGTCAGTGAGTACTAGTCATCTTTATAAGATATTTATTAATTGTTGAATTCATCAAGTTTGTTTTCTTATCCTTCTGCTTGCTGCTACATTTTTATTGTTTGGAATTTTGGTGATGTTGGGTTTTAGTCATGAGTTTTGTCTGTGGGGCTTCAGAGAAGTAATTCAGTTTTCCCAGACTTCTGAGAGGATCTCTGAATTCTTAAAGGGAGTTGTTAAACCCTTTGCATCATCATTTCTGTAGCCAAGGTCGTGTAGCAGAGGCATCTGAGTGGATGGGGAGTGGGGATCTCGAAACTGTCTTTTTAGAGACTTGTCATTCTGGTGAGCTGTTGCAAAGCGGGTAATTGCATGAGGAATGGCAAAGAGTGACTAACAAACTGCATTGTGTGGGTTTGCCTTTGATGCAATGATTCTTGCCTAATTAACTGGATTTAGGGAGGCCTCTCTGAAGCCTCAATACAATGAAGAACTTGTTTAGTTTCAATCACATTCTTAATTCCCTTTACAGTTTGTGTATGTTAAAGTGCTGGTTTCAAGCAGAGCTTGAGCACAAAATTTCAGACCTGAGCATTATGTAAAATATAAAAAATGGTCTGGAATATGCATTGAAGTGCCATATGCCTTGCAGTCCCAGGCTTTTGTCACCTCCTAATGAAGCTGGGCACTGTTCTCCTTGCCCTAGTCCTCTCTCAGTGACAACAGAGAAACAAGCTCTGACCCAGAGAGGTAAACAGGATTGTATGTCTGAATCAATACACCCACGTAAAATATTGGCATTTAGATTGAGAAAGTAATTCATAGTAAGTTTGGTCTAGAGTTTTAAGTACTCTATAATGAGTTGACTTCTATCTGCTGCTCTAGTAATTGATAGCAGTGGCACCTTGTTTTTTCCAAGCACATCTACATTTCCCAGGTGGATTTGATGTTGGCATTTCTACAGGGACAAAATAATTGGGCAGCAAAGTTGTTTGCACAGAATCAAAGTTGTATAAACTGCAGTGGGAATAACATTGTTAAGGATCAGCTACTTCTGAGATCCAAAGTTGGCTGTGGTGCCTCCTTTGTGTTAGTGGCTGCATTTTCCAGAAAGCTGAAGTTGTAAAAAAAGTATCTGAAATCATTCAGCACTTTGCTTGCATTAGAATATGGTGTGTGATGATATTGGGCTTGAGTAATGGATGGGGTTTGAAAAAAGAGCTTTAGCAATTGCTGCTCCATAGCTAATGTTTAATAGGAGGTGGAATCCCCTTAAACACAATTGGAAAGTTCAGACCAATCCATGTGTATAATTGGCTCAAAAACTGCTTGAAAAGACAAATTTCTCTTAGCACTGCCTATTATATGAACAGTGGGAAGTGTTTATGGACCTGAACAAATTAAGGACTGCGGGTAATCACTGACTGAAGGTAACTTGTTGGGAAAATATTCCTTGGTTGTATTGGATGTTGTTTGCAGGTACACACTCTTTAAGTTCCCCAGTGTCTTTTTGCCAAGGGGTATATTATACCTGTTTGAATCTCTTTAGAAAAAAAAATCTGTTGAAGACAGCAAATATTCAGAAAGGGAGAACAGAAGCACAGTAACAAGGAAATATAAGATAAAAATTATTTTTCTGATAACCGATTTGAAAACTCTTTCGGTTCTTGTCCATCTCACATTCGCCACTAGAGGGGGGTAAGATATTTTCAACTTTCCTCCTTTTTAACTTTTGCAGTTAAAACATAATTCGATTTTTGAAAAGGTGATTGACACAGTACCATATTCTTTACCTCGAGATTTTAAACAGATTTTTCCTTTTTTGTTAGTAGGTCTTTCCTTCCTGCCCTTTTGTATAGGAAATTGTGGTCAGTGGGAGGAAAAGAGGCCATAGCTGAGGGTCAAACATTTATTAAGATTTCCTTGATGGAAAGTCTTTGGTGTTGGCATAAGGACATAGAAGGTGATGCTTTGGCATGGACTGCTGGCAGCTCCCACTATATGGTTTTCAAAATAAGGAAAAGCTTTTTACATATTGTGTTTCTACTGGAGTTTTTATCTGTAAATTCTGCCTCTCTACCTTAGTGTTCTATTCCTTGAACAGTAAAAAGGTCTGTGCACTGATCATGCTAAAGGTTGGATAAAGTAGCAGGTCCTTTCAGGGATGGTGCTCAGCAATTCAGTCTCCAGGAAGCCAAGCCCAGTTAAGGTATCTCAAGGTGGGTGTACAGAAAGGAAGACATGGAAAAATCACAATAGTCTCTCCCAAAAGTCTGTATCATGCCCATATTTAAGTTCCTCTGTGTGTCTGAGCATTTGGAATTTCATGGAGTGTCAGAGGGTTCATTTGGGAGTGTATCTTTAGATGGTGGTGTTCAGTTTTTCTGGCTATTACTGCAAAGGTATCCAACATGCCTTTAGGTGAATTCATGTCCCACTTTCAACTGTTGTATAAAGGTGAATAATAACATCATTGAAGAAAACATTTATTATAAACTATGTGGTAATAATATTTCTTAGACTTCAGTCAAAAAAATACCAAGTATGACTTAATAGATAGTTTTAGCTCAAGTAATTGCAACCTGTAGGGCACTATCTGATTTTTCATTCCTCTTAGATCTTGTATTTGCATTTAATATTAATTATTCAAGTAAGAGAACACGTTCATTTCTACAAATATCAGGTTTCTTGAACCGAATATAAAATCTGGTGCACTGCTGAACAATGTTTTGGCTGTTGTAAGGAGTTTACTTTGAAGTCTTGGGAGGGAATGTTGGTTGTAGGAAGGAATATGAGAAGCACTTGCACCTAAGAGAAGGCATTCCAGCCTGCAGGTGTGATTAGTC
This sequence comes from Pithys albifrons albifrons, assembly GCF_047495875.1. Classification (NCBI taxonomy): domain Eukaryota; kingdom Metazoa; phylum Chordata; class Aves; order Passeriformes; family Thamnophilidae; genus Pithys; species Pithys albifrons. The sequence goes on along the minus strand of NC_092471.1, from coordinate 3,069,135 downwards.
TGCTGGCAGGAGAGAGGGAGAAACACACTCTGGTTCTTGGGCATTGTTTCCTCACCATTTCCGTGGGCTTTGGGAGCTGGGCACAGAAGCAGAATATTCTTGTATTGTAAATTAACTTACCCTTTTTTAACCTTCAGCTGCCAGAATTAGTTGTTTGGCTTTGCTTTTTTTGTTTGTTGACTGACCAAATTCTCTTTTCTCAATGACTTCTGAATTATTTTGCAAAGCTTTTTTGACTGCTTTATCTCCCATTTCATTTCCTTTAATATCTCCACCGGCTGGAATCCATACAAAGATGACATTGTTGCTGTGACATATTACCTGATTATAGACATCAATAATTTCCAAAGCTGTTCCTACTCTAGTGATTGAAATTTCTAGGATGATATCCACGGCACTTAAAAGATCTGGAGAAGTGACAGATTGTAAAGGTTGTTCTTCAGCAATCTAATTCAGTGCCATCAGGACAGCAAATAACTCCACAGTATAACCAGGGAACTAATCTAACTGGCTTCTTCAACCTGAGTCCACACATAGGAGGCCACTAAATCCCATCCCACTATGATATCTAGAATGGTGAAAAAAACCCCAAAAAACAAAGAAAAAATAACCACAAAAAAACCCACCAAAAAACCCCACAAAAAACCCACAAAAGATTAATAATTTAAAAAAAAATAAAAATTAAATTATGGCAATGACATTTTTAACCAAGTAAGGTTTGGCAGAGAAGGCAAAAGAGGGTAGCAAAACTTCAAAGTGAAATTAAAATCAAATATTTGGAGGCCTGGTTGGGCTGGCGTGGTGTTCTCACATCACCAGGTCTAGGAAGCCTCAAAAGATGGGCTGAGGGATGTTTTGGCTGAGAAAAAGTGCTGCAGACCTTCTAGTTTATGTTCTTCAGTAATTAAAATCTTGCATGCTCTTAAAAATAGTTCTCATTCTGGGCAACTCAAAATATGGACTCTTACATAGAAATGACTGCTTAGAATTCCAGCAATTACTTGTCTTAGACAAGCACATTTCAAGTGCTGAATTCTTTCCCCCTGTTTCTCACATATTAAAGGGATGTGGTGAATGTGGTGCTGTGTTGATGGTTGGATTTGATGGTCTTAAGTCTTTTCCAGCCTTCAGGATTCTCTGAATCTCTGGCTGCTTTCTCCACAGTTGTTCCAAATCCAACCAAACTGGTCAATGGTCCATTCCTTGCTATTTTTTTCACTGCACTCCCTTAATCTTTGAACTGCCAGCAGTGAGATGGTTTCCTGTGAGCAGAACCTGCAGCTCCTCATATCTCTTTACTTGCCCATTTCACTGCCCCTGCCAAGATTTCCTGAACCCTTTACTATCTGATTTTCCAGCATATTTCCCTGTTTTGTGGTGCTCCAAGGAGCTCTGGCTGGTTCACTCCTACAGGGAAAGTCTCTGCTCAATAAGGAAAATGTCTGTGCTTTCATGACATGATCTCTAAACTCCTCCCTGATAACTCAATCGCTGCAAATATTAGACAGGGTCGTGGCAGTCCCTTGGGGAGTTCTGAGGAGTCCTTTGTTTTAATGCTGTTTAAACATTTCTTTTAATGCTACATTTTTAAGCTATTCATTAATAGCCACCATCCTCTATCCAAGCAGCTATAATAGAATGGCATGTCCAAACCATGAAGATCAACACAGATCAGCTTGCTAAATATTTGACACATGCAAGTAATTTAAGTCCAAATTTTAGGTTTCAGCAAGTGAATTCTTTCTCCGTTTCCCATGAGCCCCTTGATGTACTTCTAATTCTTTTTTCCTTCATTGTTCAATTACAAAACTGAATTTGATGACCATAAGTCATTACTCAGTCATTCCTCTAAATATTTAAATTCTGCAGTAAATGTCATTTTTCCTTATTATTGGAGATATGGAGGTAATGAATTTTCAGTAGCTTGAAAGAATTCATAGATAATTTAAATTACCCACTTCTGTGAATACCTGACCTGAAAATTACCCTGTGCTTGTGCTGAAGTTTGACTGGGCAATGTTGTGTGTTCTGCAGTCCTGACATTTCATTATCTTGTCATATTATGATATATACAATGGAAGAAGAAGCAGTTTTAAAGCAAGGCTTAACCAGATCTGCTGTTCCACATTAATCCTTCTCTTTTTGTCCTTGTAATCCAAAAGGGAGGCTTTGGGTTATGCAGGAACATTGGGATATATAGATATGCTAATTTTCAAAGTGCACTATTATAATTAATTTACTTGTTCTGTACCTTGAGTTGACCACTGTCTTCCTCACTCATCCCTTCATTTGAGAAAGCATTTCCTGCAAACTGTTGATCCCTTGTCCATAAAATCTGCTGGGAAATTAAGGAACTTATGACTCTGTATGTGTTAAACTTTATTTTAAAACAATGTCACAGGCAAGATTGTCCCTTTTTAAACAGGTCATTATGGTAGTTCTGTGTCTATAAATACAACACATAAAGCTCCTTATTACCAAATGCTTTATTAACATCAGCAGACAGTCTTATGACATGATCTATGGCTGATTGATTTGCCTGAAAGCCACTTTAATACTGAGGAAGAAGATTATTCATCTCCAGAAAGAATGACAGTCAACAATAAATCATTTCCTCCATTTTCTTACATAGTGATGAAGTTAAGGCTATCAGATGATAAGAACCTAAATCAAAGCATGATCTGTTTTTTCCTTTTTTTTAATAGGAAGTGCATAAAATTGCTTTCTTATTTTTTGATCAACTTAATGCTACAGCCACAATCACTGCATATTTGATGAGCTATCAGAAATTTAACATGGGCTTAACATTTAACAGCATGAACATGAGCCTTTCCTACCCTAACTTTAATTTTACTTGATATTTAAGACCATTTTAACTTGTTTTACAACCTAATGTACTTATGAAATTAACCAAATTTAAGACAACTTCTACAATATCAATGTTGAAAGTATGGCTGAGTAGGGTTTGAGGCTTCTCAACTGAAATGTTTTGCTGATCCAATAGCTGGAATATTTATGGAATGGTTTTATTCCTTTGTTCCTTGTGTATTTTTCCCTTTCTGTACTTGTAACGCTGAGTTATGACATCCCATAAATTGTCAAAGCAGAAGAACTGCAGCAATAAGATGCTTTCCAACAACCCCAAATTGTAGGGGCAAGGCAGCAGAGTCTCCTCCTTTGCCTGTCCTCAGGACGTGTTCAGTGGTGACTGAAAGGCTGAATTTCAAATGGATTCAGGAGTTTTAGGAATGCTGTTTTGAGCACTTTGATATCTGACTGGCCATGAGTGGGAACAAACAGCCAAGGAACGAGAGGCGAGAGCAAGTTTGCAAATTGGATGGTGATTTTCCAGACCATGAGGATGCCCTGGGTCAATCTGCTCATGCCCTGTTGGGGTTTGGAGAAGTACAGTGTGGATTATAAAAGAGAGAAAGAGGACTGTGATAGGACTAGAAAAAGGGAGGGGAAAAGTGGCAAAATGATATTTGTTTCTGCTTTTTTACAAAGTCTTTCCCCTTACTCTGGAGTTTAGATAATCCAATGAATCAGGGACTTCCTGGTACTGTTCTGCTTTGGGTTTGCTTTTTAATAAATCCTTATTGGTTTTAGCCTTCTGGAAGCTTTATTGAGGTTTTGATGTTTCTCACTCTGCTGCTGGAAACCCACTTAGCGTCGCCTTATCAAGTGCAACTAATTAACATCAAAGGGATATTGTTCTTCATTATCGCTCTCTGATCAGCCATGTACACCCTGGATGCTGAATTGGCTCTTTGCAGTCTCATTCACTCTGCTGCCTTTAAGGTTCTTACAGATTGCCTCCTTCATTTGCACAGTGTTCCACAAGTTAATATGCATATGCATTTAAGTGGAAAATTACCTCTTCCTGAAGGACCATCAGACCTGTCTGATGGCATTGCTAGAAAATAAGACTCAAATATTTCACTGCTAAGGGGCAAAGCTTGTCTGTGCTGTTTTATTTCTCTGTTCCCTCTTTATTCACAAGGTCCATGATCAAAACCCAACCAGCAAATTTCTGGTAGAATTAAATTTATCTCAAGGGATCTGAGTTCTTTATACACCTGAGAACCCCTAAGTGGACAAAGGGCTATATAAATACCCTGACCATTTTCTATTTTCCTGCCATCACAGTCTCCTAATTCCATCCTATCTGTACAGGAAAGGCTTTCCAGTTCCTGGAATGAGGAGGGAATTCCATATATATATATATGTATGTGTATATATAAACACACACACACACAGACTTTCAAAGGACTAAGTTTCTACTCAGACATCTCAACACAATGTCTGACTTTCCATTAACTCTCTATTTCCTCATCTTTTAAAGAGCCTTAATCAAAGGCCTGGGCTTTTGGATACCTGCAAATCTTTGGAATGGCTTTTCCATTTGGAAGGGGTTATCATATAAAATTCAATGGTTAATTAAAAATATGTGCTCTGAGTGGCTGTTTCAGTAAACTGTTTTATTACCTGTATTTCTATAATTTCAAAATTAATGGTCTAGATCAGGCTTAAAATATAATATACAGCAAAATGTACTGCATGAATGAAATTATGGAGACTTGTACATGGTGACCTTTTCTTATTAGAGCTGTTCACCTTTGCCAGATTTCATCCCTTATAAAAACTGATATTTAATACATCTTAGTCTAAAATTATCAGTTAAAAATGCTTGTTAACATGAATATAATTACTCTCTGGCTAGGATATGGTTTGCAAAAAGTAGCATCCCACAGTCAAATTGAAAGGTAGTAGAAAACTTGTCTGTATTAGACAATGCTTTAAAAAAAATAAACAAACCCATTGTGAAGAGTGTTATTGTATTCCTTTAGGCTACATCACATAAAAGCATCTGGGGGTGGAAATAAAGATGGATAAAGAGGAGGAAAAAAAATGAAGATCTTATTATTCAGTATAAGTTTTACTTAAGTTTTATATACATAAATATGAACCATCAGAAGCTGCATTTGAATAGTTTACATAAATAGGATGTGTGACAACCCTCCTGCTCATGTCCCCTGGAGAAGACCAGAGAGACCTTTTTACACTTAAAACCAAACCACCACTATTAATACTGGCTTGGTAACTGTTTCTCTTTCACCATGTAGAGTTTGACCATATGACTTTTGTAATTGTCAAGCTTAATTAATTCTTAGCAGATCCCAAGAACTCACACGCCCCAAGCACAAAGGTACAGGTGCTGCTGCTCACTGTGGCAACAGGGAAAATTTGGCTCAGTTCCCTTAAATACTTTAATTGTCATAGAAATCTCTTATTGACTGTGGTGCCTATTTAGCCCTTTTGGGTTTTCCATAAGTCTGGAATGAGTCGTCTTGTATTTGGTACCGGCTGAAAAATGTAATTTGACGTTTTTCAAATGAAAACCGTCATGGTATTTAAAGATGAACTTAAGCTCTGCTAATTCTATTAAACTGCAGGCTGCCAATGAGTTATAAAGTCTAATTAATCATTTTGTCAGCTTTGCCTTCTGAAGCTAGTCAATATAAATTTGAATAAATAGGAAGCTGTTGACCCAGGCACCTCTGGATGTTCTGAATAAAGATGTGCCAGTAGGAAAATACTCTAAATATCCCCTACTTTGGCTGCACAGAGTATGCACAACATGGAGGGGAGTTCTGTGCTTGGTGTTGGTCTTAATTTAAATTATTTATTTGTGGTGATAAATAAAGGACTATGTGTAGTCATTTCTCATGTGTTTTGTCTAGACAGTGGTTTCTTTAAAGATAAAAACTTTTCAGCCCAAGTTTGTCGCTGACACTGCAGTGTGACCTGTCACATCAGGTTGCATCAGTAGAGCCACGTTATGTAAAAGTAATGAAATGTGACTGATAGAACCCAAGATACTGTAACATACTGTAACATTATGTGTCAGCATTTCTTTAATGGAGCCTTTCAGGGATGCTTTTTTTGGTAAAACTCCTTAAATAACCAGTTACAAGAAGCAAGGAGCTGGAAAATATCTGCTCTCAGTTGCCGCAAGGAACACATAAAACAAACTAAATAAAAATTGTTTCCAGTAATTTTAGAAGATACATATCTGATATGTAAAGTTACAATAGTGAGGCAGACGCATCATCCCGAGTAACTCTGTGCTGTGTGAAATGGCTTTCCTGATCCTGCACAAGAATAAAAATTTGCCTGTTTTTGGCACTGGGTTATCAAGTTGTCTCCTACCTAGCAGAAAAACTTCTGTTTCCCTAATACATTCTAATCATGGAATCATAGAATGGATTGGGTTGGAAAAGACCTCCGAGATCATCAAGTCCAACCTTTGGTCCCACTCCAGTCCCTTTACCAGATCATGGCACTCTGGGAAAACTCATTTTCATTTAAAAAATCCTCCTGATCTTAGAAACAAAATGATTATTTACATTTCTGGAGGTCGGATTGCATCTTGCTCTGAATACCTGGCAGGCTTTGGAACCTGCGAGCAGAATGGCAGCGTGTGAGGGATGTGACAGATAAACCCCCATTGCCAGCGACATCCTTCTTCGCACGGGAGAGGCAGCAAACTGTTTGTCTTGAGCAGATTAACAGGGAAGGTTGTTTTTGTTTGTCTGACTGGTCAAGGACAATTTACAGTTCAGTTACTCTGAAGGAAAGACTTGTTGATTTGAGAGCACTCCTATTATAGCTGCAGGTAGAGGGTGATGGATTCAGCCGTCTGGGTGATGAAGTGCAGCCCAGGAGCCTGCAATGCCCAAAATAAATAAAACAGGGGACATCTCTCTGCTTCAGCTACTTAACAGCGAGGGTTGCCACGGAGGTGTCGCCTTCTGCAGGAAGGGACCAAGGATTTCCATGTTCCCTTCAGTCCAAATGTATCTTGGACTCTTTGAGAATATACAGAGTTGCCCAGAGGCAAAACAAGAGGAATAATCCTCCCAGAACTTTGCTATATGACTTTTGAATCCCAGTAGGTCAGAAGGAAGTTTAATACTTCCTACAAAACGCTCTCTTTACGTAGTTAAATGTGTTTTCTCAGGTTTTTTTCTTATCTTTGAATTTTTGAGACGAGTTGTTACAGATCTGGTTCGTTCCTTGGCTGTGGAAGAGTGTTCTGTGTAGAATGTCCTCTCTTGGAACAACCACTGTGACAAGGAGTGCACAAACTTTCTTGTAGGTTTAATTGATCTCTTAATTCTGTTGCTTCTTGTCTGGTTGGACACTACCCCTGACAACCATTATCATTCCATTAGAGCAGCTTTGTCAATTTTTAATTGCCTATAATTTCTTTTAAGATATACTCAATACAAACAGCAACTTCTGGTTTATTCAGCAACAGGAGTTGTTCACTGTGCTACTGAGCTTTTAACTAACAGGAATTTGTCTGCTGTGTAATGTTAATTTTTATTATTTTTCTCTTGGTGATGAGATAAATCACTGCTAACAATACTAATTCCACCATGTCCTAGTCGATCATACCACTACAAATTTGCATTTAAAATGAAAATTCATATGCTTAAAAAAACCAAAACCTTTTGAAACTGTAGAAATAAATCAGTAAAAATGTGTATTTCCCCTCCACCATCCTGCACATTGAATTCCATGCTCTCTGGTGCAGAGAGGCTGTATTGGCTGATACTGAATTTTGCAGTATGTTCTGGTGCAAATAACTCTAAAACTGACAGATCTCATATCTACATACCTGCTGATTTTTAATTCAGTGAGACCAGGAAGAGAAAACTGTGAAAAATTCCTGTCTCAAGCCCAAAATTCCAGGTCCACTTTCCATCAGGAAGTGGTGCCTGTGGTAGCTGAGTGTGCCTCTTTGTTCCATGTCATGGTTAGATCAAGGACTGTCATATTCATATTTCATATTATTTCCATCTTGCAGTTCAAGCAGCAAAGATGAGATCTCGACTGAGAGATCATATGTCCAGTGTCATACACTTTATTTCCAAATGCAGTTCTGTAGTTTTTTTTCTTTTTCAAGATATATTTGGCTTTTTTCAAGCACTCAGATTGACAAAGTACCCCAGAGGTTGATGGGAGCACCTAAAACCCTGCACAGACCTTTTGTGATCCTGTGTCCTTGTTGTTCTTGAGGTGCATTTTGATCCATTGAAATACTGTGAATAAAGTCTGAATGGGACCTTTAAAGTACAGGGAACTGGTGATTCCACATGAAGGACTTTGACACACAAAAGGCACGTGGAATTCGCCTCTTCTGCCCTCCAGAAAGGGATGAGAGCAGCAAACCAGCCTCCTGCTTTGTTCTGTGTGAGCCTTGGAAGGACAGATAACATTATTGCAGGAAACACTCCAGAGCAACATGGGATAGTTCCTTCAGCCAGGACTCGTTGTTGTTCCTCTGATATCATTATTCTCTGCTTAATATTGATCTTCCATTGGTGGGCACAAAATACCATTGTCTGAGTGTTCTTTCCTTTGCTATCACGAGGGCCCACATGGGTGAACACCTGGCACTGCAATAACAGAGACTATTTTAGGGAGAAAGAGGAAGGGATGATGGTGGAAGAAACGGTTTGACAGTGAAGAGTAACATCAGTGTGACTGTTGAGGTTTGGGTTGTTGTTTGGGTTTGGTTTATAAATCAAAAAAATTCAAGGTGAGAAAGCGTTAGGTCTATATAACAAATTAGCAATTAATAACATTATAAAAAATATAACGAGTAGGTAATAACAGAGATGGAAATGTTGTCTAAAGGGTTTCAGTGAAGACAAGCTCAGCTCTGGAGGGCAGAACTGTGACAGTGGCTCTGGTTCTGCAGGTGATTTTGGTGTCCTCTGGCATTTATTTATCAATCTGATTGCAGGGGGGAAATGAGGACCTGACACTGCAACACTTTTTTTAATCAGCAAATCCCTCCTGTTTGAAATCCAAATTTTGTGTGTAGAACACTTAGGATTAGATTTGCCAGTATTAAAACTTTCTTGGATTTTTTTAACAAGTTTTGCACAACTCTATTCTTCCTGTTGTACAGGTTTATTTTTTTTACCCTTTCCCATGTTTTTTTTTCAACTATTTTTAGTTTATTTCATTGATTTTAAAGTTTTACTTGCCTGTACTTCCAGTAAGCTTAATATGTTGCACTTGCTCTGCACAAGAGTACAATAATTATTGAAACTGCCAATGAAAACCAACTGCAAAACAATGAATAAAATGCGTGCTATAAATAAGGTATTGAATTCTATTTGACTGCACAGGGCAACAAAGTAAGAATTGCTGAAGAGCCCAATAAACGAGGTAAATGGTCTCACTTGAAGGTGTTGTGTCTGTCCAAACCCACATAGAAACAGTCACAAGTTAATTTGTATGAATGTGAAATCAAACTTGCAAGTACTTAATAAATACATTATTATTTGTTCTGGGAGTAGTACAAGAGAAACACCAGAGAAAATTCAAAAATGGGCTTATTCTTGTCCTTTTCCTTCCTCTTCATAGTGAGAATGAATGTAGAGGAATTTTTAACTAAATTAAGCAGTTCACACATGAGCCATTGCCCATCAGATACTCTTAATGACTGTCTTGACCAGTACATGAAGTTTTAATGAGTGTTGAAGAATGAAAATGGTGAATAAGAACTGTGGGCAGGACTAGAAGGTGACCAAGCTCTGAGTCTCTGCAGCTCAGCTGCCAAACAGATATTTAAGAGTCTGACTCCTCAAATAAATGTTCGGAGCAACCTTGAGTGTCAATTCCAAAATTTCAATGGCATTTTTTTCCACTGAAAATTTTCTTTCATTTGAATTGAGTCAGCTGAAAATCAGGTGGCCCAAATGCCATTTAAAATGGAGGAATTTCTGCATATGTGAGAGCCACCCTTGAAAGCTCAAACCCAAATCAGTGTGTAGCTGGTGATAACCAGGTGAGATGTTTTGGTTACCCCTCCAAAAGCAAAACCTGTACAAATCATGACATTTGAGACCAAAGGGGACTTGGTCACCCCAGTGTGATTTTAATGGCAGAAGGAGCTAGAAATGAATGTGCTTTACCAATGGCATGAAGAGACTGTAAATGCATCCTGCTTGTATAGAATTTATTGCCTTTTCCTCTCTGATCAGGGAAAGCAAAGCAGCCCATCCCTGCACTCAAGGAAATGAGGGAATCAATGGCATGGAAGAGGCAAGAACAAACAAACAGAGGCTCTGCCTCAGCACAGGAATAGTCACGTTTAGAGTAGTGCAGGTTAAGCAAAAAAGTTTCTTCTTTTTTGCACAGCCATTTTTCATTTTGCTCTGCAGGCTTTTAGGGTTATTAAATGTCTGGATTTCAAAGTGTATTTCATCAACCCAAGCAGTCTCCAGGAGCCAGATTTGGGGGTTGGTAGCAAGCATCACTCTCACTAATTTCATTATGATATTTTTCATTTATATTCAAGAAAGCAATGTTTGCCCCCACAGTGGTCTGTTGTATGAAATGGGATAACAACTGGAATTCTAAATGTTTCAAAATAATTTTAATGTCTGGGTTCTCTGGAAAAACTCCTCCTCCCTAAAGAATAAACAATTATTTATTAGCTAACCAAGACAATCTATAATGGGATCCAAAAGCATCTACAGGGCACAACATGTTGCAGACAAGACTTGTAAATTGTGCAGAGAAAACGGAACTCAAAGCAAGTCCCCCAAGTCCATGAAATGTATTTCTGCCCCCCTGGGCCAGCCCTGAATTCCTTGCAGTGCAGGTGCTGAAATGTGTCCTGCAGTTTTTCTCTTTTGTAGACAAAGTGAGTTGTTTCTGTCCCCCACTGCAGCATTGTGTGTGCTTTTCCTCAGACTAGAGCAAAATATATTAGTATGTTTGAAAGAAAAATTATACCAAATCATCCTGTTTTCTTGTTGGGTTGTGTTTTCATACTTCAGGTTTTCAAAGGGACAGTTGAAAAGATGAATAGATGATACAAGCAGGGTGTGGTCACTTCTTTAAATCTCCTTTGCTGTTACAGTTTCCTCCGTGGTGGCTGTCACAGGTTTGATAATATTCATTTGAAATTCAAATTACCTTGTGGCACAGCTATCAAGAATGCAAAAAGGAGCAGTAGCTTTGGGGGCTGTGAGCCTGTTGGTTTGAAATTTTGGGTCAAAAACCAAGCAAAACAACAGCAAAAGAAAAGAAAACAGGAAAAAAAAACAAGGAGGAGGAACTGGACAACATAGAAAAGAAATTGGCAAAAGGCCATCACCAGGTCGGTGGGTACAGACCTGGTGTCATGCCAGTGATGCTCTGCCACTGCTTTCATTCAGTTTTGCTGAGATTCCTGACTTGGCCAAAGCCAGTGTAAATATTTGGGATTTTTAAGTTGTTGTCCCAAATCATCAGTTTATTAATCTTTGGTCTCTACTCTCCTGCCATTAAATGATGCAGCCTTTGAATTTCCACAGGGAGTTCTGCTCCATTATGTGGCAGTTTTTCCAGGTGAAATCACAGCTTCGAGTGTCTCTGTGCCCTAAACTCTCATTGCAAATAGTTGTAAGTAAATGTAGGTTCCCATATTTATTTAAATTTTCATTTTTCAACCTCCAGAACCGAGGGCCACGTGAGATTTCCTTATAGCACAAAATCTACACTTGGCCTTTGATGCTTTTTTCCTCTCATTCGTTTTAACCTTGAAATGATGTTTGATCTCCACTAGGGAGCAGCAAATGACATAGAAATGCCATTCATGTAATTCCACCGAAAGTAACAGCGCAGGAACTGGACTAAGACTTTAAAATTGAATCATCCGGCAGGTTTCAAATTCATTCAGTTCTTGTTTGAACAGTTATGGGGTTTTTAAAGCCTTAGCTCTGGTTATCTTTTTAGCTCTGCTCCTTTTAATTCTTTCTGTATAGGTGGGGGTTTGGTGGATAAAATGGGTTTTTCTTTCATGTTCAAGATGCTGTGCAAGGGTTAATGATGGGCCTGAGTGCTTTAATTTGCCTCAGCCGGAAGCTCAATGTGACTTCTCTTTTATTATATATATTTTTTATTATCATCTTTGTTATAAAAACACTTTGAATTAAGGAATATATATATATATGTATTGAGAATATTTAAAATTTAATTTTTCATGTTATTCACATCCTTATTTCCCTACTTATCTTTGCACCCTGAAGAAGAAAATGAATATTCATTAGAGAGTGCACTAAAAATAAGTACATCACAGTCATCATTTCTGGCCTGGTGAAGGCTACACACATGAGATAATACAAGACTGTACATGCACAAATTAAAGAGCAAGCATTTAGGATGGCACAGAGTTTCCTCTGGAATAATGGGATAAACCAGGAAAAATTAAACTTTTATTCTTTTCTGGCTGTCAACTGCTAAACTGGGGAATCATCTTCCAGTAAAAGTGATGAATGCTCTTTTTTGGAGTCATTTAAGAGTGGACAGAGAAAAGCTCTAGACAATATACTGCAGAAAACCTTGCAGAGACAGCAGGAGAGACTCAGTCACCCTATTTCTTGCTCTGAGCTCTTCTTCCTCCTTCTGCCACTTAACTGGAATATGGAAAATATAGATATTAAAAATAGATTTCTGGAACAGGTGTGTGGCTTAAGTTTTCAGGTGATTCCATGATTTGAGAAAGACATAACTTTATGGATGACATGGATATATGAGCAGTGCTCTTAATGCACTCACTTTTGCAGTGGATATTCCTGGATGTTAAAAAGCAACTCCACAAACTAAGTACCTTCCCAGAAAAACATGGCAAGGTATTTTTGCAACATAGAGGGGGTTTGTCTTTTATTCACTATATAAGGGGGGGACCCCTCCCAATAACTTTGGAAACTGCTTCCTTTGAATTCTTTGTGGACTGGAACAACCCTGTGGAATGCACATTTTGAACATCAGCACTTCAGAGGTGATGCAGCCAGTGCATGAGGCAGCACTGATGGCACGTTTTGTCCTGTCTCTCTGGTACATTAGGCAGACCTAGGGCAGTTGAAAAGCCTGGTGGGATCTCATGGAAAGCCTGGTTGGATCTCACCACCTCCCCTCCCTGTTTCTGCTCCTTTCCCGTGGTTGTCATACATGCAGGAAATTTAGCTCATTTCAACATTTCCAAACCAATTTCAAGCTCTGTTTCTATCCTCTCTGCCTGCTCATGTGCTTAACTCCTTGGACTTAGCTGGAGCCAGGCCTTTGAAATGGTGGGACATATGGTAGGAGCTGGATGCAGAGATGTCTTCTGTCTTTGAGTAAGGAGCTGGCAGCAAAGTGAGGGCACTCAAGGAGTGAGGATGAGCCAGAGTTCCAAAGGGAGCAAGCAGGGATCATGGCTTGGACACTCAGCTGAAATCCCCTGGGAAAATCCATGTCAGGCAGGTTGAATCCAGCCAGAGCATCATCTCCCTTAATGGCACAGCTCCTTTGAGCTCAGCCTTCCCAGCTGTGTGCTCTGCTATCCTCCTCAGGAGAACTCTGTAGGACACTGGGGCCACCAGTGGTGACTCCAGAGCTGGGTCTGTGGGATGAGCACGATCCAAGGCACATGGCCTTGGTTCCCTCCACCTTGGATGTGGAGGGACAAGGGCCTGCAGCACCACTGCTTTGGCTGTTGGGAGTTCACTGGTGTCTTGCTCTGCTGGGAGTTCACTGGTGTCTTGCTCTGCTGGGAGTTCACTGGTGTCTTGCTCTGCTGGGAGTTCACTGGTGTCTTGGTCTGCTGGGAGTTCACTGGTGTCTTGGTCTGCTGGGAGTTCACTGGTGTCCTGCTCTGCTGGGAGTTCACTGGTGTCCTGCTCTGCTGGGAGTTCACTGGTGTCCTGCTCTGCTGGGAGTTCACTGGTGTCCTGCTCTGCTGGGAGTTCACTGGTGTCCTGCTCTGCTGGGAGTTCACTGGTGTCCTGCTCTGCTGGGAGTTCACTGGTGTCCTGCTCTGCTGGGAGTTCACTGGTGTCCTGCTCTGCTGGGAGTTCACTGGTGTCCTGCTCTGCTGGGAGTTCACTGGTGTCCTGCTCTGCTGGGAGTTCACTGGTGTCCTGCTCTGCTGGGAGTTCATTGCTGTACAGGTTGAGGAAAGGCAATTAATGGAAACTGAGAGCATTGTGGGTGAAAAAGATAAGGGATGAGAAGTTACTGGAAGTATTATCAGTTGGTTTCTCACCAAAAGGAAAAATAGACTCTGGAATTTCTCAGTTTCCAGGGAAGTGATTGGGATAATTTACATTCACACTTAATTCAATAGACAGTGAATAGAGGGGGTAGGGAATTAAACTTCTCTCCAGCCATCTGTATCCAAAGCAGGAGCATTAGGAGCACGGCAGATGATTCTGGTTTGGGATGCAACTGTATTGCAACAGGGAGGTAAATACATGGAAATCACCTGCAGTTGACCCTAAGTTTGGGAATGTATTGGGATTGCAGTGAATACGAGCTGTTGCATTCCATTTACTCCATTGAATTATTTATGGAGTTCCAGGACATAAGATTTCTGTCATTCTGTTGACTGTGTTATAATTAGAATAACTCTGGCATCAACTTCAAGTTGCACACAAACCAAAAATAAATAAGATCAATCATAGGATCATGGTATTGAGTGAAAGAGCTAAAGTATGATGAGTTCCTAATACATGAAAAAAAAAAATTCAGCTTCTCTGTTAAGACAGAATGTTGAAGGTGTTGGAATTTTTCACTGACACAATGGTACAGATTTCATAACATATTTAAATATTTTATCCTTCTTCCTTGTAAATCTAACAGGGACTCATCAGTGACTATTCTGGTCAAACTGACACATTTGTCAGTGCCCCTGAGTCCCCTCCATAACTGTGATTAAACCAGTTTGGATTCTCAGATTCTTCAGGAGTGATCTGGTTTAGTCTCTTGGAGCTTACTCTGTAACTCAGGGTAGAATTTTACCCCAGCACATCTAGTACAAGTGTTCTGCCATCACCTTTTTTTTTTTTTTAATGGTTCCTAAGTTTCTTTAAGTTTAGAAACTAATCTTGTCAAAAGCTTTTCTAATGCAAACCTCTGGGCCTTGAGAATTTGAATGGATTTTTCATCCCTCTTAAGTAGTCATCAGTTTTCCTACAACCAGTCCCTGTGTTTTCCAGGATTACTTAGTGTCAGCAAATTTCCATTCTTTTGATTTGCTTTCCTAAGTAGAACTTCTAGTAGAAATAAATTACTCTATAACTAATCCAGCTTGCATATTTTATCAGCATTCTTTCCATCATTTGTTTTCTTTGCATTTATTTTCATCTTGCCTGTTAGAAATAATATAGTGATTTAAGGGTCTACCTCGTGCTACTGAACAGTAATATCTGGCAGAATATGGAAGCAGGATGGCAGCCTTTTATGCTTCATTTTAAGGTTATTCCCTTTATGAAAAAAAAAAAGGATGAAAAATAATTTGGGATGAACCAAACCCCAGTTCCTTTTCGTACCATGCTACTTGTTATTGTTGTTTCATATTTTGAGGACTGGGGATTTTCAGAAGTGCTTTTCTTTGCCCCCAGTTGCATTCAGGCCCCCAGTGATGGTTTGCCCATGCTGGGGGTACTTAGAGGAACTCAATATTTTTGTACACATAATGAACATCTGGTGACAAGACGCTCAGAGCAACAACAACAACACAAAAGAAAAGGGGGGGAAAAGAAGAGGAGAGGGAAAAGCAAAAAGGCAGTAAAATCTTTGGCGTGCCTGCTACTTTTATGGCTTAAAATATTTTTTCCTTCAATCAGTGCATCCAGGGGAACTTTTTTTTTTGATGTAACAATCAATTTTTAACAAGGAAAAAAGTCCGAACTCATAAATATTGTATGTATTAATTGTGAAGCTTAATGGAACACTTTGTGTTTCTGAACAACTCGTTTACATAATTAAAATCTCCTTTGATCTGTGAGTAAATGATTTAATCTTAATGCTCATTAGGCTAAATGGGTCTTCTATTCAATTGTATCAAGATGGTATGGAAAATTCTCAGACCTTTAGAAAATATTTGTTAGTTGTTAGGTAAACAGAAACCTATCTGTGAACAGATATCTTTTTATCACTACAAAAGAATTTGACTCTAAAACTAGTTCAGATTAAAGCTTTTTTTTTCTTTTATCTGACATTTTGGTTTCAAGAGAGTTCAATGAAATATGGGAGGGGGCTGTTCAATTTATATTCATTAACTCCTTCGCTACAGAAAGAATTTAGTCCTTGAAAATTACAATGAAATAAAACCCAAATAGGTGCACCTCCAGCTGAGGTAGGAATTTTTCCAACTGTAGATCTCTTCAGGGAAACTGATATTTGCTTTTGGGTCGTGCTCAGAAATCCCTGTGGACACAGCAAAGGTCAGTACCACCTGGGAAATCCTCGACAGGATTTTTATCTCCTTTAGGATTCCTGTAACTCCCCTGCTACCCATGGCAAAGGGTGTCACCTCTGAGCCTTCCAGGTGCACAGGATCCTTTCTTCCAGTCTTTTCCCCCTGAAATTCTAAGCACAAAAGCTCTTACCCAGTACAAGGTCCTGGGGAACTTCATGGAACTTCAGGCCCTTGTCTGACAGACAAACCCATTTCCTTATGTCCTAATTCCAACAAAGAATGACTAAAGGAATTGTCCTAATGCAAACAAAGCAAGCTCACAAACTGGACATCAGCATCACAATGCTCACTTTTACCCTCAAAAACTCTAAACCAAATAATTTATTTTGAAAATAGTCTTTTTCATTATCCCATCTGTAATATTTTTTCAAAGCCATTTCTCATTCCCACAGGGACCTTTTTTCCTTTTTTAAAAAAGGTAAGAATTTTAATTAGCTCAGGTGGTGCAATAAACACAAACATCTGTGTCCCTTTATTAAAGGCTGTTCCCAGTCCCTTCCCTCTCTCAAGAGCAAATGTGTGGCCCAGAAATGCTCCCTGTGCTGGGCACTGGGGTGAGTGGTGCCCGTGGCACTGCCCCCCTGGCTCACACCAGCCCTGGCACACAGAGCCTGTCTGGGAACGTGGTTAAAAGCAAAGCAGGCACTGCCACTCCTGCCTGTCCCCAGGGACACTCCCAGCAATCTGCAGTGCAGGGACATCTCCAGCCAGAAGGTTGGATCCATATTTAATTTCTCTTGAAAGTGTTATTTTCCATGAAGTAATCCATGGAAGGCACATTAATTGTGCAATTACACAGATGCAAAGGCAGTTGGGATGAAAGACACGATATTGAAATATCGAAAATGAGTGTTTGTTTAGTATTTCCTATGTATAATTTGTTTGGTTTTCCTCTAGGAGGGTGAGTAGCATTTCCTGTGTAGAATTTGTTTTATTTTCTTCTAGTAGGGTGTAAGCTGCTGTGTTTGATTTTTTCATTTACTAAAAAAAAAGGCAAAAAAATAAAACAAAAAACAAACAAAATAAAACCAAAACAAACACAAAAAACTCCCAAAAACAAAAGCCAAACAAACGACAAAAAAAACCCAAACAAGAAGCAGCAAATCCAAGACCAGAAAAAAAACCTCTCAGTGTTTGATTTGAAAGTCCCTTTTCAACACTGTTGTCTTAAATTACAATTGCTTATTTCCAAAGGTCACCTTACAGCAAGGAGAAATTTTGAGTTTATGATAATAGTTTGGTCTTTAATAAAAAAGAAAAACCTGGTTGGTTATAAGATTGAGTTAATTGAACTGTTACTCAGCTGATTTTAGTATTTAATTTGGATTATGTTCTACTGAAATTTCAGATTCACTTTATTTTAATTCTAGAAAATTCAGCATGTGATTTTACCCAGTATTATCTCATGAGAATTCCTTTATATTTTTTAAAAAAACTGACTATAATTCAGTCTATCTACAGACAAATTCCCCTCGATTTAGTGCAACTTCTGCTTGTGTGAATAATTAAGGCTCGGGTTTACCAACTGAAGGGTTTTTTTTAATCCAAATAAAACCCATCCCTGTGATACCAATTTCAGCTGAAGGAAACAGGTTTTTGGCTGTGCTGAGTGTTGAGAATTTGCCCAGCAAACATCCCAGAGAAGGCACCTCTGTCCCCCCGAGGGTTGGTGGAATCCACGTGCAAGCAGAGCCTGAGCCGCGGCTTTGGCACCGTTTGCTCTGGCACTGCCACGAGGGTGGGCAGCACTTTGGGCATCACCCCGGGGGTTTGGGCTCCCAGAGCCCCAGGGATGTGCAGTGTGAGCTGCTCTGTGTCTGACAGAACTCAGGGCATATTTTAGCTATTACTCGCTTTTAAATTTGAAACAGGCAAAGAATTTTAATGTGGAAAATTGACATGAAAGAGGTTTGGGGGTTTTTTTTCCCCCCCTTTCATGTTTTTGTAGCTTGAATAAGCATTTCCTCTCTCACTCTATTATCAGTAGTTAAAAAATGTGAAAAAAGCTGCCTGAGAATCCTCGTGTGGACTTTGGGGTGGGTTTCTCACTGCAGAAATATAAATACAAAAATCACCCCAAAACAGAGATAAAGTTCACTCATCCCGAGTTACTGCCCAGGATTTACCTGGGTGGGTTTATTAGAAGACAAACTAATAATCCTCTTGTTTTGGGAACAAAGCTAAAGAATTTGAACTCTATTAGACTGATAAATTTTGAAAATCAAAAGTCTGGAAAAGGCTTTTCAGCACTAGTTTGATCAATTCTTCATTTCTGTGGAAATAAGCGGGTTGCAGTGTCTTCAGAATGATTTGTGTTGGTCAGAGGATTTTCCAAGAAGACATTTGGGGTGATGAAATGCTTTAGAATGTGTCAGTGGAGTTTAGATTTTCTGTGTGTTGTTCAGTCTCCAGTTCAGATGCCAAGTTCCAGCACAGCTCCCATAAAACGAGCCTAATGCTCGTTTAAAATGCTATCAATGCTCTAAAAATGTAGCAGAATTAACACAGAGACATTTACCATCAGCCCATTGGAACATTATCCTCATGGACTTGGATCACAGGGAGGTGATTTTGGAATATATTTGGGCTGAAATCTCATGGCCAAATTGAAATCTGCTTAAAACCTTAAATATGTCTACAATAAATTGTGTATTTTAGCCAAGTATTAATCCAGCACCCACAAGTTTTTACTTTGGCAATTTTCTTTTTTCAAATCATTTTCTTTCCTTCAGTCTGAAAGAAAAGTTGGTCACAGTTTAAAGTGAAAGGCACTTGGTAAAAATATTCTGAGTGAAGTTCCACTCGGTGCAGGCTGGAGAGGTGGAATTCATGGAGCACAGATTGAAGGGATGAGTGTTTCAGAAACATGGGAATATATTTTCAGTGGAATTATCTTGCTCTGGACTGAAGTCAGTTGTTATAATTGTAAAGAATTTTGAATATTTCTGCTATTTGGTTGATTTTTAGTTACCTAAATTTCTCCAGCAACCCTACTACATGCAGGGTGACTGTCAGAATAATGGCTTGTTTTGTTAAAAATCATATGAAAGAGAGGCAGGCATGTTAATTCTGTGCATCAGATGCTGGGTCTGCTTTGAAAGAGCAAATTAGAAATTTTCATTTCTGAACCAGTGCCTGCTGACCAAGATATAAAGATATCAGTAGTTTAAAAAAAATTACTTTATAAAATCATTAGGGTTCCATCAGCAAAAGAAAAGACAACTGGAGAAAATCAGTCTTGAAAAATAAATTAGTATTTCTACATTTAATAAAAAAAATGGGCAAACATAACTTGATATAAAAGAATAGGTAGAATTTAGAAACTGAGCTGCTTCAAAGGTTATAGTCAAAGAGTGCCTTGTATGGAAAGTTTGAGATCAAAGAGGTTGTTTGCCAAATTCGAAGGATTCTTGCAATGAACTTATTTCTGTAACTTTGGGGCTAAAGTGTCTTGCACAGGCAAAATATTTTTACAGGAGATTACGACAACTACAATTTTTGTGCTATTTTATAAGCAGTCATTTGAATACTTGCTCTTTGGAGATCTAAGGCTGGGTTGTTTTTTTTCCCTGAAGACCAAAAAAACAAAGTGGCCCTTTATGTAAGAACAGTGGCTCATTCAGGAAGAAATTAAATATCCCAGGGAAGAGTGTCAGGGAGCTGGCTGGTGGTCACAGTGAAAACAGAGAGAGCAGCAGCGGAATCTCTTTTATCTGCCTTCACAATTAGTGTTTCGAGGGCTTGAGACACATATTCTTAGTTAAAAATAATTTAATCATTGTCACTAAAATGTGTGATTTCCCTGGAGATTTTCCTGGTTCAGAAGAGGTTTGTTTTTGGCAGCTGAGGGGGCACTGCCCGAGGTTGGCCCACTGACCAACCACCCCCACTGGTGCCCCTCCAGGGTGATGTCCCACCTACCAGCTGCTGGCCCTCAGAAAGCACTCAGAGATGGGCTTTTCTCTGATAACCTTCCATGGATTTCTCTTCTCTGAGCTTGCCCAGGTCCCTCAACAGGCCATGAGAAGTTGTTTCACTCCAAGTGTGGCACTTTGGCCCATTCTAGTGCAGTGAGTTCCAAGTTGCCCACGTTGGTTGTACCTGGCAGTGGGTACCTCTGTGGCACAGCCATTCCCACAGAGACACAAAACACCCCTCCAGTGCCCCTGGTGCCCTCCCTGCTGCTCCCCTGCCTGACCTGCACAGTGCTGACTGTGCCCCATCTACACTGTGCCAGCATCAAACCTGGCACGTGCCCACACTCCTGACCTGCATTATTCCAAAACTGCAATGCCAGCCTTATTTTCTAACATACCACTGGAATGGTTCATCAAGCTACATATGGCTATTTGCATTAAAGTCCAGGTTCTGATTAATGATGGAAGCATTCTAATTGTTAAATTTAATTCTTATTGAAAGAGCTAAAGCACAATGGAATTGCTGTTTCAATAATCAGAACAACACTGGAATTTCACATTAGGAAATAATCTCTCCAGTCATTATTTACATGATTTGCTACGTAATTTTTAATGGTAAATTTTGGACTGAAGTTATGGAGCAGATGGTCAGTGAAGCAACTGGTAAATATAAGAGAAGGAATGTTTCAACTTGCTGCTCATCAATCCCACAGGAATTTTGTAGATATCACAAGGTTCTTTAGATGCTTTTAGCTCAGTAATGTGTGGAAGGTGCCTCTAGACTGGTGTCCCCCCCAGAGAAAACCTTTACATTGGCTCCTGAAGTCATGCCACTTCCTAAATATTCCTAAATATTCCTAAATACTTCTAAATATTCCTAAATACTCCTAAGTATTCCTAAATACTCCTAAATACTCCTAAATACTCCTAAATATTCCTAAATACTCCTAAATATTCCTAAATACTCCTAAATATTCCTAAATACTCCTAAGTATTCCTAAATATTCCTAAATACTCCTAAATACTCCTAAGTATTCCTAAATATTCCTAAATACTCCTAAATATTCCTAAATACTCCTAAATATTCCTAAATACTCCTAAATATTCCTAAATACTCCTAAATATTCCTACATCAGGTGTTTTCTTGCTTGCATCCTACAAAGTCTGTCCTTTCATCCCTCATTTTCCTCTAATTACTCACAGAAGCTTCTTTTGGCAAGATAGAAAAGGGTCTTTGAAGAGTATTTTGAGGTCAGAATTAAAAATCACAATGTGATTCTTCAGTAATTTTGGGGCTCCTGATATATTACAATTAGTGATCAAACTGGTTCACTGCATTGTCAGCCAGATTTTGTCTCTGGGAAGCAGCTTCGTAATTAGGATTTCAAAAGAAGTCCCAGATTTTACTTACAGATTTTGGGGCTGGTATTTCTTCCCTTGGTTCTAAGGAAAGTGTGGCATTCCAGGTATAAAACTGAAGTGGAAAATCACATTTCCTAAGACTGCAGAGACTCAAACAGAGGAGGTCCTGGCTCCCACCTCTGGTGATCCAACTGCCCATTAGAAACTGCTTACAAGTTGGAAGTGCAGACCAGAATTTTCTCTATGTAGTTGCATTTCAAAGCTGATCAAATATACACCATGAAGGTTTTCTTTTATTATGTCATGAGCTGCATTTTAGTCTGGAGACTGTGGTGTTTCTATAGTTTTATTATGGAAGAGAAAAATTTTTCTTTGTGTTTCTTTCATATTAATGTCACTTCTGAAGCACTTTAAACACCCCTCTATTAGAATTTCAAAGTCTCTTTTTCAAAATACCAAGGACACCAAGAAAACTTTGAATGCAACATTTTTTCCCGAAAGGGAACTGTGTATTTTTCTAAATGGCTTTTTTCAGATGGCTTTTGAATATACCACTATTTTTGACCCATAAAGGAAGGGATTATGAAGGACAAAGAGCTTTAGGTGACGTTGCATCATCATTAGGTTGCTCCTATCACTCAGCATGGCCAGAAAGGTTCATTTCTCACCTGGGGGTGGAAAACCAGGGATTGGGTTACAAACTGGTGGTGTCCAGGAAATGTTTTACTAATGGGAGAATGCTGTAAAAGCAGCTGCCTGCTAAAATCAGCTGTGACAAATCACAGAACAGATAATGGGCAATCATTTTCCATACAGGAATGGGAATCCACGGAGAGACCTCGGGAACACACTGCAAGATTTGTGGCAAAATTACACTCAATACTTCTAGCTGGTAGTGGATGCTGTTTAAAGTGTGACAGATCAGGGGTATAATCAAAAGGGGTTGGGGGTTTATTTGTGAAATCAGTAGATCTGTAATCACTCCCTCCTTTTTTAAATTTAGTTGTGGCAACCCCGTTTCTTTTTCAGGCAGGTTTGCGAGGGGAGGCTTTGCTGCTCTTCTCCAAAATTCCTGCCTCTTCTGACTCGTCCTAATGATTAAATAAGACTTCATTATAATGGCTGATCTGTAAATTAGTTCAATTCAATACCTACCATTTTACTTAAATCAGAAAAAAGAGCCAAAGGGGAAGAGCATCAATATTTTAACAAGAAATTTCATAAATAAATGACCCCTCGGTACATAACAAATCCCTACAGACTAAATGCTGTTGTACAGCTTTACAATTTAAATAATTGACTAAAGGAACGTTCCTAAAATAAAACAACCTTGCTTAGAGGAGTCTGAGAGCAGAGATTGAATTAAAAAGAAAAAAAAAGTTTGACTACAAGCTGTTTAATTTAAAAAGAAAATTTCTATTCAGGCTTCACAGACACACTGAATTCTAGTCTGGCTTTATGGACTAAGATTGTCTGTACAAATTAATAGAGTAAAGGACATATTTCTTTTAACTACTGAAGTATTTTAATGTTAGGGTGAGTGCAGGAGAACATTTCTATCAAGTCTGTGTTTAATTGTTTCTAAAGAACTGCTTTAAAGCTGGGAAAGTTGTTTCATCTGAAGCAAAAATATTTTGTCACTTGGAGATTTACTGATTCTGCTCAGGAAAATCTTCTTTTACAGGCAGCCAAGTAGGCTACAATTTTCTTTTTAATTCTTATTAGCCAGTGGAGATTCACTTCTTTTGTACTTGTCAAGTGATTGAAAGAAACTCATTACTATTTTCCTGGATTCACAGGAGCCTTTACATGATAAAAAATGAAACACCTTTCAAAACAGAAACTTTGATGCTTTCACTTGTGACAAAGTTATCCACATAAAGAAATTCAGTTTATATTTTTTTGTTTTATTAGAACTGTCCATATCAGGCTATAATTCTTTCTAATATTTTATCCCCAGAACAACAGAATCCAACCAGAACCACCTGTGCAAAACAAGGAACTCCATAACCATTCCCTAATCATCTCTGACAAAAGTAGACCTGGGAAATGTTGTCAGTCTGTAGAAGGGAATTCTAAAAGCCCCCAGTCCATCCCTGTGCTGTCTGATGGCTCAGGAGGAAACACCTGAGTGGGGTGTCCATGGGAAACCTGTTTGACTGAAAAGCAAAGAGGGTTTGGAACCCCAAAGAATTTTCCTGGACTTCCCAATTCGAGGCTCTGTTGCCATTCTCAAATTTAGCATTTAGCTACAGGGAACAAGACAGGGAATTCAGGACAGCATTCAAAATATTCAGCAGATGAGTATAAATTCTCATTGTCTGCTGGAGCATTTTCCAACCCCCGGTGGGAGTCTGTCAGAAAGAAGGAATTACAGGTTGTCTTCATTTATGTGAAAAGCATTTTGTTCCTTTGAAAACTGGAGAAACCACTTAAAAGTCTTAGAATCCCAGAATCATAAAGGTTGGAAAAGACATCCAAGACTTGAGTGCAACCTTTGCTCTTGTATGGATTGAAAGGTTTTGCAGCAAGAGCTGCTGCTGAAGTGAATCCACATCAGGGCTGAGCCCTCAATGATCCTCACAGAGTCTGTGGG
This sequence comes from Pithys albifrons albifrons, assembly GCF_047495875.1. Lineage (NCBI taxonomy): Eukaryota > Metazoa > Chordata > Aves > Passeriformes > Thamnophilidae > Pithys > Pithys albifrons. The sequence continues at coordinate 3,044,945 of NC_092471.1, read as the reverse complement.
GCCAGGTTTGTACTTCACCAGGTAACCAGGGCAAGAGAAAATGAGAGGGTGAGGCCTCCTGACCCCTCCCCACCCCATGGGCTGTCCCTCACTTTAGGCTTGTTCTCCATCTCTGCATCGATTCAACCTTCCCATCGTGGTTATTGACCCACCAGTAGGAGCAGCCTCTTTCACTGAACGCTCTTTTTACTTCTTTGAGGTCACATGAAAAAGAAAAATCAGCTTCACAGGTGCATGTTATTAGACACACCAAGCACTTGTTAACAGAAAATATGAGATAGCTCACATTTATCAAAATTACCCCTGACGTTTCCTTTTGCTCAGCTGAAAACAATACCTTGGGCTCCCACAGCAACGTGTAATGTGTGAGGAGGGGAGGAACAAACCCACAACAGTGCTTGGGTTTCCTAAAGGACACCCAAGGGAATATGTGGGGAGTGAGTTGTGTTTGTGTTAAACGTCAGAGTTAGCCAAAGAGCCATGTCTTATATGTGTTTATTTTAATTTTTTATCTATATTTCTAATACATTGGTAGCTAGGGACACTCATACTTCTGCAAACATGAAAATCCTAACCCTGCCAGTCCTGGAAACTGCTCTCCTGTTATTGGCAGAGCAGACACTCTGCCATGGGCAAGGGAAACACAAAGGTGGCCTTTATTCTCCCATCTGTGGGATCAGCCCTGTGGCAAAAGAGGCTCCTTTTAGGTATGGACAATCCAGCCCCGGCCAATGAGAGGTCCATGTCCTAGAACTGCAAATAGAGGTTTGTTTTAGCGACAGTTTCATGGATTGTTTTGTCTGTTCATTATTTAGTGAAAATTCAGCCTGAAAGAGACTTTTCCCTCCCTTGAGATTGCTGTTGTGATGCTAATAAGTATCTGTATGTACTTTGTTTGTGTGTTAATTAAATGCTGTCTCTACAAAATTTAGCCTGGGTAGCTCATTCTCGAGATGATGTGTATCAATAAATAAAATATGGGACCTAAAACAAAAGCAGTTTTCCTTGCAGAGAAAAAGAGAAGACGAGCTTTAAAAAGAAGTCATTTAGTAATTGCATGATTTATTAAGGCTAATAAATCTGCTTAATTGTCACATTTGCCTTAAATTAATAATTTATATCAACATTTGGTGTGGGCAGATATGATGAATATTTTTATGTTGCGATGATCCTGGAAAGTGGCACTTTGAACATTTTAAAAACCCGATTAATTGCAAGTCCTGTCTGGTTTTTTACACATTTGTGTAAAAGTAACTGAATAAACAAAGGTGAGAAAATTTCACAGAAACCAGTAGGCAGGATAGAGCTTAAATCCAATAAAATTCTTCCAGTATATTTGTGCAGTGATAAGGAAATGAGTTAATAACCTGACAGGTTGTGAACTGCTATGGCAGGTCACCAACACTAACCCTCCACCTGGAGAACTTGAGCACCTTGAGGCTTCCTGGTGGCCAGCTCCATGTGCTACAGGACTGAGGAACTCTTCAGTCTCCTCCATCTGACACCAGGGCTCTTTGGGAGCTGGTTAAACCCACCCCACTGTAGTTGCAGTTGTGCCCCCATTGCATCTCAACCTCTTTGCCTTCTCTTCCCCTCTCCTGCTCTCACCACAAACACAGCACAGATCTATTTTTTTTAATGTTTACATATCATTTAACATGCAAGCCTTCAAACACAGTAGTTTGTTTCTCCCAGGTTGACTGGAGACCCCTTTGGGCTGCTCTGCGTTCCTGCCCTCCCTCGGGGCTGCCCCTCGGAACCTGCGGCTCCTCCGCTGATGGGCCTGACTCTTCTCCTGCTGGTCCCATCCTCCTCCACCTCCCTTTACATCTTAATGCTGTACATCTGTTACTGGACAGATTGCACAAGATGAACATAAGGCACTCTTTTCCAGGGTCAGCTAAATTGCCAAGCTAGGTCCACTTAGGCTATTGAAATGTATGTGCAAAATTCCAGAAATTCTACTAATGACAGATATCTCTGTCATATTATGCTGCATAATAATTATACTTATGGAGGTCTGAGTGAGGGCAGAATAAACACATTGTTTCAGCACCAGCCTCATAGTGGTGTGCCTCAGCAATATGGGTAATAAGGTGGGGTTTCTTGTGGTTTTTAAATTTTCATGTTCAAACTTTGCTTAGAATTCCATATGAAGTTTGGGGAGTTTGGGAATGGCAGTTTTGGGGTTTACATGTCTTGAAGGGCTGTTCTCAAACACTTTGTATAAAGAGTGAACAGATGTTGACAATGAGGAAAAGATAAAAAAAAACCTGGGGTACCTCTTGGCTGTCCTTTGCATCCCTGTGGATTTTTCTAGGCATTTTTTAACTGTGGGATTGGTGTCTGGTCCCAAGGCAGTGAATTCTCCTGGTTCCACACGCCGTGGAGTCGGACAAGGAACTGTCGCAACACATGGCTCTCGAATGAGTTGATTGTAGACATATTGTCTGTCAGTCAAAACTACAATATTGTAATTAGAGCAGGCCCTGGCTCTCCAGACGTGCTTCAGATGGCAATGAAACAATCTCAGGGCTGAGCTGTGTGGATGCTGCAGTGCTGCTAAAAACCTACATGATTCACAGTTGGAATGACCGAAAATATCGTATTTTCTTAGCAAGTTTTTGTATTTTTGAAAGCTAAAGGATGGTAGGTACAAAGTTTCTCAGTAGCAATATATTAAATATTACAGAGAGAGTGCTCAGGCATTGGAATGGGCTGCCCAGAGAGGGGGTGGATTCCCCAGCCCTGGAGGGTTTTCACCTGAGCTTGGCCGTGGCACTGAGTGCCATGATCTGGTAAAGGGGCTGGAGTTGGACCAAGGGTTGGACTCGATCTCGGAGGTCTCTTTCAACCCAATCAATTCTGTGATTCAATGGATGTGGCACTGAGGGAGAATCCACCACATCTTGATCCAACCCCACTGTGATCACCAGCCCAGGGCACAGAGTGCCCTGGGCTGGTGATCACAGTGGGGTTGGATCAAGGGTTGGACTTGATGATCTCAGAGGTCTTTTCCAACCCAATCCATTCTATGATTCTGTGATTCTATGAAATTCAAGCCTGAGGTGCTGAAGAAAACAAAGTCCTCTCTGTTTGTCTCTGATTCTTGCAACTGATTTAGTTGGTCACAGCATTAGATGGGCTTTGATACTGGTGTTGCTGAAAAATTGATTTTTAGACTATAGTTTAATGCTGGAAGGCCATAGGCATAGAGCTTACCCAGGGCTAGTCCAAACAAGGAGGGGAAGGATATTCAGAATTGTTGATGCAGTACAATAAATATATAAGAGAAAAGTATTGTCTGGATAGCCCAGAAAAGAGGCAAACTTTGGGCAAGAAAGGAAATTCTGAAATCTTGAAATAAAGCTCCCTGATTGCAGATGTTACAGGTTTTATTCACTGTTTGGTGATTTCTTATGAAAAGCAGATTTACCTCCAGATTCTGCTGACTCTGGGTCCTGTGACAAGGGAGATGGAGGGGAAATGTTCAATTTAAGAAGTCTCATCTTACTTAAGTAACTGGTACTTGACCAATAGAGAGTAGGATTTAAAGAGCAGCATTTTGCTGGTACAGCTGATGCTGGTGATGTCCTTGTTCACTTGCATAAAACTTACAGAAAAATGCTTAGGTTGAGTATTTACTGGATCTTGTATTTACCTGGAAAAGAGCCAGCAGGGAGCCAGAAAAGACACATAAAATAAAAGCAAACCCTTGAGAAATTGAGGAAAATAGGGAGGGGGAAATGAGGGATACAGAAGGAGAACTGAGTTAGTCCCAGTTCATGCTGGGCAGTTACTGGGACAAGGTGATTTTTGGTTCTGAAAGGAGCCTGAATCTGTGTCATGGACAGTGGCATTGCTGATGAGTCAGACTTTTGGGGTTTGTGATTTACAGGGAAGTTGTTTGAAAAGCAGTGCCATATGGGATGATGCTTGATTTGTAATTCTAAAAGTTAACAATTCAGTCTCCTGCAAATCCTGAGTCTGTCAGGGATTTCTCAAGTGATGTGCAGCATAGAAAATGTCCACTGTTATTTTTCCCATTCTGAAGTATTTTATACAAATCAGCCCTGGTAAGGGATATAAAAGAGCAGGGAGGTGCCAAGGAGGTAAAAGCTGTCTCAGCACAGCCTTTCCCAGAGTGTTCTCCATCCCCACTGCCCAGGGCTGCACCCTGCAAGCCAAAACATTATTATGGGTTTTTTCCAATCCTTTTCTGATGCTTCAATGGTACCACGTTCTGCAGCTCTACATGTATAATTAGGGAGTCAAACCTTAATTTAATATCTCTGTAAGAACATCCCTTTTCCTCTGTGTTTCCTATGGTAGGGCAAGGCCTCCATCAAACACTGCAAGGGAAAGGAAATTCTGTTTTTTCCATAAATAAAGGCAGGAGTTTCAAAAGCAGTTTTAGGCAGTCAATAATAATTTTTCAGATATTTTTCAAAGCAGAAGGCACTTGGAGGCTTTTTGTTTTATTTTAATATACTTAATAAAGGTAAGATTTTGAGTTTAAGCTTTTCTTGGCCTATAATATACTTGGAAATCCAGCTTCTCATAACTGTCTTTTTCTTGGTAAGAAAGAATCCTCAGCCATTTTTAATTACTAAAACTACTACTGGAACAGCCACAGCTCTCCACAAGGGCATTTCCAGCCCTTTTCAGTGCTTCCAAATAACTGTTTGTAGTTCTCTCTCTTTTTCCTCTTCTTTTTCCATTTGATCAGCACTGATTTGTTGTCTTCTTTCTCGTGGAGCTTGGAATTACCACTGGTAATGCCAGTGCAGTTCAGGCAATGCCCATCAACACCTTGGTGGTACAACCCCATTGCCAGCTTGGGAGAGCATTCCTGATTTTATTAATGATGCTGAGGGTAGAAGCAGAGTGGGAGAGGGGGAAATCATTGTCAATGGTTTAGAAGAAATAAGATTTCCGTCATCAATTATATGGTTAAAACAAGATGCTTGCACATTTCTCTGCTAAATTCATAGTTGGCTCAAGAGTTTCTGGCTTACCTGGAATGACTCTTTTCATTGCATCTTATTCATTAATACTTGTTCATTATGGAAATGAAGGGGTCCTTCTCAACCTCAGCATAAAAACCTTGCTTCAATTTCAGAGTTGACAAGAATTGAACTGTTTTTTAAAGCATCTCTTTTCTTACAGCTATTTTTTTCAGCTCTCTCCAATTGGGCTTCATGTGATGGTTTTAGACATAACAGCTTAAGTTAGAGTTGCCTCCCTTCAAAGATTTGAAAATGTGCACAGATCCTGATCAACATAAATTAGCATGGCTATGCCTTCTGTTATCAGTTATTTCAACTATATGAAACAATCTGTTTCTGTTTTAATATAAAATAAGATGTGTGCACGTTTACAATACATATCACTGTTAGACATAAGCAGGAATACCTGTTGAAGGGCCCTGTGAGTAAAGACAGCCTGTTAAGGATCTTTTTTATGCATGAGAGGAGCACCCATCTAGTCCCTGTGTGTTTGCAGGAACGTGTGCTACTGCTTGGGAATACAAAACAACATTTCTGCCCTGTGCCATAGCCACTTATTTATTTATTTCATGCAGGGGGTTGGAGTGTTGGTGCCATGTCATTGTAATCCACGGGATTTTGACCATAATTCCAGAGATTCATGTGAAGGCTCACACTGGAAACACAAATGGAAAGGCAGCAGCCCAAAGTGAGGCTACAGTGGAATTGTCTGTCCCTTTTCTTTATGGAAGGCTTGGGAAAGGAGGTTGCTGCCACTATTATTAATCTTTCTCTTGTGTTGGCACTTAGCTATCAGGACACCTCTGACATTTGATGGGGTCTGGAACAAATTCTTTTGTTGTAATAGAATTTTTATGTCTCTGACCAGTCAAGGGAAGAAAGAATGAATTTTGTGAGCGCAGAGTAAATATAAACCAGAACTTTTATTTTTCTCCAAACTTTATTTTGCTTTTATTTTTGCTTTATAGCTGAAGGATGTCAGCAGCACAGAGCACACTTTTCCATCAAAATTCTTCACTCCTTGTTTGAAATCTTTCCTTCTGCCTGTGACAGTCAGTTATTACTCGGTGAGGTGGTGCCACTGCTCACTCACTGCTTAACAACTGAAAAAATGAGGTCTAGAAGAAGCTGTACTTTGTTAAGACATCCCAGGATGCAAACTGGACATGTAACTGCAGGTGGGAAATGAGGATGTGGGAGCAGAGGGAATGCTTCCATTCTCTTCTCCTTTTTCACATCCACATGCAGTGAAGCACCACAAAAGCACCCTGAGGAGGCTTCACAGGGACTGAGTGCAAGGCTGGGAGGGTGATGGGCAAATGAGGTGAGGTGAAAACACAGGTCCTGTCTTTTGCTGGAGGACTTGAAGCCTTGTGTGGAGAAAGAGGTATGAGTTTGGTGGGCACAGCTCTGAAAATGAGACCATGTGAGTGCAAGGAAAACACACAGGTTCTTTCTCCTGGATCATCACAAGCAGCACATCTCCCTCCACCAACCAGGGGGTGTTACATCAGACTTAACTATTGATAGAGAATATTATAGACTTACAGACTGTTATTACAGATTTATCTAGCTATGAATAGACTCAATAGCCTGTGCTGTGAGGCAGAAGCAGAGAATGATTTCAGGAATGCTCTAAGGCCCTGCAGAATGGGCTGGAAGGTGAGGAAGGCAGGAATCCACACACTGTGCCAAGGATGGAGTGAATCCCATTCACCTCCTCCCCGACCCCAGCCTGACCTGGGCCTGTTTCTGCCACAGTGTTGGAGAAATGCAGCGTGGAAATCCTTGGGTAAACCCAAGGGAACTGGTGGGGAAAACAGCTGGGTGTGTAGGACTGGAAAACTGCTGCAGCTACTACAAAAGGAGTAAGGGAAAAAACAGAATTAGGACAGTAAGAGTAGACCAGACCTGTATTGTGAGTAGAACAGAATCCTTTCCAGAATAATAAAGATATGTATCATTGCCATAATGAGAGTCAGTGTGTGAATTCCTAAAGATAAAGGAGAATGCATGGATTTGTATGCCTACACTTTCCTGTCTAGGTGTAGGGCAGTTTGTTGATTGTTTGTTAGTTTGGGGGTTTATTTTAATTTTCCATATAGGAGAACTGTTGAGACATGATACGACCTGAGCTCTGTTGGTAAATGAGGGCACAGAAGGATCTTTGTGTTTAATTTTTTTTTCCTACTCCATTTATTTTTATACCAGGCCCCAGTGGAGGCACCTGGAATATTACAGTTAAAGGCAGCCACAAAAATTTGATTATGTTTAACAAATCATTGCTATGCAGTAACAAGGTAAATTGGGTCCACAGACATAATTTTCTCAGCATTTAGGAAATCTGTTGATGGAGCAAAACACAAAAGAATAATCTGCGAGGTCTGTAATTTTGATGTTTTATAGTAGCTGAGGTATGTGAATAGATAAATTATCTACTGAGACATCAAAGAGAGGTATTTGTGAGTGGGTAGTGGCTTGGGAAAGAGGGAAGTGATTAGTGGAGTGCTACAGGAGATCAGTATTAGGACCAATTTTGTTCATTTTATAAGCCAATGGTCTGGAAAAAAGAAAAGGCTGTGCAGCCAAGGGATAGCACAGGCTGTGGTTCCTGTGGGGCAGGGGAGTGGCAGGGCATGAAAAACAAGAGGTCATGAGCCAAATTCACAAAGATTTACACAAGATGCAGACAGATAAGCAGTTATCATTTTAGCTGAGTGTATGTAACTTGTGTGGAAAGAGTAAGGAAAAGCAAGAAAAAAAGGGTGCACAGAAAGGCTGCTGAAGGATCTTGTGTCACCAGGTAGTGTGGGGTAAGGGAAATATTCAAAATAATGTCAGTATTTTTAGTGGGTACGACTCCTTTTGGTTTATTTCACTTGTTCAGCGAGGAAGTCAGTTGTTTTACATTCCATAAATTTAAAATCACATGTAAAATCTCGATTGAAATGTTTTCCTACAATACAGTGTCTTCGGCTTTCAAGTGGCTTTCCACAGGCAGAGCCTGGGAAAATGGGTGAGGAACCCATAGACAGATTTTGTGGGAGTCACCAGCCTATCCCAGGCTATCCTGGATATCCTGCACTATCCCAGGCCCTGCACCAACACTTCCAACAGCTGGAGAGTCTGGAATGAGTCAGACAAGTGTGTATTTTGTTGTAATTGCCCAAACAATGGCAAAAATGTTTCCCTGCCCACGTCTGTTTGCCTGTGGTGGGTTCCTGAGTGCAGGATTTCTTTTCCAGGCCACACAATAAAGGTAAACACAACCAGGGGATTGTTTTGGAAGGCTTTGCACAGGCAGGGGGAAGTCAAGGATCCTTTAATGCTTGCAGGAAAAAAGCAAAGCAGCCACTATTGGCCACTTGAGAATCGTGGAGACACTTCAGCTGGAGCTTGTGATGCTGCTCCCAAAGGGTATTAACAAATGGCTGCAAGTGGAAATCACTTTGCAGGTCTCTCTCATAACAAATATTGACTTGGGGACTAATGACTTTCAGTTATTATATCAAATATAAATCCTATCAAGTTAAACATAACAGAGTTGTGTCCTCACAGGTGCATATGAGTTGTTTGTAGATCACTTCTGGTTAGTAACTAAGGGAATGCTATAGAGTTGTAGTTGTCATATTCCAAGGTTAATTTGGCATCTGTATGTCCACTAAACAGCATATTTTGATGTTCTGGAGCTAAACTAATGCTAGATCTACTCTTTAAAATTATGCACAATATAATACGTTGTTATATATATTTAATATATATATATATATATATCATAATATTTATTTATTTATTTACTTATTGTATATATAATTATATATATGATATAATGTTTATATATTGTTATAAATACAATATATTTATACATACTCATTGGAAGGATAAAAAAAGTCACATGCAACATCTCAGAAAGAATTAGAAGGAAGATCCTGGGTGTTCATCTCACCTGGTGTCTCCTACAATGCCACGGGACAATGGAGACAAGGTCATGGTGCAAAGAGACAAGAAGGAAGGAATTGTTCCAAGGGCTATGTGTGCTGTAAAATAATGAAATATGAATAACTGTAGCAGAAAATGAGTATTTGTAGATATTTTATAGAGGGCAAAAATAGAAGTGAGGTCTTTTTTGGGGAGCAAAACCAGGTTGGGTCAGCAAGAGTTGAAAGACAGTCTGAACTCTGATCTGCCGTTCAGAGGAAGGACATGGCAGATCTGTGTTTAACCGCGTGTTTCTGCGGCTGATGTAATTAAGTAGAGCTTAATTCCATCCTTAACTGTGTTTAACCGGCTGCCGCTCTGTCGCACTGTCGCGACAGGGCCGGGCGCGGCGCTCCCGCCGCAGTTCCCGCGCCCGCCGCCAGGTGGAGCCACCGCGGCCCCGCGCCCGCAAAACTTAATTGGATTTATTAATTTGGAGATTTCAGTCTCCAGTTTACTAAAGGGCTTTAGGAGGTTCCAGCGCACGAAGCGTTTGCTTTTCCTCGAACGTTCGCGCAAATGGCAATTGCCAAAGAGCACAAATGTCTCTGTTTCAATTAAATAACAGAGCCGTCATTAGAGAAACATTAAACTCTGAGCTTACGGCATTTCTTCACTGAAATAACATCATCTGCGAGCGACCGCTGGAATCCTTTGCTTCAATCTATGCAAGAGTTTATTATAACTGAAATTCAATTTCAAAAATGAGCTCTAAGCCAAGTGCCTTAATAAGAATCTACCATACTACTGGAGAAGATAAAATAAAACTAACACTGTCTGAAATAAGGATGGTTTATTAGAAACCTCTTCCTGAGGACTAAAAATCTCAGCAGTTATTCCATGTTTTTCCCTTTTTTTTAAGTTTTTCCCCAAAGGCTTCACTTTTGGTTTAGAAAGAGGTATTTATCTTGGGTAACTCATGGGTGATCTGCTCTTATTAAGCTCTTTACTAGCACAAAGTCACTTGCATTTACTCTGCCTTTGATTTTTCTAATCATTAAACATTTGCATAACTTTTTAAAAAACTTGTTTCAGCACAGGCTTTTTTTCTTTTATTTATAACCTTGAGGTACATAGTGATGCCTGGAGAGATGTCAGTCTGATCCTTGTCATAAGGAAACTCAAACACGAAAATTAATCTCGAGCTTTGGAGGATATTGGAAATTTGATGACGAGAGTTACTGCCTGTTCAGTTGGGTTAATTCCTTTTAAATCAGTATGAAGAAGAAAGGCCTTAATTGTTAACATAGTTCATGGTTTTTTTGGAAATGGGAATATTATTAGCTCAGAGTTGCTTCATATTCTATGTCTCAGAGTGAATAAACAAGAATGCACAGAACCAAAGAGGAACAAGAGCAGTTGCTGTTCTGTGAGTTCCAGTGCCAAAGCCCAAACCCTCACAATTTACTTAATGAGTGTTTCTGAATATTGACCACTAATGAAGAGTCACTGCAAGTTCCAATGTCATGACAAGTCATTTCATCTTTGTCCAAATAATGCAGTGTTTCAGTTTGGGTGATTTCTGCCTTCTGAGGGCAATAAATGCCTGTCCTGGTGGGGGGGTGTTTGATGTGAGACTCCGTGTTCTCCTTGAGTTATGTCGTATTCTCAAAGAAAACCAGAAAAGTGTTTATTTTCCAGAGAGGCGTGTAAAGGTTTGGAATTGTTTTCATCCTTTTTTTATATATTTTTGTTCACCTTCTGAGCACTATAAACTGTGATGGTCTTCTCTCAGCAGAGGTTGAAGGGATCTGATTCATTTTTAAACTGTTTTATTTCTTATTTCTTATCAGAGCAGGGAATCAGATGGGGCTGTTGGGGAATATTTTTCCTGGTGGCATTCATTGCCTTTGAACTCCTGGTGACATGAGGGGGCTGGAGGAGCTGCAGGCTGAGGTCCTAGTCCTGTGTGGCTGGAAGCAGTGAGAATCCTGATTCTGAGTGGATTTCCTGCAGGAGGGAAGTTAATCCATACAGTGTCTCTAGTTGAAATATTTAGTGTCTTAAAAATACAATTTTATACAAGTCTCTCTCAACCAACATAAGGACAGAATCATAGAATCCACTGGGTTGGAAAAGACCTCCAAGATCATCGAGTCCAACACTTGGTCCAACTCCAGTCCCTTTACCAGATCATGGCACTCGGTGCCACGTCCAATCTGTGTTTAAAAACCTCCAGGGATGGTGAATCCACCCCCTCTCTGGGCAGCCCATTCCAATGTCTGAGCACTCTCTCTGCAAAGAATTTTTTTCTGCTCTCCAGCTTCAATTTCCCCTGGCAGAGCTTGAGCCCATCGTGCCCCCTTGTCCTATTGCTGAGTGCCTGGGAGAAGAGACCAACCCCCACCTGGCCAGAACTTCCCTTCAGGCAGTTCCAGACAGTGCTGAGGTCACCTCTGAGCCTCCTCTTCTCCAGGCTGAACACCCCCATCTCCCTCAGCCTCTCCCCACAGCACTTGTGCTCCACTCCCTTCTCCAGCCTCGTTGCTCTTCTCTGGCCCCGCTCCAGCCCCTCAATCTCTTTCCTGATCTGAGGGGCCCAGAACTGAACACAACACTCAAGGTGTGGCCTCCCCAAGGCAGAGTCCAGGGGAAGGGTCACTGCCCTGGGCCTGCTGGCCACGCTATTTGATACAGGACAGGATCCCATTGGCCTTCTTGGCCACCTGGGCACACTGTTGGCTCATGTTGAGCTTCCTGTCCCTCAGTCCCCCCAGGTCCCTCTGCCTGGCTGCTCTCCAGCCACTCTGTGCCCAGCCTGGAGCGCTGCAGGGGGTTGTTGTGGCCAAAGTGCAGGACCTGCACTTGGCCTTATTGAACTTCATCTTTAATATCTGTATTTAAAAAGAGATTTTTTTATATCTCTTCATGTTTTTAAATGCTGTTTAAGTTCACTCCTGTGTCTTTGGGAGTGTGAAAAAACCTTCTGCAAGTTCCAGAGAGTTGCATGTCCCCATATCAGTCAATGCACAGCTGGTGCAATGTTAGGTGAGGCAACATTACCATGAAATTCTTATTTTATACTCCAAGGCTTTCCTCTCAGTTTTAATGTATTTTGGTTTAATTTGCTATAATCTATGACTTGCAGAATAATCTTTTATTTTGTCCTTGTGAAATAAATCAGGAAAGTGTGTGTGGACAAATGAAACCTGTGAGCTAAAGCCAACCAGTACCAAAGCACTTGTGTCACCTGGCAAGGTCCATGTGCTGCCTTTCAGTGGTGTCCTACAAAATACTGGGCAAACCACCACAAGTAGTGATGTAAAATAAACTGCCACCAATCTGCACATCCTGCTTTGAGACCCAGAGTGAGAAATCTGGAACCAGGTCTTTGATTTTTCATATATTCACAGCCCCCCAGATATAAACTAAAACAGGATTTCAGGGTGTGGAAATCAAGTTTGGTTTCCAATCAATAAGCAGCTGTTTTCTCTGTTGGCTTTGCTGCTTCCTTTTTGCCTATTTTAAATCCTCCTTTGTGCTCTCCAGGGCCAGCTCTGCTCAGGGCACTGCTCTGCACATCTTTATTAGCTGGGAAATGCTATTGATTTGGTTTCCTCTCAAACACCCAGCACTCAGCCTTCAGGTTTTTCCCTGGCAATGAGATCTGTGAGATCTGCAGATCTCAGAGCCTGCTGAAACTGTTGTTCTGTAGGAAAATGAAATGTTTATTCCGGAGTGAGGCAATACTATTATTCATGTTGGAGTCAGATGAGGCAATGCAATCTTCTGGGTTTGATGAAGACTTATGGAGTCTAAAAATAACTCATCCCCAGCACAGGAAAATATGTGAAAATATACAGTCTATCCCTTAAATCCACAGCATTAGGTTAAATTAATAGAAGGACTTGTGCAGGAGGTGATTGACTCCGTGAGGGATACAGTGTGATATTGTATATTTGCCTAAAAGCTCCCTCTGACAGCAAAAACAATGTCCCACAGTATGTTCCTTTCTTATCTAATGGAAAGAATAACACACAGAGGCTCAGTTCTTGTAATGAATACCCCCACATTAATTTTATTTTTTGATGTGTCATTGTAATTCAAGAGATGTTTTTAATCTCAGGATTGCTCGGGCACAATAAACCATTTAAAAAGTATTTGGCAAAGATCCCTGTGCTTACCAACAGCTCCTTTCATTTAAAACTGTTTTTTTGAACCAAGCTATTCAAAGCTTTGTTCCACTTATTAAAATAAAGTATCTTACTTCAAACAAATATTTCAGAGAACATAATCAAGAGGACAGAATTCAAATACAATGCACAGAACACATAAAAGGTGGTAGCATGAAAAGCTCAAATACTTTGTGTTTGTTTCCTTGGTTTTCATTAAGAAAAACTGTATGAAAATATCCTCACAGTCTTATTTCTCTTTGTGCCATTATGGGATATTTAATAATATTTAATAACATTTAATACTACTCTTCTTACAAGGTTCTGAAATTCATTACTAGATTTAAAGCAGAGTGAGCTGTGAAGTGTTTTCAGTGAATGAGATATTGAATTAGCAGCGTATTTTCTGGTCATCCAGGTGATACAGAACAGCACTGGAGAAGTTAAATATGGAATAATTCCTTTTGCTGGTGGCTCTGTCCTCTTGCATGAACTCAGGGGTTAATCCAGTAGAGCTGGGGGAGCTCTGGCTCCCAATAAGGTACATAATTGTTCAGCTTCGTTATGTAACTTTACATTGAATATTTATTTCAGATTTCCATGAATATCATTTTCACTTTGGTTCAGTTCTGCCCAAATTTTGTTTGCTTTTTTTATTCAAAGCCTTGCCAAGATAACAATGGCTCCAGGAGCAAGGAAGGCAAGTGCAGTTTCCCTCTCTGAGTGAGTGGCTCTGGTTCCTTCCTCGGGGGTTCCTATTTCACCTGTAAACTTCAGGAAATCAGGAAGGTGTCCCGTGCCAGGATCCCTTCCTGGGCAGAGATTCCCAGGCACAGTTTCACAGGATGTCAGAGGCTTTCCAGAGTGTCCTGAGAACTCCCTCTCAAGTTCACAGAAGTTAAGTGAGGGCTGAGCATAAAGAATAATTTTGCTTTGAGGATTTTGCTGTGTTAGTTTTGTTTTGCTTAGAAAGGAAACCCCCAGACCTGAAAATGTGGGGGGAAATACCTGAAGAGGAGCTTTGAATGTGGTAACTCTGCAGAGATGCTGCTGCTTTAACGTGGCTGTGGCTGTAACATCAGTGCAATTTTTAATCTCACGTTGTGTGGGCAGAAAAATGGTTATTTCCAAGATGTTAAAAAGCTAATCTATTCTGTTAAGTTTCTGTATCTTGCATAGATATAGCTTCTTTCTTTTTTTTTTCCTTTTAATTTTACAAACCAAGTTGGGAGCCTTGACATTTATTGGGCCCCCATATTTTTCATTTATATTCTCTCTAGTCTTCACCATCTGTTATGACAGTAAATAAGTTTCAAATAAGCCATATCTCCCTCAGCATGAGTTGCTTTTTCTGCAAAAAAAAAAAAATTAAAGTTGCAGTTGGATGTGATATTTGAAGTCACAGCTTGTCTTCAAATATTTAGTAGCGTGTTCTTGTGCCAAGGGATATCAATCTGCCATTTGCTTTGCTTACAGTATAATAAAGATTATCCAGGCCCTTCTTTCATAGATATGTCAAGGCTTTTAATTACTATATAGCTCAGGAAGTAGCTCTTTCCACCAGCTTTTCCCATTTTGCTTTGGCTTATTATGGTTTCTCCTTATCTTCCTGTGCATTAAATTCCAAAAGGAGCCTGTGGTGTCTGACTTGGGTGGGTGAGATGAGATCTTCCCTCCCCAGTAAATTCCTTGGCTGTACCAACAGTGCCTGAGCTCCTGGAAGAGTCAGTGGGTGATGGAGATTCAGATGCTGGTACCCAACCTCAGGAAATTTTGCAGAGAAATCTTTATTTTTCATCTAAAATATGTAGGTTGAGGCTAAATTTGAGGCAAATCTATTTTTTGTCTTTCTTTTAGGCTACACAAATACACTCCAGTGGGAAGGGATGTGACTCAGAAGTCACCTTTGTACCAGCATGTCCCTTTGCCTTCCTAATTTATCCGTTTCCTTGATTATTAATATTGTGTCTCATGGAGGCATTTTCTTTGTCTTTTGAGATTCTTGTGGTTTTCCTGATTGGTTCTGATTTTCATTGGTTGTTTAATAACCTTCAACAAAGGTTTCCTTGAAACTTGCTCCTCTAACAAGGAAATGCCCCAAAGTGGAAGTATTGCTAAAGAGCAAACATCAAATTTTATCTTCTCTTAAATAGTTCACCAGGTGATCTCCACCCAGGTGTGTTTGGAGGTATCCTGTGATAAGTCAGGAATCATAATCATGGGATGACAGAACTGTTTGGGTTGGAAGGGACATGAAACTCCACCCCATTCCACCCCCTGCCATGGGCAGGGACACCTTCCACCAGCCAAGGTTGCCCCAAGTCCTGCCCAGCCTGGCTTTGGGCATTCCAGGGATGGGACAGCCACACTTTTCAGAGCCTGCCCACCTTCCCAGGGAAGGATTCCTTCCCAAAATCCCCCCTAGCCCTGCCCTCTGGCAGTGGGAAGCCATTCCCCTTGTCCTGTCACTCCATTGCTCCTTCTCCTTCCATCCCTCGCATTTAATATCCGGTGGTTCCCACTATCCCAGCACCAAAGCACCTTCTTTGCCTCCTCTTTGGTGCTTCTGTCCATTTGAAAATGTGCATCTTCATTCAGTACCAATTGGTATTTTGAGTGGCATCCCAGAGAATTTGTGGCTGAGCATCAGCTCTGCAAAGCCAAAGGAGCTTCACTGCAGGCTGATTTATGTGAACTTCTGCACCAGCCACACCACTCATTATGCAAAGGTACTTTTGAGTAAAGAAAGAGGTTTTATAGCATTAAAATAACATCCACACTACAGTCAAAACTGATGCACAGTTAAGATTAACCCTTTTGTTTGTAAGAGGATTTCACTTTCATCTCGATATTCATAAGCTTCTTGCCACAACAATAAAGCTTTTATTTATATGTGTGCAATTGTTTTTCCTTTTCACCTGTAAATAGAGTCATTGCACTTTTTTATGATTTTCCAGTATTAGATTAATTTTATAGCGCGTTCTGAAATTTCATTCTCTTTCAGCATCAATCTTTGGTTTGTTTTTATTACAGAATTATACTTACAAAGAGCATCATTTCATAAAAATAAACATAAAAATAAAATGCAATACAGCAGTTGCAGGTTTATAGAGCAAACATTTCACTTGGAAGAAAATTCCACTCGCTTATGCTGCTATTTCACAAAAGCAGCAAGGTCAGAAACCCTGAGGGGTAATCACAAAGCTGTTTATAACCTCAAATTGGGGGACAAATATTCAGAGGTCACTTGTGAGAAAACACAGAAAGAGAATTTCTTGTGTACAGCTAAATTTTGGGTTTGGAGAAGGGGTTTTGGATAAAAAGGTGATGTTCAATTTCAGGTTAGTGTACAGTGTAGGGTAAATTGTATCAAAGCCAAATGATATTCCACAAAATTAAATTTCCCTCACCTGGGGTTGCTCAGTGCCAGGTATTTCAAGAGAATTAAAATTTTCCTTGCTGCTTTTGCAGACTAAGCACACTTCCAGACAGCACAGAAAGATGGCAAAAATCAAACCAGTGCAAAGCAGGAGTGCTTAAGAAAAATATATTTTACTTAGAGAAAGAATTAGGAGAATTTCCAAAGGTGCAGAATGGAATTTGTGATCAAAGTGCAAAATGAAGAAACAATCAGGAGATTCATAGAACTTTGGAGCAGGGAAGGATCTTGCCTTAGTTGTGTGATCTGATCCCTCACCAACTGCTCTGCTCACTGAATAAGGATTTGCTTACCATAAACACTCTGCTGCACCAGGACCTTTCCCTGGCTTTTTTTTACAGCAGTTATAATATGAAATCAGAAATATTTTGGAGTTATATCAATATTAAAAGGAAACTTTACAGTTAGAAAAATGTTTTGCACTTAGAGGACAATTTTCTGATAGTTAATTTTTTTTTGGTCACTTTGCAATGTAAAATGTACTTAAATTTATGCTGAAAAACTTTTAGAATCATATGAATCTTAAATGAGGGGGTTTGTCTCATGGTACAAGCAAATGTTTCAAAGTCAAGACATTTTCCAAGAAACTACAATTCCCAGCTCCCTTTTCCATAAACATTTAGAGCCTTTCTTGTAGTATCTCCTTCAGCTGCCACTGATGCTTTCTAAGAATTTTCAGACCAATTTGTGTTTCATTTCCTTTCCAACACATCCAAGTGTGTAAAATCTCTCTGGTTTGGCAAACTCTATTTTAGTATTTCTGCCCAAAAAAAAGCCTCCCCCACCCCCCAGTTGATGCCCTGGCATTCTGGAGGAGTTATCATGATAAATGCACGTGTTCTTTATCATTGTATGTAATTTTGCTCTTTGCATTGCTGATCTTGAAATAAATACATGAAGTGTTGTCTTCTAACACAGAAAAATGATGCTAGGGATGAGGCCAGTTGGGGCAGAGCTCTGGAGTGCCATCCTTCAAAGTCAAGCTTTTGGAGCCTTAATTCAGCTGCAGGAGCAGAGAGGGCAACCCTGTAATCCTTGCCCTTTGAAATGCCATCTTTCAGAGGTGACCTTTAAGCTAACTTGGAGTCTGACAACCTGGGGCCTGAGCACCAGCTCCTTTCTCTGGCAGCCTCTCAGTGGATTTCCTCTCTGCCTTTGTTCAAAGTACTGTCTCCTTCCCATTTTCCCTGCCTTGCTTCAGAACTCTCCCCTAACCCAGCTGTCACTCAAGTCAAATAGTCAGCAGAGTGTTCCCTTTCTCTTCCAGGCACTTCTCTGAGTTTCTAGTTCTCTTTGCAGCCCTTATTCCTTCCATGTTGAATATTCTTCTCTCCAGTAACAAAACCATTCAAGAACATTGTAGTTCTAGAGGAGATCTGCACTCTCATTTTGGAGTTTAAGCAAACCATGAAGTGGATCAGGAAAGAGCTCTAACACTCCCCTGACCTGGCAGGAGTAAACTAATAACGTGGCAGCACACAAACTTAGGGAAAACTACAGAAAATTCTATGGATGCTTTCCAAGAACAGAAGAGGGCCCATGATTACCAAACCTCTGCCATCTGTAGCCATGCCCATTGTCCAGGGCTGCTCATGCTTGGCCAGGCTGTGACTAGTGCAGGTGTTCCTGAGAGCAGCTGCACTGCTCCCTCTGCACTTCTCCACACTTGTTTGTACTGCCCTGGGTTCTTGCCTTGTCAGTGACTGGGGGGTTTGATCTGTACAATTGTTTCCTTGGTTGACTCCAGTGTGTTTGTTTCTCTCAGTGACAGCAAAGCTGCTGTTTGGCTGTACCTCCATATTACTCCATCAATCACGGGGAGAGGACGCTGACACAGTGTTGGGTTCTTTGGAGTAAAACAAGGCTGGGTTGATTATTTGGTTGTGTGTTATTTTCCACTATTCCCACTGGACAGGGAAAATTGAGTTTTCATAGGCCTAATCTTCTCAGCTAATGTTATGAGCTAAAGCTAAGTAGCATTTGCTGGAAAACAAGAAGTTCATTCTGTGCTCAGCTCACTCTTTTGTTTGTAATAGATGGAACAGATACTGTGCAAGAATTCCAAATGTGTTTTTTTTTCTCACTGAATGACTCAAGTTCTATTTAAATAGTTGCTAGTTAACTGTATTTAAAATATTATGCTTATTTTTTTAATGAGAAAATAGGTAAATTTTTGACTCTGTATTTATGGTTGAAATAGTGCCATGTAATGCAAAGGACAAATGTGTAAGAGTCGTGCAAGAGGATAGGAAGAAAAGAGATAATAGGAAAGAGAAGCAGAGAATTTACACAAGATGAGAACAGAAAGAGTCTCTGATATGGCCAGGAATAGGTCTCTGACCATCAGATATCAATTGGATGTGTGAAACTGGGGATGGAGGCTGGAGGAAAGTGGGCAGGTGCAGATTGGCACATTGACAGGAACTGCAGATCCCTGGCAGGGTCAAATACCAATAAAGGGAAAAGGGGAATACAAAAAGAAATGGGTGCTGTTCCCCAGACTGTCTATTTTGCAGAGAATAGGAAGTGCTGAAGGGTTATTGTGATATTATGTAATAATAATCTGAATGTATAATGATGTAGAGGAGATGAGGCAGGACCTCTGTTTGGGACACCCAGAACAAGGAAACAGCCTCATCTTTGGGTGTTCTTCAGATAAACTCAACACACAGGAAGGAGCTCTGCTTATTCTGTACACACCATTAGTGAGAGTTTTCTCTGTATCCTCATTCATGGCTTTCTGAGTTAGACTTTCTTGTCTTTTCAAGTTCTCATCAGATAGGAATTTTTAAATGCTTCTCAAATTTTTGCATCCTCTTTCTGAGTCCATTTTTATGGATAAAAGGAGAACATTTTCTGAAATAGCATCCATTTGTCAGCACTATGGTTTCCCCTTTCTCCTGCATCATTCTGTAGCATGTTTCTGTCCTGAATACACCTGTGCAGCTGCCTTGGCTCTGCCTCCTGACAATTATAAATCCCTTGATGCAGCTGATGGCATTAATTTAGAATTGTGCAAAATTTAGGAGTGGAATTTGCTTTTTGCTACAAAAATATTATCATAGCTAGCAAAAATAGAGGGGGTTTATACAAGTGTTAGTAAATTGAAAATGTAATGTATTTTATATGTCTTAGCACCAAACCTGTTTATTCTTTGTCATGGTGAGAATTGACCACTTGCTTCTAACAAACATTTCCAGCTCTTTGGACAGTCCTAACATTTGTCAAGAAACTTTCCCTCTTATCCATCAGTACTTTGTTTAACATATGCTGGTGAAAACTACCAATTGTTTAAACCCTCTCTAACTGTCATAATCCATACACCTGCTTGTAACAATGCCAAGGTCATGAGTTCAATCCCCTGTGTGGGCCATTGACTTAAGAGTTGGACTCGGTGATCCTGGTGGGTCCTTCCAACTCAGAATAATCTCTGATTCTGTGAAACAACTCTTGAAAGCTCAATAAAATTTGTGGGTTTTCAGTGCACTGCCCAGTGAAGGGTCCCTAAAAACCTGAGTTTCTCCTTATACAGACAACTTTGGGAGTTGCAGAGCCCTGGTTGTGGCCAGCTCAGTCTCTCCAACCCTTGCCCAGCCCAGGGGCTGGAGTGGAATCACAGAATCACAGAATGGATTGGGTTGGAAAAGACCTCCAAGATCATCAAGTCCAACCCTTGGTCCAACTCCAGTCCCTTTACCAGATCATGGCACTCAGTGCCACGGCCAAGCTCAGCTGAAAAACCTCCAGGGATGGGGAATCCACCCCCTCTCTGGGCAGCCCATTCCAATCCCTGAGCACTCTCTCTGTAAAGAATTTTTTTCTGCTCTCCAGCTTCAATTTCCCCTGGCAGAGCTTGAGCCCATCGTGCCCCCTTGTCCTATTGCTGAGTGCCTGGGAGAAGAGACCAACCCCCACCTGGCCAGAACTTCCCTTCAGGCAGTTCCAGACAGTGCTGAGGTCACCTCTGAGCCTCCTCTTCTCCAGGTTAAACACCCCCAGCCTGCTGTGGGCACCTCCTGTGCCAGGAGTTCTGGGTGGGTTTGGTCCCCTGGGCTCTGCCTGGTGTTCCTCGTGCACTCCCCCACCAAAGATTATCCTTCAGGAGTCATTTTCTTGCCTGTCGTTTTTTGGATAAGAAGCAATTTTTAAAATGTGTTGTCAGAAATCCATCCCTTATGCAATAAAAAACTCCAAAGCTGTGCCTGATGACATACAAGATGTCCAGATCTGCATTGGCTCCTTCTCTGCAATCTGTTTACGAAAGTTAAAACATGCAGCAGAATGAGTTGCTTTGTAAAGGTGCTTTTTTGAATGCTAAATCATTATCTGCAAAACTGAAAACTGAAATTTGTCTCGTTTCACTGCACAAGAGTTTTCCCCAACAAGTTTTAATTTAAATTGAAACTAAGATAACACTTGCAGAATGGAAGAATAAATTACATAGAGCTCTTCTTCACTCTCTTAGTGGAAAGAATTCTATGAATTGAAGAAATATTATATTTATATCAGGATTCTATAGTAGTTTATGTTGTTTGCCAAAAATATTTAATCTGAAAATTACATGTTCAATTATTATTATCTTTTCCAGTCATATTTATATTAAACTGTCATGTTGCATTTTTTATCTGATGAAAATCCCCATCAAAATCCTTTTGAATTTACCCAAATATTAATCACTAATACATTTTGACTTTTAGAAATGCTTAGGCCAGATATTTCAGAGCTGCATTTTGATGCTGAATGAGTAATCTGGTTTTTAGAGACGTGATGTGCCTCCTTCCCCATTGATTCACTGCGAGCTAAAAGGCTTAGCATAGCTGAGAGCTCATTCAATAATTTTATGCTTTTTTTGAGATTCCTCAAAGCCTGCAGGGAGTTGGAAATTCCCAGATAGTGGTTGGGAAATCCTGCAAAAGCAATAATTCCTTCTGCCTGAGGTTTGCAGACGTGTGTGGAGTCACATCTCCAACCACTGCTGAGTGTTGTAGCCACACCACCAAAGCTGTGCATTTCTTGAGTTATTTGGCAGTTGAGGTCACTCCATCATTTTTAGTGGATTGTGGTTGTTTCCCTTTGAACCTCCCAGCAAAAACAGGCTCTGAACTTCTGTCTCACTGTTTGTCCCATTTGGCCATAAAGGAAAATTCCCCTTCTTTATTATCTAAATAATAATGTAATTACTGCTCTGGGAGGGTTTCTTTTGTTTGTTTGGGTTTTTTCTAAATGTTGCATGACACAGTGCCATTAGTGTTTTTATGGAGTAAGGATGATGAAAGAGGAAACTGCATTCCAGTGGCAGGTCAGCTCTGGGTTAAAAGAAGAAAAAATAAGTGTTTTCTGTAAAAAATTGCCTACCATGGAAGCAACAGGACCTAAAGATTAATGTCAAGCATTTTGTACTGAGTTATCACCTAAAATATGCCTGGTACAAACCCAAAAGTGCACAGCAAAACACAGTGTAAAGTTATTTAGGCAGATATAAAGGTATATGTGGAGGTAAATAGTTATGGACTGTGGGCTACAGGCAAATATAAATCCAGTCCTGTTTGAGCCTTAAAGTTCACACATTACATCTGCTCATATTCATATGCAGCTGTCCTGATTTTGTGAGCTGTGGGATATCAAGATAAGTTTCACCATCAGTGATGTAGGAGACACCAATAACTGGTTTATTCTATAAGCAATCACCAAATATTTTCCCCATGTCCTTCCCCAAGTGTAGAGCAATGTGGACACATGTTGTCATGCAAACAAACAGGATTTATTTCTCTAAGGTAGCTAACCTTTCCAATCTTGCAGAGAATAATATTAGTAGGGAATTATCATTTCTACATACCTGTCATTGGAGAATTTCATGCTGTCTTCTCTTGACTCATAAAACACACAGGGATGGCAGAGGTTACCTGTGTGATCCATCTGACTAAAAAAAAAATAGTTTCTATTTTGCTCCCTTAGCCCAGGATGCTCTTCCTTGTTTGTGAATGTCCACATCTTCCCTTGTCATTAATGAAAATATTTTAAAAGCTGAAAACAATTATATTAGTCTCATTAAGGTGGCTTTCAAGCTCTGACCACGTGGACTGAATTAGAGAAGGGCATTTTTGTACTTCTGGATCCCAAAGGAAATGAGTTACACTCAAGTGGACACTAAAATGATCTTCAGAGAGCAGCATTAGGCTGAAAATATAATGATCATGAATAAAAGTTTAAAGAAAGGAGCCTCAATCAGTTGGTTTAGGTTTGCTTTTGCACCAGAAGAAACCTTCCCTTTAAACATGAAACACCAAGAAACACTTCACTCTTTTCTGAAGATTCAAGAGCTCAAAATCTCACAGGTCTGGTTCAGATTCGTCACATGCTCTGCTGGTTGTCTGAGTGAAATTCCTCCAAAAATGCAGGTGTGAACTTGAAGAAAAAGCTTCTGTGCAAAACGTGTAGTCTTTGGTGTTATGATGAGCTCAGGGAGCCTGTCTCTCAACTTCCATGGTTTCAGCTCCATCCATTTGGCATTCCATAGCGTGGGGAGCAGGATCACCACTGCAGCCTAGGAAATGAGGAGCTGGGTGTTGTCCAAAGCCCCAGCATCGGTTACTCTGACAAATAAAACACAGCTGAGGAAGAAAACTCTTTGTTGGAGTGGCCGTAGTAAATCCCTGAGGTTTTTATTAAATCATATGAATCTATTAGGTGATAGCTTCATTTTGCAAATTAATGAGATGACACTTGAGTATTCCAATGAAAAATCACTGGAATTTGGGGTTTTTAACTTTGCTATAATTTGGTTTATGACTGTTGGATTCCTCAACCATAATACTGAAATACTTGGCCCAGAGGAAACCAAACCAAAAGAGTTCTAGAGTCATTTTTTATTTCCTACTAAGCTACATTTTGTGGGTTTGTTTTGTGTCACTCCCTCATTCTGGAGTTAAGATTCAAGCGATAGTATTATATAAAACAGTAATTAAAAATGGGAATTCAGTTATTTCAAATCACTGATATGAAATACTGAGACACAGATGGACGTATTTCCAACACATTCTTTATTTGTCATGTCTTATATTTTTACACACACTCCAGTTGATCTTCTTCAGGTTTATTTTATTCTTTAGAACAGGGATAAAACTCAGGTGTGTTTCAGAAGTGATATGGAACCAAATACATCAAATTTGGGGCATGGCTGTAGCAGCTGTGGAGTCAGGCACAAGTGCCACTGCAGCATCCATAATTTTACCACAGTGTAATTGAAAATTAATAAACATCTGATACATATTTATTGTCAAGATCTTTTGGACTAAACACCTTATATT
The DNA here is from genome assembly GCF_047495875.1 of Pithys albifrons albifrons. Classification (NCBI taxonomy): domain Eukaryota; kingdom Metazoa; phylum Chordata; class Aves; order Passeriformes; family Thamnophilidae; genus Pithys; species Pithys albifrons. Next base: position 3,021,100 of record NC_092471.1, on the reverse strand, counting down.
TCAATATACATCAGTGCCCTGCCAAATCTTTTCCCTTTTATTTTCTCTACTTTCTGTAGTCTTTAAAACTGTTGCCTAGAGGCTTTTCAAGGGAAACAGACTTTTTTTTATAAATTACCGGCAAAAAGGGTAAATTTTGGCATTAAATTAAAAGACAACATATCGCTTTTTTTGCTGTTAAATTAATTATCATCAAAGGTTTCATTAACAGCCGATTTCTTATCAGCAGAGTCGACAACAAAATTGGAAACTGGACAATTTTCTCCCATTATCAAAACAGGAAACATTTTACAGCCCTTTTTTCTCCTTTTGTCTCTTCCAGAGAACTGACTCGAGCACACAGAGCGGGACTCCAAAGTCCTCCCATCCCTTCCTGCCTCCTTTGCTTGAGCTGGAGGTGGTGAATGTGATATCAGAACACAATCTCTAAGTTAGTCTGAAAATCAGCTTCTGTGCTCCATTCATACAGAAACATTGAGTTTGGGATGCTGTGTCCAAATTAGATTGTTTCTTTTCAATTATTATCCAATAATTAATCATTATCTAATCATCTACAGTTATCCTTCTGTCTGCTAAACTTGACAGTTGGGGGAAATTCCTTTAAACAATGTTGTTTGGCTGAGCTGGGAACATTTTCCTGCTGAAACTTCAGCTCAGCTGGAACATTTGGACTGTTCAGGGTTTAGCCATTTAATGGTGGAAAAAAACCCTCTAAATCCACAACTCTTTGGTGCTTCTGTTGGGAATTCCTGTCCTTGTTTTGGAAAGAGGCTCCATGGCCGTGGTTGGGAGAGGGGTTTGCCTGCAGTGTCAGCACTAGTGTAGAGTCCTTGCTGACTTCCATGTGATGCCTTTGGAAGGAGGGAAGCCTGTGGGATGAACTGAGTCCCTGGTAGAATTCCAGACTCTCCAATGCCATGGCGGCACTTACTCCATGCCCAGGGCAACCCTCTGGGATGAACTGAGTCCCTAGTGGAATTCCAGACTTTCTGATGCCATGGCAGCACTTACTCCATGCCCAGGGTAAGCCTCTGGGATGAACTGAGTCCCTGGTGGAATTCCAGACTCTCCAATGCCAGGGCAGCACTCACTCCATGCCCAGGGTAAGCCTGTGGGATGATCTGGTTCCCTGGTGGAATTCCAGACTCTCCAATGCCATGGCATCACTCACTCCATGCCCAGGGTAAGCCTGTGGGATGATCTGGTTCCCTGGTGGAATTCCAGACTCTCCAATGCCAGGGCAGCACTCACTCCATGCCCAGGGCAACCCTCTGGCATGAACTGAGTCCCTAGTGGAATTCCAGACTCTCTGATGCCATGGCAGCACTCACTCCATGCCCAGGGCAACCCTCTGGCATGAACTGAGTCCCTAGTGGAATTCCAGACTCTCTGATGCCATGGCAGCACTCACTCCATGCCCAGGGTAAGCCTGTGGGATGATCTCATTCCCTGGTGGAATTCCAGACTCTCCGATGCCATGGCAGCACTCACTCCATGCCCAGGTACACACACCATGGGGTGGGTGGAGCTGCTGCCCCATTCACTGCCCAGGGGGCTGCCAGGTTTGGGGGCTCTAATTATGCCGAGTAATTTAAGGATCCCTTTGCCCTCTGCAGATGGAGATACAGTTTAATCAAACACAGTGGTAAATCAGCCTTTATTAGGCACAATCTGTAGGCTATTATGTAGGTGTTACCATTTAAAATGCTTCTGTATTAAAATTCTTCCCAGGTGAGCAGGCAGGGGCTTCAACTGTAAAACAGAATTTTGCAGTAATGACCAACAAGTGCTTTTTCTTTAGAAATTGGACTGCTTTGAACAAAGACTGGATGTTTACAATCCACCTACTGTGGTCACTCTGTAAATGGCTTCCCTTGAATTCTTTTGGCTTCTTCTGCAAATTAGTAACTAAAGTGCTGATTTGGTCAACAATTAACCAAACATTTCAAAGCTGAATGTTTGTAGCAATGCATTTTTTAATATTGAGATGACAGTTTCTAGATTTGCTTTCAATTACTTTAAGTGAAGGGATTCAACCCCAGATTCCTTCGTAGATCTTTGATTGTGTGTGAGTCAAACTCCCTTTCCATTTGTATGTGCTGAGCTCTAGTTTTGGAAAACTGCATTAATATTATACCTTTCTTTGGTATACAAGATAGAAATACTTTGTGGGGTTTCTCTTATTGATGGATACCAAACAAAGCCATATTGCCCTTCCAAGGCAGCCCAACTTCCACCCACATTTTAGTCCATACCAAGCAGATACTCTGCAGTACAGAGACAGCAAAGCTGGATTGGTGCTTGTGGATTCCTGTGTTATTTGCATTAATTTTTGGTCTGCAGTTACCACTAAAACCATCTTTTTATAAGGCTAATCCAAATGTAGGGTCTGCAGAGACCCTGTGGTGATCTCAGATAGCAGATGTAGCTCTTTTATAGCAGCTGCTTTGGCTCTGAACAGGATATTCCCCTTATAAAATTCAAAAACTTCTGAAAATTCATATAATTTTGTTTGGAGTGTTAGCTGTTGGGAATCTGAGACATTCCTGGTTCAGAATAGCTTTAGAACCCACAGTTTGAGAGTAGAGAGGTCCTTCAGTGCTTCAAGGATTGAGTCTTTGAAGAAAGGATTGTACCTGTGTGCATGAGCAGTAAATCTGGCCTGAAGTGCATCAGCTTGCATTTACTGCAGACTTCTGTGTTTAGTGACTCAAAATAATATTTAATGTGCTGTCTTAGCCCCTGGTTACAGTCAGGGCACCTGTTCAGCAGCTCAGGAGAGCTGGCTGAGCTGCTTCTAGTTCACTGGCCACAAAAGCCATGGGAGGCTGTAAATGGCAGCCCAAAGTGATGATGATGAGTCTGGTTGGGCCCAGAGAAAAGAGGTGGAGTGAAAAATAACAGCAGGTTTGAGAGGTGCATTTAATTTTCATATGATACATTTAAAATTAAATCCTGGCTGCAATATGAGCAGGATTTCTTCTCAAAAGCTCAGTGCTAATCATCACCACTGGTGGATTTATCCATTAGACCCTCAGGATGTCTGGTAATTGTGGGTTTGGCTTACTCTAACCCTTGAGAAAATAAGAGAAATGGAAATAATGCCAGCTGGCCTTTTTGTTCCAAAGAATGAGAAAGAAAAGGAAAAGCAAACATTCAATGGGGCTGATGGTTGGTTGGGTTCTGGGCAAAAAGCAGCATCTCCTTTCCATTTGTACACCCCTCACATGGGTAATCCTTGCAAGCTTCACCAGATCAAAAGAGGCAAAATACTTTCTCAGTTAGAAAGTGCCACAACTGGGGGTTTGGGGTGAAAAAGAAATCTTTTAACATCATGATTTGGTGTCCTCAGAGAGTTTGTGCCCAGTTCTGCATTTGGTGCTGCACCTTGAAAGGCAGATGTTGTGTGGCTCAGGTGCCCTGAGTTGGCACAGCTGGGCAAAAAGGTGCAAAACGGGCATGCCTGGCTAATAAATATTTCACTCCTGCCACCCCAGAAATAAAGGAATGGGGTTGTTTTAGTCAAACCTTTCTTTCCTTTTTTAAGGCTGATACTCTCAGTGGTAATTCAGGTAGATTGGGGGGTTGGCCTTTATGTATTACTATCTGTAAATGAATCAATGAGTTTGTGTAATAAATAGTTTGCTCCTGAAATAAATATTAGAATTAATATCTTTGCTGCACATGTCTATTTAAATTGCTGGCTTTTGAGCAGTTCAAACAGTTTTGTGGTTTGGAGGTAAATGGCCAATGAGAACATCCTCCTGAATGAATTAAACATTTACTGCTCTTTATTTTTGCAAATAGCATTAAAGAGTGTAAAAAAAAGGGGGCTGTGGATACCAGGAAATAAAGACAGTGAGATGGAATTCAGTTCTTGCTGACAAAATAAGAAAGGATTTAAGCCATGAATCCTAAGGTTCCTAAAATAAAATAATAATAATAATAATAATAATAATAATAATAATAATAATAATAATAATAATAATAATAATAATTCTCTCACACTTAGCAATGCATTAAAGTTTTCTGCCTCAGGGGTCAGGGGTGAGTTGTAAGGAGAGGGGATAAAACCCCATCATTTCTCCCCCAGCACCTTGAAAACCAGTTCTGGCAGCACAACTAAAAGCTCACTCGTATTTTTAGTGGAATTCACTCTGTATCCCATCCTGTCTGAGACCAAACTCATTCTCAGCTGCTTTGTTTTGATTTATGCACTGCCTTCTGTGTCTTTATCCCATTTTATTCATATTTATTGCAGTTTATTAGTCTATATTGCTCCTAAGGTTTTACAAACTGCCTCCCACTCCCACCTACAGTCGTGGCATTGGCTGGTTTGGGATCTCCTTTTGTGTCTTGTCAAACATCTTTCAGGAGTTCCCATATTCTGGGATTGTTCCTGTGCAGATCTTGGCTCTTTATAGCTCTCAGCCAGCCCAACATGTTTGCAGGATTTAGCACTGAACAAATTCCATAACTTTTTTTGTCAATCTCCTAATTATTTCTTCCTTCAGGTGAAATACAAACAGAATGAGCAGCTTATGAAAGTGTTTCTGAAAGCCCTGATCCTCTGCCAGCATCCTCAGGAATGTTGTAGACATGTTTGTTCATAAAAAAAACCCAAACCCTGAATATTTTTTCTTCCAGACTCCATGAAAATCCTTTTTCTATGGCACTGGTATAGTCCCAAGAAAGCCTCAACCTGCTGTCTCTAAAACTGTTTTATTTGCAGCCTTTGCTCTGGGACACAATATTTGTTGGAGGGGAGATAAGAAAGAGAAGGAGCTTTTTGTAAAGATGGTTTATTGTGAAGGGAAAACAAAGCAGTAAAGCAGAACACATAAAAAATGAAAATTGCTCTCTAGTTTAATGAATATTTTGTAAAAATAATTTTTTATTCTCCTACAAACTCACGATAGAAGCAGCACAGGCTGCTTGGACATGATTTATCCCAGCAGATTCTATTGCAGCAAGCAGACTCTGTACCCTTTGACCTTGAGGGCTCCCACTGTACTGCAATAAATTTGGGGTTCTTAAAGGCAGGGAGAGAAAATGCTCTTTTAGACAGCAAAAAGAGAGTTAGTTCTTTTTTTATTCTGCTTTGTGTGAGCAGGTGATATCCTTTCATTTGGAATTTGTGTGGAAAAATGCTTGGAATTTTTTTACATCCCTGCCTTGGTGTGTGTGTGTGTCTGCAGTGAAATGTCACATTAACAGAGCTGTGCCATGACAGTGTTTGCTGAGCTGTGAAAAATGTGAAGTTCTCTGGGCAGCCTCTTTCACAACCTGATTTTTAAGTATTTCAGCCTCGGCTTTTGTGACAAACAATTGCCACGGGATGAAAAGGTGGAAAAACACCTTGGGAAAGACATTCTTATAAATGTGTCCCTGCATTGTCAAAACAGAAGACCTGGAACTTCAAGCCCAGGACTTCTCCTTTGCCCACCAAGCCATGAAAAGATGTCAGAAGGCTCCAAAATTCCTGGAAAACTGCCAGAATATACTGTTGGGTGAAACAGAACAATAATGTTGAACTGTAGAGTTTTCCCCATGAGGATGGTGGTTTTCATCCCTGGTGATTTTCACAAATCCCAGAAATGTTTGGGTTGGAAGGGACCTTAAAGCTCATCCAGTGCCACCCCCTGCCATGGGTAGGGACACCTCCCACCAGCCCAGGGTGCTCCAAGCTCTGTCCAACCTGGCCTTGGGCACTCCCAGGGATGGGGCAGCCACAGCTTCTCTGCCCAACCTGTGCCAGGGTCTCACCACTCTCACAGCCAAAATTCCATCCCAAAATGCCATCTAACCCTGCCCTCTGCCAAAGCCATTCCCTCTGTCCTGTCACTATTCTCATAGTTCTTGAACTGCATCTTTGAGACCTCAGGTGTTCATGGAATTGAAGTTGATGAGTTCCCTCTTTATATTGAGGGAAGGGCTGGGTTGTTTCCAGAAATAAGCAAAAAAAGTAATAAAACATCTATAAAATGTATTGTATTTAGTGAAAAAGTAAATTTGTGGTGCAGCTGAAGGGAGCCTGGGAGCCACTTCCCACTTGCTTTTCCACAGCAAAGTGTATTTTGGTCTTTAACACCTTCAAACCATCCTTTGCAGAACCATGTCCTGATTAGGACATGCAAAAAATGTATCTGTTAACCACATTTATAAATGCTCTGTTAAATAAAGGGTTCAGCACTGGGGGGGTTTCATCTTCTGTTCTTTAATGGGATTCTTAACTCCCTCCCTCTGTGCTTGCTCTTGTCTCAGCCCGTTTAATCCCAGGCAGCTCAGGGGAATGTGCTCCCCATCCACTGAGGAGCCCCAATTTCAGGGCCACTTTCTTTGGCTTTGTGGGAAAGGCATTTCAGAGCCTCTTCAGCTAAGACTAAAAATAAACACATCACACATATCTCTATTGAGAAAGATAATTTGTGCCCTAGAGCGAGGGTGAAACTCCAGCTAAAGGGGCTGGCTTTGATCCCCTTTATTAATAACATCACAAACCATCCTGTATTCAGTGCTAAGAGAATTGTCAAAAGCAAATTCAAGAATCAACCCTGGGAAAAATTACTTTAGAATGAAAAACAGGAAAAAAAAAATCCAAAGCAGTTATAAAAATTATATTGCAATTATCAGAAACAGTGAAAATACAAATATTTATATATACAAAGGAAGACTTCATGTGTAAAACTTTCATATGGTAAATAGTAAAAAAAAAAAAAAAACAAACAATAATACAGTAGTACAATAATAGTAATATAATAATAGCAAAATAATAATAATAATAGGAAAATATAATAATAATAGGAAAATATAATAATAGTTAAATATAATAATAGTAAAATATAATAATAGTAAAATATAATAGTGAAATATAATAATAGTGAAATATAATAATAATAAGATATAAAGATATAATAATAGTAAAAAATAATAGTATAAAATAATAATAGTAAAAAATAATAATAGTAAAATATAATGATAATAATGATAATAATGATGATGATAATGACGATAATAATAGTAATAGTAATAATAATAATAATAATAATAATATCAAGACAACAAAGAGCATGAGTTTATACCCCAGTGATACCCCCTATGGAACAGTCCATGATTCCACTACAGATGGAGAAACTCGAGCTTTTTGTTATACCCTCAGGAATTCTCTGTGGATTAAAAAGATCCACCCAACCTGAGTTTCTGTTTCTGCTTAATAAATATTAGGAAAAAAATAGATGAAGTCCTGCAGTGCTGAGCAAGTATTACAGTGGCATTCACTGAACAGAAGCATCACACAGTAAATTGAGTAAAACAAATCAGAATTATCTGTCACGTCTGTAAGTAGCAACTTCAAACACCTTCAGGAATGGAATGGATTTAGGGAACTCTCCTGGTTTTTAATTCACTTTCAGTAATTCATTATCATGCACTTTAACCTCAGTCTGCAGCCCCCACAGCATTCCTGGGCTGTGCCAAACCAGATTTCTCAGAGGCAAAATTCATTTTCTCCACTCACTCGCCCCTTTTTCCTAATTCAGGAGCAGCAGAAGGTGGCACAGCTTTGGTGATTGGATCTTGAGGCATAAGATTTCAGCCCTGGCTTTAGCCAGTGTTCTTGTGCATTGAATTTTCATTTTTAGGCTGCTAAATATTGGGTGTGACTTAGAGGAGGATATGATTCATTTTGATGGAACAGCTTCTAGGTATCTGTATTGGTGCTTATTAATTACTTTAGCAGAAGTGTTTTGTTCCTTCAGTTCCTCTGGAGGATTAAATACCACATAACATATGTTAGATTTTGGCAATCTTATGTTTACAGAAGTTTAAAAAATATTTTGAGCAGTTGTGCATGAAATTATTTAATATCCCTCATGAGAGGAAATGCTAACAATGTTAAACCCAAATACAACTGCTTTCTATGAATACTTGTTTCATATCTCATGAGAAAGTGCTGCATGGAATATGAAATTTCCACATTTTGAGCTCTGGAAATGGAGCCAACAATGATACCTGAAAACAAATACTGAGAGAGGAAAATGTAGCCCTGAAAACAGCTGAAAATAACACATATTGGCCCAGTTACAGTCCCTAAGCAGGGAAAAAGCGAATTGGTTTCAGAAGTGCATTTTAGTTATATATTTGAGAGCCAGATTGTAGTACAGAAATGCAAATGCATTGAGGTTGCAGCAAGTTCTTAAATTTTATTTTCTTTAGTTTTTCACCTCCTGGTACACCCCCTGCTGGTTTTGAAAGGGACAAAACCCCCTCTAAAAGCACAAAACTGTTGCCGCCTCCCCTCAGATCCCACCTGGACACTTAGATGGTCCCATCCCCACCTTCCCAACATTCCTTAATAATTTGGGATGTCCGACACACAGGGGAGTAATTTGCATCCTCCCCATTAGCAGCAGTTCACACATCCTTAATTGTTTTGGTTTGATTTCATCCTTTCAGGAGAGTTTGCAGAGTTTCACTGCTCCTCTGTCTGTTGTTTGTCATTAGAATGTGATCACAGTTTGTTGCAAGGATTTATTTAATCTGAATTACAGGAATGAGATTCTGCAAAATCTGAAGAATTTTCATTTATTTTTAGATTCCCTTCATCTGTTTCTTCCTTTTTTATATGAGTAAAACTCCTGCTGTGCAATCTCTCAACCAGGTCTTTGGAGAGGAAAAAAAAAGACAAACCCAAAGCAAATGACTTTCCCTTTTGAGCACATTTGCAGCCAGTCAGCACAAGAATTTAATTATTCTGACTGTGCAGCAAGACTTAGAAGAAAATAGGTGACAAAAACCCTTTATGGCTAAATAATTAGATAAAACTTATTGAAATCAAAGACATATTTAGAGTTGACTATTTCTTTCCCCAATCCCTCAGTGAGACTGTAGGAGTTTTCTTGAGTTAATTGTCCTTTTCCTCCCCATGAAGCACAAGGAGCAGTTGTGTTGTCTTCATGTTCTTTGGAATGACACAGCTGAGGGGGTTGGATTTCCTGATAGGAGCTTGGATGAGGTTATTTTCCAATTTAAGGATTTTTTTTTGGCTTTTGTTCTTTGGCCTTCAGAAGGAAAATAATTTGTAGACAAACATGTGCACCTGGTGCTAAAACAATAGGTACTAATCCATTTGTGGGGAGGATGGGACTGGAACCCTCCTGCGTTGGGTTTCCAGGAAAGCATCAAGCAGGACTTGCTCCATGCCAGCAAAATCCCTGGTTTCTTTTGTTGTTTGCACTCACAATGATTTTCCCTTTTTAATTGTTTTTTTGTTTCGTTTTTTTAGCACAGAGATTAATTACAAACACAACACACAAACAGCAGGGAAGTTCTGGCCAGGTGGGGGTTGGTCTCTTCTCCCAGGCACAAGGGGGCACGATGGGCTCAAGCTCTGCCAGGGGAAATTGAAGTTGGAGAGCAGGAAAAAATTCTTTGCAGAGAGAGTGCTCAGGGATTGGAATGGGCTGCCCAGAGAGGGGGTGGATTCCCCATCCCTGGAGGTTTTTCAGCTGAGCTTGGCCGTGGCACTGAGTGCCATGATCTGGTAAAGGGACTGGAGTTGGATCAAGGGTTGGACTCGATGATCTTGGAGGTCTTTTCCAACCCAATCCATTCTATGATTCTCTGATTCAAATGTTGGTAGGAGCAATAACTAAGAACAATCATGAACACAACCCCCTGAAACAGTGTAAATTTTATTTTGTGGGGGGGAAAAACTGAAGGTGAAAACCCTTTGTTTATTCTGCCAGAAAAAGCAAAGTCTTCTGAAGTTCTGTATCAGGAGCCTGAGATTGTGGAAGTGACTGAGGCAAAAACAGTGGCACCAATCCAGAATTGTAATTTGGTCTAAAAAATCTGAAGCAAATTACATTAGGAACCTACCCCTGTATTTGCAGTTCTTGGGGTTTATGCATTGAAATGAATTCAAGTGAATGTTGTCAGACCATAATTTGGTTTCGATATTGTGATTATAACTTCTAATATTTTTACACCAAACCTTGTATATTGAGCTCTGTTTTCTGCATGCACTTTCCTGTCCTATCTGTCTAACTCCAGGTGAAGTCTCACCCAAAAAGCTGAATCATATGAAATTCTGGTTGGAGATTATTTCATTTTTCCTTCTTCTTGAACTGTAAAACAATTATTCTCAAAATATTATCAGACAAGTCTGGAAGAAAATCTACCAAAAGGTATAAAAAACACCATGAGAGACATATGATGAGTGGGTGGGTTTTCTTCAGAGTCCATCTGTAAAACATTTTTAACAAATGACATCCCACAAATCTTTGTTAGAGGGAAGGATTGGGTCTGAGATGTTCAGAGAAGACAGTTAATGGAATTGTGACAATTTACTCTGACTGGGATTTGTTTCCAAGAACTATGCACTGAAATCTGAAAATAGCAATAGGTAGGAGAGTAGTAGCACCTTGAGCAAAATAAGGAAAAGGAAATAAAAGGTACAGGTAGAATTAATTCCTTGATCAAATGAAGTATTTCAATTTATATTTAACTAAATTTGGTGGACCACTCCTGAGCTTGGAAAAGACCCCAGAGAGAGGTGTGAGGTAAAGGAAAAGAAGAATGGAATAATGGGTATTGTGGGACTTTTACTGGTTTGGAATGAGGAATAAGAAGGAGAAAAACAGAAACAGAAACGTGAAAGGGAAGTTCTAGAAGGAGAGCAGAGCTCTTGAAGGGCACAGGGCAGGGGAGGAACACAGTTGTGGGAGGAACAGGGTGGTCAGGGAGGGGAAACAGGTTTAAGCTGGAATGAGGAGATTGATCCAGCAAGTGTGAGTGGGGATTAGTTCTGTTTGCCTGTGGGTAACCCAATCAATGCTCAGGGCTGGACTTGGGGCTGGTTGGTGCTGATGGGCAGGCTCTGAGTGGTGCTGAGGTACAGAGGGAGAGATTTGAATATGTATGTCAGCGTGAGGGGAATTGACTTTGACTGGAGAAGACAAAGTGACTGAGAATTGATTTTTATGGTGGAAGGAAATCGATGCAGAGAGAGGGGGGAAATCACATTGGTTTGTGTGCAAGGAAAGCTCAGACCATGGGAGAGAACTGATGACAGAAATGGCCTTGGATTTTGGTCAGGACATGATCTGGAATGTGATATTTGTAGCAGTTGATAAGTGTCCTGCATGAGATCAGATGATTTGTCCTGTGCTGTGAGAGGGCACGAGTGAAGCTCCAGTGAGAAGAGCAGCAATTCCCATTCAGAATCCATATCTGAGCCAACAATACTCATTACTGGCAGAAGCACTGACCAAAAATTAAAAATTGGAACTTTAGCTTGAATCATTTCAGTCTGTTCATGCTGTTGGTTACATCCAGGATTGTGTTTAACAATAGAATATCCATTGAACATCTCAGTGCTCCCAAACCACTTTGTCTGATGGAATGTGGAAGCCTCTCAGAGTGCAGACACCTCCTTCTACCCACCATGAGACCTGTGTGTGGTGGTTCAGCTCACCAGGTGAAGATTGTAAAGAACACTGGCCAGAGGTGGCAATCCCACAGGTGTTTGTCTTTAGAAATCTTGAGTTTTATCGTTCCAACAGAGACTGTCTGGGCTGTTGGAATTGTCTTGATTTGCATCCAGGGTGCTGAAACATTTCCTGGGACAAGGGTTAGAACTAGACAGGAAAATGCAGGCAAACCAGATATTGTCTTTGCTCCCCTTCTGTGCAATAATAAGAAGGTTGGTGAGCCTGACTCAGACAGCCAGAGGAACATCCAACAGCTGGTAAAATAGACTGTTGAGAATGGACTCACTCAGTTTGACAAATTATCAGATAACCAACTTGTCGAGATAAAAGCACATCACTGAGATTGACCTTCAGAGAGGATATTATGAACACCTGCAATATTCAGGTCTGGGAAAGATCAGCAACTTTTTGAATCCAAAATTTCACGTTTTTGTTTATTTTTAAATCATGTATTCAGCATTTCTGTTGACATTTGCCATCAAAGGAAGGTTGGTTTCATCAAAGCTGAAAAATTCAAAAAGAAAGAAAGGAATTTAAGCAAGTTTGCCACGCTGCCAACCATTGTGTTGCTTCATATTTGGCATCTGGCAGAGATTTTCTCTTCCTGCTCTCAGAAATTATCTGAATGTTGAACGTGACTGAGACTCACAGGTGGGATTGCTGAGTTCTCCCTGAAGACAAGGAGGATGTGGAGAACTTGGGCATGGAAAAACTGACCTCAGTCCTCAAGAAGACTGTGGAGAATGTTCTCCTGGCAATTGTTCTCAGGTACAGGATGGAAAAGGTGACTGGGTTGGACAGGACCAAATCCCACCTGAGCAGCCTGATGGATTTCTCTTCTAAAATAACAACCTCTTTGTTCTGCCTCTGTTGGTCACACACTGTTATTACTCTGGTGGGTTTTTTGCTCAAGTGAATATTGGCATTTCCTTGAAGAAAATTCCTGAAGGTAATTAGGTTCTAGTTCCTATTTTATCATCAGATTTCGTGCTGCTTTCCATTATCAATATTTTCCTCTAAGTTCAATTTTTGGTCCTTAATTAATCCATCATAACATCTTAATATTCTTTTGCTATAACCTACCACCCATAGGTGTTAATGGAATTAAATATCTAAGTATATTTTATAAGTCAACTAATTGAGTGCCCTGGAGTTTGTGTGGAAAAATATATTCATGTGTTTAGCTTTGGGAATGTGAATATCTCAATCAACCTCTTCTTGTTTTTAAGCAAGTGAATATGTGGACAATCATGAGCAGGCTCAGCATCCTTTCTTTGCCCCTGAGCTGTAATGCAGGAAATTTCAGTACAAAGAGTTTGAGAATTCTGCAAGAGTTTGTGGGGAAAAAATTTAAATAATTATTTTTTCTGAAGCAAAATTTTTATCTCAAATGTTTTGCAGAAAACAAACTCCAAGGTAACCACAGTGTGTGATTTCAAAGGTAAAATCTACCTGTAACCACAAGTATTAAAAACCACGTGGGCAGAATAGTTTGGAAAATGCAGTGATGAATCATCTACACAAATCCCACTGTTTCTGTGCAGCTGGATCATAAATACTGTCACTGGCAGGAATTTTGCTGCCCTTCTTCCAGTTTCTCCTCCTGCACTTGCTGCTTTTATTTTTGTCTGTCAGAATTACCTTTGTTTTAAGGGAATTGGTCAGTGATAAAATAATTTTTAAAGTCTAATGGCAAAAAATGTAGGGAACTGAAACACTTCAGTGCATATTTAGTGATTCAATCCCGAAATTCACAATTATACTCAAAGCTCTACTGTTGGGAGGTGAATGGGTTTGTTCTAAGCCTTACACTTATCTTTTAATGGGTGAGTTCAAGAGATAATAATGATACAAGGCAGTACATGCCAGTTCCAAATTCAGGAAAGCTTAGAACAATTTAGTTTTAAACAAAAAGAGATAAAATTGAAACAAGTATTATGAGAAAGGAAATTATTCTTTTTATATAGGTTTTCTTACATTAGATAATAGATGGGATGAAATGGGAAAATTATAGGATGTAATAATTCACCAAAACTGCACAAGATTTTTCTCAGACTTTAGAGGTCTGTGTGATACATGGTATTTTATAAATATTAGGTACTTAATTGGCTGTGTGAGAAATAACTGTTATTTATGGCCATTTTACATTTGAACTAAATTAGGAGCTGTAACCAAAGATATCACTCCAGGGTTTATACAGTTATGTCTAGACCCATGTGATGTAGTTTAACCTATGCACATATCCATTTAAAAGGGGGTTAATCTCCTGCTCAACAATCCTTAATAACACAATAGGCCACTCCTGTATCCCTTTCCATCCATCAGTCAATATATCCACAGCAACCAGCAATAACCCAGCAGCAAAAAGCACACTGAAGTTCTTTAAAATCTCCCACCTGAATTCCTGCAGCCAGGAAAAACAACTGGGCCCAAATATGTCTGGCTACATTTTAAAATGTGCTGAGCACCTGCAGCTTCATCCAAAGCTGCTGGATGTCAGCACTTCCCAATTTAATCCACCAAATTAAAAATATTAACCGTGTGCATTCGTGGAGACTCCAGTCAGCTGTGGCAGGGCTGGCGTTTTCCCAGGGATGCATCCTCAGTTTGGGTGTTTTCCCAGGGATCCATCCTCAGTTTGGGATGTTCTCCATGCTGTCGTAACCAGTTATTTTTGTTGCTGTTTGACCCATGGATGCAGCTCCTGCTGTTGGGGGTCCATTGGCTCTGGAGCCACCAGCGTTGTGTGGGCAGCTCTGAACTGCTTTGGGATCATCCCCAACCCAAAGGAGATCAATGGCTGCTTTGGGACCATCCCCTACCCAAAGGAGATCAAGGACTGCTTTGGGATCATCCCCAACCCAAAGGAGATCAAGGACTGCTTTGGGACCATCCCCAACCCAAAGGAGATCAATGGCTGCTTTGGGACCATCCCCAACCCAAAGGAGATCAAGGACTGCTTTGGGACCATCCCCGACCCAAAGGAGATCAAGGACTGCTTTGGGATCATCCCCAACCCAAAGGAGATCAAGGACTGCTTTGGGATCATCCCCAACCCAAAGGAGATCAATGGCTGCTTTGGGATCATCCTCGACCCAAAGGAGATCAGTGGCTGCTTTGGGATCATCCCCAACCCAAAGGAGATCAAGGACTGCTTTGGGATCATCCCCAACCCAAAGGAGATCAAGGACTGCTTTGGGATCATCCCCAACCCAAAGGACATCAAGGAGTGCTTTGTCCAGACATGGCTTTGAGTGCAGTGTTTCTCCTCAGGCCAGACCCCTCACACTTTCTCTTTCCCTGACACCTGTTTATGTGCTGGGGGTTGTCATCCCAAGGAGTGCAGACAGAAGTTGGAAAAAAAGCAGGGTTGATGTTTTTCCAAGATCCATCACCTTTTATGTGTCTGCAGAGGGTGGCTGTGAGCTTGCATTTTTGTGTCTGGTTCTCAGAGGATGTTGCTTCCTCATAAAAATAATTAAATTAAAACCTCATAAATATTAGAATGCAGTGCTACAGAAATGCAGAACTGGAGGCTCATGCCAGGAGGATTCAGAGAACTCTCAGCTTTTTCCTGTTGCTTGATACTACATGAGAAGTTTGTTTCAATTAAGTTTCTTCATTAGCTCCTATGATGAAAACAACATTTTCTTTGTATGAGTTTTATTCATTGCTCAACTTAAGAACTGCCAAAAAAAAAAAAAAAGTCTGGCCACATTCTATATAGCATTTTATGCAAACTGAAGTTTATTAGTGCATTTGTGACAGTTGAATGGAATGACACCCTGTGCAGACCTGGGATTTTCCTGGAAATAAGTCTGTAATGAAATCCTTTAACTGCTGAGAGTTCTGCAGCAAAACAAATACATTAACTAAGGAGAATGTGTGCTGGGTTGGGGTTAGCTTTTCATGCCGTTTTCAATTGAGCAGTCTGAGCATTTGAACAATCTTCCCACTGCTACACGACACCTTAATAATACCATTTAAAAGGTTTGAATTGTTATTTTTGATGCTGGGTCTGGAAACACGGATGTCTCCCTCCCTGCCTGCCTCTCTGTTCCTCTCCCTGTAAACATATCCCTGCTTTCCCAGCAGGTTCAAACACAGATGGCAGCCTTATTGCGACAGAAGCAAAAATGCTACATTAATGTTTAAAGAGATTAAAAATCCTCTTGGCAGCAGTGGCATATGTTACCAGTTAATTGTAGCACTGGAAGCTTCCCTGCTGTTTTAAAACATGGACTCATTTTCCTTGCTTTCCGCAGAGCGCTACGAAATGTCAAATTTGTTGGTGTAAGTTTGGAATCCAGTCTGACAAAAACGAGGCAGAAAGACAACGTTGTTGTCCTCCCAAGCACAGTTTCTGAAGCCAAATAATGTTGTGCTGGGCTGCCAGCTCTGGCACAAAGCTGGCTCCTGCCCCAGCCCAGCGCTGCTGTGCTGTACCATTGCAGCAAGGCAGGTTGGAGCTCCTCACCTGCATCATCCCCCCTTATTGTCACGTTGGCCAACACTGGCTGCTCTTTAAATGGCTTTAGAGATGCACCTCCAGCTTTTCCTGGCACAGGCTGCAGTTGGAACAGGAACAGTGGAAGCCACCCCGTGATAGCCCACGAGCAATGAAGGTTTGTGTTGTGCTGAAGCTGTTTCTAAGTGCAGTGGTCAGGGGAACATCCTTCTTCTTCCCAGCTCCCTGGTCACAGATTAACAACCCCGACAGGGTGCAGCTACAACATGCTTGAGTGTTGTGTTCAGTTCTGGGCCCCTCAGTTCAGAAAGGATATTGAGGTGCTGGAGCAGGGCCAGAGAAGAGCAACGAGGCTGGTGAAGGGACTGGAGCACAAGTGCTGTGGGGAGAGGCTGAGGGAGCTGGGGGTGTTTAGCCTGGAGAAGAGGAGGCTCAGAGGTGACCTCATCACTGTCTATAACTACCTGAAGGGAAGTTGTGGCCAGGTGGGGGTTGGTCTCTTCTCCCAGGCACTCAGCAATAGGACAAGGGGGCACGATGGGCTCAAGCTCTGCCAGGGGAAATTTAAGTTGGATATCAGAAAAAAATTCTTTACAGAGAGAGTGCTCAGGCATTGGAATGGGCTGCCCAGAGAGGGGGTGGATTCACAGATTGGCCGTGGCACAGAGTGCCATGATCTGGTAAAGGGACTGGAGTTGGACCAAGGGTTGGACTCGATGATCTTGGAGGTCTTTTCCAACTCAATCCATTCTATGATTCTATGATTCTTTGATCTTGTCTGGGGAAAGAAATAGGAAAAGAGTGTGGAAAACCAGAAAAATTTTGTCATTCCTTACTTTAAACTCTGTTGCCATTTTTGGAGGTTCTCCAGTTCTTGTTCAAGCAGGTAGCAGCTGTCACATCAGACATAAAACAAAGCATTCCCACCTCCTCACTAGCCTTTCTACATCAAATGCTCTGAGCAGAACACTTTTGTTGGAAAAAGGCTGATGATAAAATTCATGTTGCTGAACTGAATGGCCCCACATCACCCTGCTGTGCATTTTGACTGAAGCTGCACAGGCTTTATTGGGTTTAAGTTTTCTAGAGAGTAACTGTGGCATAAATAGACTCTCATGCTGGAAAGGTAAACAAAACTTACTGTCTGTGATCCTTTTTCCTGCCTGCTCTTTGCCATATGGGCACATGAGGGTTTACAGACAAGATGTGATCCCTGCCCCTGAGGGGCCTCCAGTCTGGATTAAACATCACATGGAGACAAGACATCCTTGTTGGAATCCTCAGCAGGGAAGGCCAAGTGGAGGGTGGGCACGAACTATCCTGGCTTGTCTGAAAAACACACCTTTGAAATCAAGGCTGGAACATGTTAACAGGAGAGAGAACAGCCTCTTGTCCTGTCTCCAGACCACACAGTATGTACCTGACACCCATTTCTAGCCCTGACATCCCCATTCTGAAAAATCCGGGCAAACCCAGGTGGTTTTCTCTGGATTCTGCTCAGTCTCATCCTTCTTAACTTCATGGTTCCTTCTCCTAATATTTTTTCAATCCTGACTTGATTAGATGATAAGTTCAGAATACAGACAGAGAAAAATATAGCTTAAGATGTCTAATTAAATGAGCAGCTTGTTTGCCAACACAAGAGAGATCTGAATTCCCTACATATCACACTATGGATTCCTGCCCTGTGTGTCTTTATTGTTGCAGGACCCATTCAAATCCAAAGGGTTGTGGAGTTACCAGAGCAAATTGTCTTCCCTGAGCATAAAAGGTTCTTTACTGAGCAAATTACAGTTTCATAAATTATATTTTCATGCTAATTAATACGAACCTTTCAGGATAAACCGTCAGATATTAGCAGGAAATTTTACTGAATTCTGAAGGGTGGGACACTTTGAGCAATGTGAGAAGCAAATGTTTGTCTCCTGCTAATGAAAAAGCTCCAGCCAGTGGTAACAGAGCCTTGTTCAACTGAAAGAGAATATTTATTCTAGATTGCAAACCAGATCATAACTCTGAGCTATTTACAGTAGAGCAGACACATAAGAAACAGCAATATTGACTATTTACTGGGCATGAACAATAAATAAAATCCTCTGATAGGACATTAATATTCTGCAACACTCTATTAAGTCTGGTTTACATCTTACAGTCAACATTAGAACACACAAATTGTGTATCATTGATCAAAAGTATTGTTGTAAAAATTATTTTAGATTAGACATACAGTTTTTCTTGGCCCAGGCTTCAAACCACTTATTTCAACATCCAGTGCATCTCAAGTCATCTACTTTTATAAAATATCTTATAAAGTATTGATTTTAGGGATCAGAGTTAAGAATTTCCAAAATTTGGGGTAATAGTTTATAAAACAGTAACACAGAAGGAAAGCAAACTTCTTTCCCCCAGACATTCAAAGTCTGAAGCTTGTGATCAAAATATTATTTCAGGTTGGATAAATCTCAAATTCCTTTTTCTATGGGCAGATTGAAGATGGAAATTATCTTCTAGTTCAAGGGTACTTGAGATTTACCCAAATTTTTGTTCCAGGCTTCAGATATTCTTTGTTAAAATGCTGAAAAGACACACACACAACTTTACACAGGCAAGTGGAAAACATTCTGTGATTTCCTGTGGTACAGCCACACAACTTGCACTGGTTAAATTAACTTCAGTTGTGTCCCATCATTTGTTTACAGCTTTATTGGAGCAACAAGGAGAATGCAGATGCAGCAGCAGAGCCAATTCCTTGGGATTTACAGATGCCCTAATTAAATTATTTTCATACTTTTTTTTCTGCAAGTGAAGTTTGCAGTTGTAGAGAAGAGTTTTTTTAACCTTTTTTCTCCTATTTGTGAACTGTGATTGTAGCATAAAACACTAAAAAATGAGTCATTAGCTTTGAAGCTACAGTGAATCTGCTAAATACACAAACAAGCATATTTAGTTACTTTGCATTATTCATGTAACTGGGAAAAGATTTGCTCTGGGCAGACAATTACTGTGTATTAACATCTTGCCTTAGGGCAGTTGAAATGGTTTTTAATGAGGTGTTACCAATCCTGAATATCTTTCACTTGCCACTTGACCCAACAATTTATTTTTTGCTGGGACATCTTGACATAAAATACTTTATTTAAGGAATTTTGTTAATCTTATGTTATACTTAAACAGAAGTTTTATTGGCATAAAATGTATTTGTTAAATTAATTTCTGTTATTCCAAATAATGTTAACTAGGATCTATAGATTGAAAATAATCAGAATTTTCTGAGTATTCAGCTCCAGAGGCTAAGAATCACTCTGCTAAATTAGTATTCAGGTCATGAAAACAACTAATGAGGCTTCAGACCTATAAAAGTCCACTCCAACAAACATCTGCCAGTGTTTTAGAGAATATTCTGGCCTTGGCATCTGCTGTGACCTGAAGGGCAGAGCAATATGAACTTAACTAAGGCAGTATTTGGGATAATTTGAGATCTGGAGATCACAGCAATAAAAAGAAGAAAAATGGTCCTTCCCACCAGCATAGAGACACAAATATCATAGAACACCAGGTTGGAATATGTGCTGCTCAGTCCCACAGCAGCAGGTGGAGCAGGAAAAGGGTTCCCAGAGTTATTTTCTGCCAATAACAGGGCTCAGGTGCTCGCACTGTGCCCGTGGGATTGAGTCAGTTCTTCCCTCCTCTCAGTCCCACTGAGGCTCCATTGCCCAAGGTGATGCTCCCAGTAAAACCAGTTTGAATCCTGGCTATATAGAACCCCTGGGAATGGCTCAGGATATCCTTGTCCCAGCATCCTTTCATGCTTCCTTGCTGCCCCACTGGTGTTCCCATGGCACAGACCCTTCCCTGGCACCGTGTGGCTCCATCAGTAACTGCCAGTGCAGGGGGCAGGACTCAGGGGCCTCAGACTCTTACAAGCCCAAAACGTGGCTGGGTTTGGCCCAGAATCCCTTGTCTGGAAAGGGGGAACAGACATAACAGGAATTAATTTATACAGAAATTCCAGGAATCAGGACTAAGAGGTTGAACACTGCTCTGCCTCTTGCTGGAGCATATGGTGCAGAAATGTAATTCCTCCCAGAGCCTGGGAGGGGCTGCAGGGCAAGGGGCACCTCCTTGGCACGCACACCAGTAGTGCCAGTTACTCTGCTGGAGCCTCTCCCTCTCCCTCTATATGTAATCTATGTTGAATTAATTTGTAGTTGGCTGCGTTTCAAACACATCAAGTTGGTTTTCATGTATGTTGATGGGATTTCCTTTTGGAGCAGTTTTTTTCTGTTAATTAGGCCTCTATTTATGCTACACTGTAATGAGGTTTAGCAACTCTGCTGTGCAGGCCTGGTGGGAAATGGGCTGGATGTGCCCAAGTTCAACTTTGGCCATTGCCTGGGTTGGATATCCTATAGATTTTCCTCTTTCCCAGGTCATGGAAAGTCTTAAGTGGGCCCATCTTTTCTAATTTTTCCAAAGAGAGGTTTTATTTGTTGAGGAATATAAAGCTGGATGTGTTAACTTGCATTTGAAAGGAATGAGGAGTGTTTTTAGCTGGGAGGCTTCTTAGTTCTTCAGCTCTTCGGTGATGAAGCCAAAAGGAGTGAATGGGATGGGTTTGTTATGGCTTCCAGTCAGGCCTCTACTGGGAGAGGAAGTACCAGATATTTAAAGAATTCTTATTCAAATATGGAACAGAGAGTAGTGCAAGCAAGTCTTAAATGTCTTTCTTTTAGCAGAACAGAGACAGGAGTTTTTATTAATTTAAAGAAATTTCCACATGAACTGTTAGGATCTGTTGAATACCTGGGAAACTTCTGATATCTAACAGCATTAATCACTTCTATTTTGTGTGACTTTATTCAAAGCCAGAAAATGCTTCATGCACTTGAACATCAAGACACCTCTTTGTGTGTCTGCACACACAGCAGGACTCTCTTCAGGGGGCTGTTTTACACAAACTTCTCTTTCAGTGCTGTACTGACAATAGACATATAAAAGGACAGAGGTGGACTTGTGTGAGTTCTAAGGCAGCTCATGATAATTCCTTCTAAAAAGTCATCATGGAGAAATACAGAGAGCTCCTCTTCCTCTTCCCCACCACCAAGTGGTCTGGGCTGTCCATGAGAGCAGACAAGCTGCTCTTCCTGCACAGCAAGGTGGAATTATTATTAAAGAACTTTTTTGGGGTGAGGAGCAATGGATCTGCCTCAAGGTCTTTGATATGCCTGGGGAATAAAAATAGGCTCAGTCCAAAAAGCTGAGGGGGGAAATGGACACTTAAGCTTTTCACAAGTGCTGGAGTGAGCATGACCTTTGTGGGGCTGAGAGGATTCCTGTGTCTCCCTGCAAGCAGAGCCCCAGCAGCTCGTGCCACACAGGATGGCAGCACTTTGTTGGCACAAAGTCTTGCTGTGCCCCAGCTCAGGGGCAGCAGAGCAGGGTGAGCCCAGGCAGCACACACTGAACCTCTCAGCTCCTGAGCTTTCAAACTCCCCCTTAAGTCAGTTCAGCACCACACTGAGGGTGCTCAGCAGGGCTTGAGTGGCCCAGCCAGGCAGGGGCAGAGCCAGGCTGTGTGTGCCAGTGCCAACCCTCCCACTCTCCCCTCTGTGACACAACAGCCTCGCCTGGCTTTGGCACTTAAAAGCTTTTCCCTTCAGCAGCCCGAGGCAGTAGCTGTAATTGCCAGCTCAGAAGGAGCTTCTTCAAAACAACCCCTTTTTTATTCTTTCTCCCACACAGTACAAGTGTTAATGGTGCAGAAGCTGAGAGCAATTGCTCAACTTTCCCCTGCCAACCACATTTATTTTCCTTTATAACTAAAACTTTCTAAGTACAAGTCTCTCTCAAGCAACTATCTTCCATTTCCTTTGGAATACAAGAATCTTTCTCTCTCCAAATATATTTGCATAGCAACAAATACTCCTATTGCCTACCAAAATACCTTAAAATATTTAGTACTTTCCTGCTATGTTGTAGTGGGGAAAAAATAAATCTAGGAGACATGGCTTAGGCTGTTGCCTTTTCTCAAAAGAAGTTTGCAATAAATATTCATCTTAACCTGAGGCATTGTCCTTAATATTCAAACTTGGTCTTTTCAGCATCACATTTTTAAGAAGTGCTCTGGAATTGTAAGAATGGCCCTTCATGCTCAAGACAAATCCATGTACCACACAGAGATGTGTTTTTATATGTGTAATTATCAATAGGATGATTATGAACTTCATGCTCTGAACCATTTGTTCGTTCAGCCTTTATGGTCTGAATTTCTTGTGTTGGAATATGCCTAAAACTCTTTTCACTTAAGTGAAATAATCTGTGCAGTACCAGATACAGAATTTCCCAAAGGTATTTGCAAGATGTCATCCCAGGTAAGTCCCAAGCACTGACATTGTGATAAGAGTTATATCAGCATTGCCTGTTGAGTTATCAGTAATGGGGAAATTATGCCTTGTATTCTGTTAAGTGTTGCAGTGATTAGGAAACAGGAGGAGACCTGAACCTGAGTTCCCCCAATAAATAGAAAAAAAAATCAATGCACAAGACATTTGTTTATTTGTGATAAGGCTTGTCTGCTTTACCACAGTGAAAATTGTAGGATACACAAAGAATGAGCACTGGATAAATAATAATCCTTGGCCTTTAATGGGGCATTTCAGGAGGTTGGGTGGTCAGTGCAGTAGAAGCATTTGTTGGCTCTGGGAACCCATCCAACTTCTGACTGTGGTCAAACACAAAGATGACTGAAATCCCAGTATTTCCTGAATTTAACCTTTTAGGAAGTCAGACCCTCAGCCTATAACTGAATATTAAATCCTTGGGGACACAAGAAAGCCTCCTTGCCTACTACATTCAGCTCTCCAGCTCTGTGGTCCTTCAACATTTTAGCTAAATCAATGTGAAATGGAGAGAGTTTTGCAGTATTTAGTTGAATGAAGTAATTTTTAGAGCAGGAAGAAAAGAATCCTTAGTGGTCATGAAGTGGTGAGACATTCATAACATGAACATTCTCAACAGAACTTGCTGCACAGTCACACGTGGTCAAGAACCCAGAGAGCAGAGATTTGTAAAACAATTTGCAGCCATGCATTGCACCAGAAGCCAAAGGGAAAAATCACAGTCAGTGGCCATGCAGATGTGAGCCTTTTCATAAAGAAATAAAACATGCAAGTACATCATTTTAGGATGCTTAATTGTTCTGCTGAACTAACACACTAATGACTGCTGCCTTTTCAGGAAGAAAACCCCGAGCACGAAGCAAGACTTCAAAGAAGCTGCAGACACTGCTCTTGGCTATGGGATTTCAAGGGACCTTACCAGGTGGGTGTGATCATCTGTACAACTAAAGCTCTTCAAAGTGTCTTATTCATTGCTTGTCTGTCATCTAATCCACTAATCTCTTAAAGCAGCGAACAAAGCAGCAGATCCTTTGCTGTGTGCAGCTGAGGGATGCCCGTTCTGTGCCCTGCTCAGAATCTCCCCCATCCCCTGCTGCTCTTACACATCACCCTCAGTGCCTGCCTTAGTGATGCAGCCCAAAAAGGGACAGTGGTGCTCCGTGCCTGCCTGTGGGAGCATCACTGAAGAGGTGAGGTGCTGTGTTTGCACACAGGAGCCGTGCAGCAGCCCTATATTGTGCTTTAAATAAGTGTAGCTCCCACTGTGTCCTTGGTTTTCCCCACAAGGACAATAATCACTGAAAATGGACTGCACCAGTGACAGGGATTGGGCTCAAAGGACGTGGGGTTTGCTGAATTTTTTACAGTCTTGATTCTTCTCCTAATAATAATAGTAATAAAAAACAAAAAAACAACAAAACAAAACAAACCCCACCAAGTAAACAAACCAAACCCACAAAGCAAACAAAGCCCCCAAAACAAACAAAACACACACACAAAAAACAAAGTAAACCAGACAAAACCAAAACCAACCAAACAAAAACCCCACAGCCGCTCCCAGAACTGTTCCAGGAGCCCTCACAGGGAGTGAACAGAAGGATATGGAGCTGAGGAAAAGCCAGGGCAGTGCTCACAGTCACCTGATCACCAGCTCCCCCCTCCCAGGGAAGAACAGAGAGAACCCCAGTTGTCTGAGAGCACAAGGAGGACCTGCAGTGTCTCATGTGCCAGCTAAAATCATAGAATTATATTGTTTAAGTTGGAAAAGAGCCCCAAGATCACCCAGCCCAACTGTTCCTCCAGCACTGCCATGTTCACCACTCAACCATGTCCCCAAATGCCACATCCACAGCTCTTTTGAACAATTCCAGCAGATGGGAACAAACTGTGACCTACCACCGCCCACCTAAGGCTCTGCTTGCTTTATTCTTCCAAGAATAAATTGATATATGTTTAAATACCATTGGTAAAAGCCTTCGTGAGTGGTCCATGATGGCAAGTTTTCCAACAGCCAGTACTAATTTAAATACCCCCTAATAAAAGCAAAAAGCTTTTTTTAATAATTGCAAACCTGACTGCAAGTGGGACAGTTCCTACAGAGCTGATTAACTGCCCAAACTGCTCTGCAGACAATGCTAAGGACAAGAAGATGAGATCAATATATATGGTATGTACTACACACCTAAAACTGTTTGCAACAGAGTATGTTGCAAGCTACTGAAGGCTAATTAAAACCAGTTGGCCTAAATTTACTTTGGCTGCCTTGTAAAGAGATTTTAATTTCATAATCACATATAGTTTACCATTTTTTCCTCCCCTGTTGCATTGGATGAAAACACAAAGGAACAGAATTAAAGTTGGGAAAAATTCAAATGTGGCATGTCTTACAGTTGCAGTGTTTCTCTTGGCAACCTAAATATTATTTTAACTTGTGGTGTGATTATATATTGGCTCACAAAGGGGAACTGCAGAACTCTGCCTGCTGAGCATCATTAAGCACTTTGGTGCTCGGTGGGAGTTTGGTCATTAGGAAGAGTGTGTTATGAATTTTACTCTGTGTGCATCTTTGTCTTTGAGAGAGAGGGAGGGAGAGCAAGACAATGAGAGGAAAAGAAAAGATAAATCATTAAAACATACAAAATAACTGGATGTAAGTACTTCTATTTATAAGAAACAGGAAAGTGTTGCCCAGAAGAGAATAACCATCCACACAAGGAAGTCTCCTGAAACTTGTTGCTTCTCCTGTTTGGAAACTTGAATTATTCCCTCAGATTTTAATCTGGTTGGCAGAGATCCACCAGTCTGCCATAGTTTCTCTTTTGCTTTATCACTTCCATTCAGATGTTATGCTTAATTTTTTTTTAATCTTAATGCTTATTTTTTTTAATCTTTACTTGTAAAAGTAAAATTGTATAATGTAATTTATTTTAATAATTTGCCCATACTTATAATTTTACTGGCAAGAAAAGGAAGACTTAAAGTGGAAACACTTTAAATCACGTGATTTTTACCAATTTTACAAACTTAAAATTTTTCACATCTGAGAAGATTGTTCCTTCAATTGTTTTACATGTCAGTCAATATCAAAGAATAGGTGGTCAGAGAGTGGGATGTTGGAGTTTGATGCTGAAAAAGTTTGTGTATTTTGTAAGATGTGCAAAATGCATTTGATTTTTTCACTGGAGCATTAAAAAAATGAATCACTGGCTTAATTTTCTACTCACATGGGCCTCATTCTAATGCTTTGTGATTCTGTTGGCTTCTCCTGTAGCTGTTTATTTATATCCCCGTGGATGCAGAGAAAAATCAGACTCCCTGTTTTGCAAATGGCTTTTCAATGCCAGTGCAGTTTTCTACCCACTTGGCATAAGTGAGATCCATAAGATTTTCAGACTTATTTTAGGCATTTACATGTAAGATACCATCTTTACCTTTCCATCTACATTAACACCAAAGAAACAGTTACTGAAGGAGAAGTGAAATGTGGAAAATGGACAATATCTGTCCCTTTAAATTATGTCTCCAAATATTTTTCCTTTATGAAAGTAGCAAGAGCTTAAGCAACTCCTGCTGTCTTGTTGTTCGACATCCACTACTGCCCATCTGCCTATTGATTGGTAGGAAGCTCCAAATGGGAATTTCATCTCATTAATCATGTCACATCACAGGGATTAGGACAAAAAAAAATCCTTTATGCTTCACAGCAGCCATCTAATGCCCAGTAAGACAAGGGAACGGATATGATACGGAGAGAATATCTTCCCTCTAATTAAAGGTCATTGCTCAAACCCGAGTGGGGCTGGCTCAGAAGGCCCTTGCTCTGAGCCTGCACCCCCCAGGCCTTGCAGGAGCAAAGGGACAGCAAATATGTGGTTATGATTCCAGTGTGAACGTGGCTGGAGGACAAACCCCATCCATTCCAGAGCCCCGTGGTGCCAATGCCTGCAGCAGTGGCAAAGCCCAGCCCCACTGGTTGGCTCTTATTCCCCCTCACTCCATCATTAATACCCATCCACGTGGCACTTCTCCCTCTGTAATCCTCTTAGACCACCACAATTGGTGCTGTCCTACCCATAACTCACATAATCTGCATTATAATACACTGGGATTTTTTTCTAAGCCTGTTTGGTGCTGTGAGGAGCGAGAAAAAAGCAATTAAAATTGCTGAGATGTGCCTGAGCAGGTGAGGTGAGGTTTCCTTCCAGTCAGGGCACGGTGGCAGATGAGAGGGACACACACAGCCTTGGAAGAAAGCCAACATATTAATGGAATTTGACCATGCAAAACTTGTTGAAATCCCCCTAGAACATCAAATGCCACATTATAATATCTTTACCGAGGTCCCTGCCATTCCCAGGAAATCTTTAATTCCCTTTTAGCAGTATGATTTATTTTTTTTCAGTAATACTTTCCAAAGGAAGATTTGGGGGATGTATTTTGCTTTTGTCTCTATAATGAAAGCTCTCATCAGCTAAAAGCAGGTAGGTAGGATTTGCTTTTTTGTTGTTGTTGGAAAGAAACCTTCAAGAAGTTGAGGTTTATTTTGACAGAACCAAACAATTAATTATTTTTTGCTTTTATGTTAATAACTCTAAAGTCATAGATATCCTTGAAAACATTGCTCATGATATTGTGGTTAAAATCTTACAGGTCATGTTAATGACTTGAAATGAAGGTTAGATGACAACACAGGTCTAGTTTTAATTAAGAGCCTCGTTAATGTGATAAGGTAACACAGAGTAGCCTCTCTTTCAAAAGCCACCAGCCCAACTCTGCACATGCCAGTAAAGACTGACAAGGG
The DNA here is from genome assembly GCF_047495875.1 of Pithys albifrons albifrons. Taxonomy (NCBI): domain Eukaryota; kingdom Metazoa; phylum Chordata; class Aves; order Passeriformes; family Thamnophilidae; genus Pithys; species Pithys albifrons. The sequence goes on along the minus strand of NC_092471.1, from coordinate 2,993,941 downwards.
GTGGATGTTTTTATCATTTAGTATTTCCATACTGAAAGTTTTTGAGCCTGCACTTATTTTGCGAGATTTTTCTAAGTTTCTAACAAATTATTCCATCTCTGGAGGTGTTTTCCAAGAGAGAAATTGCTCACCAATGTTTAGAACCATTACTTTTACAAAGATCACAGCATTAGCAGAAAGATCTGAGTTTTCCCATTGACCTCCATGCTTAGAGAAAGTTCATGCTGAAGCCTGATGAGAACTTAAAAACATTTGCATTTTTAACATTTCCTAATCTCTGGGTAGGAGGCATAGGATGAAGACAAATATTTGGCTAGTAGCTGTATTCCTCTGCTGCTTGGACTTAAATATGCTTCTCTTCCTTCTTTTTCATCCCCCACCCAGACTTGCTTCTTGTCCTGCTCTGTAGCAAATCCTCTTGCCAGGCTTCCTTTAAGCTGAGCAGCTCCAAGCCCTCACCTGATATCAGGGCTCTTCAATGTTAATTGAACAAGCTCCACCCTCCCCCATCTGTAATTTCAGCCCAGTTCCCCCCCCCCCCCCCCCCCCAGTTTGTGCAGCCCCTTTCCAGTCCCAGCTGCTCTTTAATCCTGGTTCTGCTCCCATTCAGGCCCACGTTTCCCAGATTATCCACTCAAGGGTGTTCTGACCCTTCCTCTCATTGTGCTTTTCACCCCTCTGCATTTGTAGCAGATGAGATGCCCTTTCCATTCACAATCCATGGCCATTAGTGCTGGGGTCACTGATTCCAAAGGAGATCCCTGTGCTTTTCTCCCAAAGCTGCACCCACCCCAGCCTGGAGCTGCCAAGAGCAGGATTACCCAAGGCCTTGGTCATAAATGTCAGCTTTCCAGAGGTTTTCTGAGGATGAATAAGGATGTGCAGGGAAAATAGTCATTTAAAAAAATCATATAATTTATTTTTTAAGGTTTTAGGTCTACATGCAGGTGTACAGCTTGGTGTTAAATGTCCACACTGGCTCAGAACAAGCTGATGTGTCAGTCCAGTATAACAGAATTATTTAGGCTGTGTCCAGGAGCTGTGAGTACATCACAAGGGTGTTCTGGTAGGGCTGGGAGGACATGGATGTGACAGGGACCACCCCCTGTCACTCAGCTGCTGGAGTGGGCACTTTTCTGCTCCTCACAGCTGAGCCCAACAGGCTCCTGACACAGAAGGTCTTTGCAGTGCTCTGTGTGATGCAGCTCCATACCCTTGGCAGGCTTGGAATTTTGATCTTCTAGAGCTGTCAATATTATTTACTTCCTGTGTAGTGACAGGCAATCACCTCAAAGCTGACAAATATTGAGTCATCCACTCAACCTTTTGCCATCCAGAGGGGAGCTGACAAATCTTTCCTCTTGGCTATCTTGTTTGTAACTTTTGTGAGCAAAGAACAGCACTTTTTCTTCAGGCAGCACAAATCTTCATCCCCAAATCCCTATGACATTCAGCAAGTCACCTGAAGCAGGAGCCCGTAGCATTGCAAGGGGCAGAATTCCCTCTTTTTCTCTTCAAAAAAATTATTTTACATTCATGTGAGAGAACAGTCATAAAACAGGCTTCATGCTTGAACATTCAAATTTGGTGCAGCACTCAGTGAAACAGATTAGAATGACTTGTGAGGCATTTTCTGTTACCTGGTGCCAAAACCAACTGCTTTGATGTCAAGATAAAAACATCCTGAGTGTGCCCAGCAGGATAAGGCAAACACATTTCATGTGTTGCTTACACTCTTATTTCCTCCTTGCCAAAAAGACAGCATGTTGAAAGCCATTAAACTATTTACCTTTCTAACTCAGGGGCTGCATTTGGTGTTTATCACCTTTATTTCCTGTGCCTGGCTACAGGGATGCAACGATTCCTTTTTGTATCTTCATTTTGCCATGTTCACTCTGTTTTGAGAACTTGTGGGTTCAAATATTCTTTTTCCTGATCCCTCTAAATATGTGCTATGATCAGACTTCTACTACTCAGTGTGTATTTTCCAATTTTCTTCACATTAACACACAGTTTTTCTACTATTTTTAATCTCTTACTGAAATTATGGGAGAATCCAAAGCTGGTGGTGAGGTGGGAACACTCTCTCCAGATCTGTGGCTCACAGCACATATTGATTTCCAGCCTTGCAGGGCAAGCAAAAGTTTAACAACCACAATTTCATGAAAACGACAATTGAACAGCACATCTGGTGAGAATTCATTTATGCTTTTTGCATTTTTAACAACCTGGCTATTTTTGCTCTCCTCCTCCTCTCAAAGGGAGTACAATGAAATGAAGCATGGAGCTGGAACTAGGCCACACCTCAGCTGGAAAATGTCAAATTCTATTATGCCATCCTCAAAAGCATAAATCATGGCTGCACAGTTTTCAAGGTATAAAGGAGGGAGGGAACAACAAAAAACATTTGTTTCAATTCTTGCAATGTATTTACAGCACAGGATGGTGGAGTGAGTTATCATTTATGTAATGGAGAAATACACCAAATATTTAGAAGCTGAAATCTATGATACAGAGATTATCTCTCCTTGAGAAATGCCTTTGGGCATTCAACTTGCATTTCATTTTTCTGGTTGTCAGCTAACAAACTAACCTGCTTAATGCCAGAAACTATTAGTTCCTTTGTCAGCTAAACCCCTTATTTTATATATGAAATAATTTTGATTGTCTTAAGTTTAAAGATAATTTTATCTTTATATATGAAATAATTTTAATTATCTTAAGTTTAAAGACAGCCTTGATGAGTGTAGTATCCAGTGGTCCACATTTCATTTTTTTAATATTAAGTTGGACCTTTCATGCATTGTTTCCCATGTTTCACTGGTTAAATTATGTGTGGGGAAGATGTTCTATCTCTTTGGCAGCAGCAATGCCACAGTTCATAGCTATTCAAATAAATAAATAGCATTTCCTAAGCACTAGGAGGAGCAAGGGAGATTGTTCAACTCACTTGCTCCCTTTCACTCTTCCTGTTTTCTTCAACATTCCTTTTATTCCAAGAGGTTTAAATTGTGTGTGTCTGACTCTGCTCACAGGAAGTTTTTCTTTCTGGGTATGTTCTACACCCCAATTCTATAACCCAATTTTTTGAAGGTTTTTGGAATATTAGGGTGTTTCTACCCATGCCTAGATGGCATTTATGGGGACAGCTGCCATGCTACAAGTGAGTATAATTGCACACCTCCATGAGATATTTTTGCCTGCCATTCAGCCTGGAGTCAATGAGGGTCTTGGAATGAGCATTTTAAACACAGGCTTGTACAATGTAAGGCCACTATAGGCTGATAACAGTGATTAGAGTATGGCATATTTACTCTGTAATAACAGGCTACAGTCATCATTACTGAAGTGATTAAAATGGACCCAAACTCAGCTCACTGGTACCACCTCTGCTAAAACTATTGTAAAAATAGTGTTAATTATTATGTAGTAAATGTTCTTAATTCGAACTACAACTTCTGACCTGTTACAGCTTTTGAGATCCTGGTTAAAGCTGTTCAGAGACCAATTTCCAGCTGAAGAGGTGTAAGAGTCCCCAGCAGAACAGGACTGGGTGTGTTGGGAGGCACAGTTTGCTCTCTGCAGGTCCTTCTGTCTTACATGAAATGGCCTTGCCATGGCATCCCCAGGTATGTGAACAACACCTCTGGTGCTTTTATTTCTCCTTATGTCCCTTATGCATCTTGTGCAGTTGAACTTTGAGGGTTTATTTCTGCCCTGATCAGGATCTTTTCCTTATTGTCACTTGTGTCTGTGATACATCAGAAATGGAAACCAGAATAGGTTGGTGCAGCCTGTGCTGCTCTTGACTTCCTGAGAGCTTTTATTCCCTCAGACCTGACTCAGTACAGCCCATTTTTTGTTGTTTAGTAGGAACTAAACTGTTGGAGGAGCAGAGATGACCATCCCATCTCCTGCTATGACCAGCACTCCTGGTGTCAGGGCCCCACCCCATTAGTCCAAAGACAGGGGAAAAAACTTTGAGTCTGATACAGATCTTGTTTAAACCCAGATTAGAAAGTGGAGGACAGACTGAGGACACAACTGAGCCTGTTTTGCTGAGGATGTGCATTCCAGGATTTCCCATCTGCTGGAGTTTCCCAGCTGCTGAGTGTGTGTGTCCCTGTGTCACAGTGCTGGAGGCCATCCAGGCACTGACAGGGGGTCCTGTTGCCACCTCAATGGATTCATTTGAAATTCCTAATCTTGTATTTGAAGGGGAAAACAATGCAGACTCCCCAGGACTGGCTCAGATAACCCTGGGATGGGATGGGGCAAGAACACCAAGTGGATTTGCTCTACTCAATGATATACATATCAACCTTTATATATATATATATATATATACACACTATATTACTTTTTCCTTTGCTTTGCTGAGAAGCCCTGTAGCTTTTCACAACCTTTTAGAGAAAGATCTTGAAGCAAATGTTGATGCTCTTTAACTTCATTGTGTCTCATGTGTAATCAGCTTTTATCTACACAATATTCTTGTGCAGTAGACGTTTCAGTGTTGGGCACTTGAAATCTTCATTTCAGAACCATTCAGAATCATTCTGTTCTCACTGATTTCATCTCCTTGGCTTTAAATTCTGTCTGAAGTCACTGCAGGAAGGATCAATAGGGGGGCATTCAGCTCATTTAGAAGGAGCTTAAGAAGCTCTTCTTGAGTTATTCTTAAGAGTCCTTAACCTATTCTTAAAATTTTAAGATGCTGTTCTTAGGCTGAAGGGTGACAAGAAGTAGTTGAAGATTAAAAGCTGGAGCCAGATAGTTTAAGAATATTGTTATTTGTTCTACACAATATCAGCAATAATTTCCTTTTCTTCCAGACCCCTTCATGCACACAGCACATGTGTGGGCAACACAGCCCTGTGTGCCAGTCCCTCTGCAAACCAGACACTGAGTCAAAGCAGCTTGGAGAAAATGCTGGGGAATTTGAAGGAAAAAAAGAAGAAAATATAAGTCAGGGCACAACAGAACTGAGAGGGGCTGTGCTGAGCATGCTCTGGGATCAGTGTCAGGATGGGCAGAGCCAAGAGCAGCCCTGCCCAGATAAGCAGTGCCCTGAGCAGCCAGGACAGGGTTAATGCTCAGTGTCTGCTCAGCCCTGGGCAGACAGACTCCCACCAATCTTCAGCTCTCCTCTCCACCACTTAGCTTAGAACTCGACAGAAACTGGGTTTTTCACTGTTGGAGGAGACATTTGGCAAGTTGTGAAGTGTCAGATGAGCCCTGGTGAATTTGAGAAGGAGGGTGAGCACTTGTGTCAGGGAAGAAAAACTCTTCACAGCAGAAAGCACCCTCTAACCTGAGACTGGAGGCACCTGAAAGAAAATAACTTGAAACTAGTCTGTTCCAATTAAATTAAAAGCCAAATCCTGCACTGCTGACACTTCACAAACTTTACAACTATTGAGACTTTGCTCTGGGACTGGGTGCACACTCGAGAGGTGATCAATATAAACTGAATATGGTAAAGGTTTAAACCGTGGCCTAAATATAATTTACCATGAGAGAAAAATGGGTGAAAAGTCCTGTTTGAAGGGCCAGCAAGGCAGGGAGGATGGTCTGGAGGTTCAGCAGAGCAGCTCAGCAGTTCCTGTGGGGTGGCCTGTCCTACACCAAGGCTTGGAGGGTCAGGGGCATTGAAGGGTGCTCCTGCCCTGATTCCTGGGATGTTCCACAGTGCAAGTGTTCAGCTTTCCTGCTTTTTAAAACACCACTGGGACATGATCCCTTCCCTAAAGATTCTCATCTAAATGATAAAACACACAGCAAATCTAAAACATTATTCACTGGACTATTGTTAGGGAATTTTAGATTTATCACTGCTCCTACTAATTCAATTTAATCTATTAATTTACCTTCTATTAATTTATCACAGCCTTCTGGGTTGGGTGGGTTCTTTTTTTGTCCTCATCTGTGAAGTGTTCGATGGTGACAGTGACGGAAACCTCACAGGAAGCATCGACAAGGTCTGAAAAATAATTCTGGAGCCCTCGTGTTGCTAAGGAAGTTTCATCAGTAGAACCAACGATTTGAGATTGTTTTCTCAGCAGTGCATGAGATAAATGAGAACTATTTCCAGATTCAGTAATTTTGAAATCTGGAGGAACGATCTTATCAGCTCGCTGGCCACCCTGAATGGAACACAATGAGGAAGATTAATAGGGAACAGGGATACCTGTTCTCCTCCAAGGCAAAAAAGCCCTGCAAATGTATTTTATGGAGCTGTTTTCACCTGCTTCAGTTTGCATTAAATATAAAATTGATATGCTTTATATAACTGGCTTTTCATTATACACTGCTAGGATAAGAAAATTGGTTTATAAAATGAAAACCAGGTGAAATTCATTAAATCAGAAAAGAAGAGCCTGTATGAGGTCTGATCTGCTGCAATATTTAAGGTGTGCTTGGGTGTCTTCCAAACTTTTCCCAGGGGACAAAGGAATCTCTCAGGAAATCCTTGTTTACAGAGTTTTAACCGAAGATGCAGCTGTATCACAAGTAGAAGGAAATCATCTTTTCCACCAGCTGCAAAATCTGACTGTTTGGAGATTCACTATCCTCAAATATGCACAAAAATATGTAAGACTGATGAATACAAACAACATGAACACCAAAATGTGTGTCTAAATACGACATCAGTTTGTTTGTTGGGTCTCTACCTATTCTGTGTATTAAATATGAATTCTTCCCCTCTCACAGCAGCAGGGTTGGGTCTGTGGAGCAGCAGTGGCAGGTGATGCTTTCCTGTAGCTGCAAAATTCTCGAGCCACCCGAGGGGAACACACGACCCAAATCTGTGTAGCTCAATTTAACCTGCCTGGTTAGAAAAGCACAAATGTTCCTGTGCAGGACATTTGCAGAGTGGAGGTCTTTGTGTCGTGGGATCCTGCACAGGAAGGTAAGTGAAGTGTAGGAAATGTTTTCAATTGGTCCTTAGAATGTGTGGAATACTTTTGGAACAGAAAACAAAAATCTGGTTTTTTATGAGTTCAGAGGTTTAGCTGAGCTACTTCTGAAGAAATGTGTATTTTGGTAGTGGTTGTTGAGTAATGAAAACAGTTAATTAAGAATCTTATTTTCATTGGAACTGTAATCTTTAATTTTAACTTCCAATCTGGTCTGTACAATACCATCATTTGTAGTCCCACTGGATCAGTGATTAACAGGGTGTGCCATTCAGCACTTCACCATTTCCAAAGAACATTGGACTGAGTTACAAAGAAACCCTCTCCAGGTTAAAAGTGTTCCATTTGCACCACGTGGATCCGATTTGGAGATTTCTGGTGGTTTCCTTTGCCAATAAAAGCAGATCACATCTCTTTTTGGGCTCTGGACACACCCTACATGTCTAATTCTCAGACAGGACTACAAATCCCTGGTTATATTTGTAAAGTCTGAGCTTGCAGAACACTCAGACACTGGAGCAGCAGGACCCTGCTCTCTGCTCAGCCACTCTCTTGTGCTTTTAGGCAGTTCTCTTTTCTGCTACTTTGATTTTCCTTTAGTATTTCTCACCTCTCTGGAGTAATTTCAGAATATCAGTCCATGAAGGCCTGAGTTATTTTGGGGGCAGCTTATTTGTTACACAATTTTTTCCCCCATGTGACAATATGATGTCGGCTCTAAGTGTTGGTTTGCTTTTATACAGAATAATTAATGTGCTCCAAGTGCTCCAAATGTGCTCTGTGCAAATTCTTATAAATCTCAAAGCAGGTCCTAAACTGTGTCCTCCTTTAGCTTTTTCCTGCCCCTGGTTTGTAGGTGTGCTTGTCTCACATAGCACCTATTTCCATACATAAACATGTGTATTTTATTCCATATCCATGATCACAGAATGGATTGGGTTGGGAAAGACCTCCGAGATCATCAAGTCCAACCCTTGGTCCAACTCCAGTCCCTTTACCAGAACGTGGCACTCAGTGCCACGGCCAAGCTCAGTTTAAAACCTCCAGGGATGGGGAATCCACCCCCTCTCTGGGCAGCCCATTCCAATCCCTGAGCACTCTCTCTGCAAAGAAGTTTTTCTGCTCTCCAACTTCAATTTCCCCTGGCAGAGCTTGAGCCCATCGTGCCCCCTTGTCCTATTGCTGAGTGCCTGGGAGAAGAGACCAACCCCCACCTGGCCAGAACTTCCCTTCAGGCAGTTCCAGATAGTGATGATCTTGCTGTAAGAATTCTTACATATCAACTGGTCCACAAAAACCTAATTAGGAAGGTTCTGATGATTAAGATGACAGGAGGTGGCTGTTTCCTCTCTTTGATTGCAAAAGAAATGACCAGTTCTTGGCCAACAAATCTCCACAGCTCCTTCCCATGCTGGAGGGGGGTGTGGGTGTGGATGTGGGTGTGGGTGTGGGTGGGTGTGGGTGTGTGTGTGGATGTGGGTGTGGGTGTGTGTGTTTGGGAGTCAGCACATTCTGCAGGCACTGAGAGCACATTCTGTGAAGAGGAAACAGCAATTTGATTGTCTCAGAGCAACAATACATAACTTTGGGAAAGTTTCAGTGGCAGTCACCGATGGCTTAGCTGGCAATGCTTTCCTGAAGGCACCACAGCCTGGCCACAGGGCCTGAAGGTCTTGATTGTCCACCCTCCATGGGGACATCTGCCCACTTTCTTACATCCTCACAAGGATTTGCCTTTTCCTCTGCAATCACAGAATCACAGACTGGTTTGGGTTGGGAGGGACATTAAAGCCCATCCAGTCCCATCCCCTGCCATGGGCAGGGACATCTTCCACTAGTCCAGTTGCTCCAAACCCTGTCCAGCCTGGCCTTGGACACTGCCAGAGATGGGGCAGCCACAGCTTCTCTGGGCACCCTGTGCCAGGGCCTGCCCAACTGCCTTTAAGTGAAGTTTCAGCCCCATTCTCTAAAGGCTGGGGTGCCCCTCCCTTTCATGGGGTGCAGCCTTGATTTGGGGCTGTGCCTCTTGGGGTACAGACTCATTTCTAACCATCCTCTTCTCATTCTCCTCCCAGTCCTCCATCCAACCTCTCCATGAGCTTGTTTGGGGGTGGGGTGTCACCAGGCTCCTTTTTTGTCAGGTATTGTTATAGAAAGAAAAATTAATGTAAGGTAAAAGGTAGATGCCTTTAAAAAGGTAACAATAAATCATTCAAAGTCTGTCAGTTTGCTGCACAGGCTGCCTGAAGAATAGATTTAATGGATCTCCATACAACAGAGATTTTCCATATTGCTGAAGTTTTCTTATCTGGCAGAGCTTTGCATCATTTGGAACCAGCACTATATCGTGGGCAGAGTCTACTGATTTCTGTCAAGGAGTGCTTGGTTGTGGGGGAGTCCATGTATATCTTCTCTATAAGTGTTTCTTGATATATATTTTGAGACACAAAGCCTAAGAATACAGCACAGAATGTGACAATGCAGAATATAGAAAGAAGCTGTTGGTTACCATTTGTATTTTTAGACTCCTCATTTCAGGAGAGTGCATTCAGATCCAACTGCATTATTCCTCCTGACAGTACAAAATAGTGAGGCAGTTTCACAGATTAGATTAAGAATCATAGTTTATATTGCTGCATAAAATTGCTAAAAATTGTATAGGAATCTGTAGTGTGGATCATAAGTTAATGTAAAAACTCCAAGCTGGTTTTTTTTTTCCACTTTGTCTGTTTAAGCTACTGGGCAAGTTGTTGCATGAATAAATTTATTTTCTTCCTCTGAAACTGTATAATATTAAATGCTGTGTTGTTGGCATAAAATATAAGTTGATCAGACAGACAAAGATTATTATTCTGACAACTGTATACACAAGGGTATCGTTGTACATTGAATTTCAGTGTGTAATATGGTATAAATCTTCATGAGAGACTCAACTTTTATTGGCTGCACAGAAGGTGCTTTTCCTTATTAAATACAGGAGATGGTCCCAGGGGATTTTTTTAGAATATCTTTATCCATTTTTTTCCCAGCTACTCTCTGGGCCCTGGAAGGCTGACAGATACAGCAGGGTAGGCAATTCCCTTTGGAATGCCTCTGGAATGCTTGGCTGGAGATACAGTCCTGCTCCAGCACTGAGCACGTGGAATGTTTTGCCTCAGCAGAACCCATCAGATCCCTCCTTTCCCATCCCAGTGTGTGCTCTGCCTGGAGCCTGCAGGACACAAAATGCCCCTTAAGTCAGGGAAATCTCACCAATGAAGCACTAAAATAACTCTGGTTCTGAATTTGTGCCATTTCTTGCAGTCACTGAGTGTTCCATCCTCCCATTACACCTGCTGGGAATTTTGGGGGCATGGGGACCCCAACAGACCCCCTCACTTCTGGGGACAGACACAAGGGCACAGACTGAGGGATGCTCTTCTTGAATTTAAACTACTTGGATTATTTTCCTGGCCAGTGCAGGTTTGTCATCTCTTCTGTGCCTGGAACTCCATAAGGGTGTTGATGAAAATGCCGTGAGCCAAAGGCTGTGTCTGTGTGTTTAATCACCCCAGACAGCTTAATCTTGATTTATTTACCTGTTCCTTATGCAGATTATTCAGCACAACCTCAAAAGCTTAGAATTAAAAGTTCATTTTTCTGATGTTAAACGATACTTGATTTGCAGTCCTTAATTTGTCCTTGTGGATTAACATCATGTTTCAGTATCAAGTAAGACACCACTACAGAGTTTAAAAAAAAAAGACAATTTCCATTGTCTATTTCTAGTTTATTCTCTGGCAATAAAATCACCAAATATATTATTCCCATGGTTTTGACTCCACTTCCATGTCACACATGGTCACTGATGTCGTTGGAGAAGCCTCTGAGCAGGAGGTGGGAACAGGAGACCTCCCAAGGCCTCCTCAACCTGAATTATTCTATCAGTGGATAAAATCTATAGTAAAGAATTTCCTTAAGCACTGTCCAATTATAAACCTGTAAACCTGTTCTTAACAAGCTGCCAGAGATTTTTCTGCCAAGGCAGAACTTGTGGATTTTCTCCTGAGCATCCCTGTCCATGGGACCAGCTCTCCAGCACAGCGAGCAGGATGCTGAGCATTCCTGTGCTCCACTCAATCCCAGCAGTGCCTGTGCTTTAGTGCACCTGGGAAAACCTGGAAGGAGCTTCAGGTGTCCTTTCCCCACTCCACCTCCCACCAAAGGTACATCAGGTTGGGGTTTTTTTGTTTTCCTACCTGGTGAAACGTGCTGATGCTTCTTGTGAAATGGGTAAGTGATACAGGATAGGTACAGGTTTTATGCAAGAGGCTGAACATCTGCAGAGAAAATAAAAAAAAAATTATTTGTCTCCCTCTGGCCTTATATAGTTCAAATAGACAACTAGGCCAGGATTTTAATATCACTAAATATATGGGCCAGGATTTTAATATCACTAAATATGTGGCAAAAAGCTCTAAGAATGAAGAAAAGGAGGCTCAAAAGAAAAGGAATCCCTGTGGTGCTTCTAATGCCCAACAGCAGTTTATCCCCGTGTTTGAGCTTTTAAGAAATAAGCAGCAAATTGTCAAACTTCAGGTTTAGTGTCCTCTTGGATGTGAAACAAGTTTCAGGAGTGAAAAGAGTATTTTTCAAAAATCCCCTCAACCTTCAAACAGTAAGAAGAGGCACCAAAGTGTTTGTGTATCCAGGAAAACAACTCCAGAAAGAAGTCTTTCCAAAATTACTCCTAACTCTGTGCAGTTCAGGGAGATATATGCATATGGCCATGAATTGTTTAACTCTAGAAATATCTTTTATTCCTGTAGAGCAGATGCACAAAGGGAATGGGAATGTTTTATAACTCAGGCTTTTAAATAATAAATAAGTGCTGACATTCTCAGTCGAGACGTCTTGATTTTTGCGTACTGTGTAATACTGAAGTATACAAATATTTCTTTAGAGAGAATTATTTCTCCCTTTTTAAAAAGAATAAAAAACCTCGAGAATATGATAAAACATCACAGTTGGCTTCTAAATGCTTTGCATCTTAATATGGTTGAAGTTAAGGCACTAAGTAATTTCTGAGTTTTTCCCTTGAGCTGCGTAGTTCTTTTCATCTGTAATTATTCTCTGAGTGCATTAGATAATGCTGTGGTTCCCACAGCTGTATACACATCTATAAATCATTAATGAGGCAGTTAACTGAAACAAAACTATAAAAGATTTGCATTACCCGGCAGAACCCAGCCTTAATTGACTTCCAGTTATTTACAATTAATTTTTCCATTTGGAATAATGATTGCAAGCAACTGAGGGTTTTTTATTAGTGAGGAATGAGATGCTGACTATTCATCAAAAGTTTTTACAGAGGGCCCCTGTCAGTGGACAGTAATGAGCTGGAGGTAATCTGATTTTTCCACACACACACCTCCCCCTTCCCCCACGCTGGCAGAGGATGGGGTGGGAGGGGGCATTGCAGTAAAATGCAGACAGGAGCCAGCACAAACCTTTCCCCCCCCCTTTTATCACATACCTAAGTTTAACCACAATTAATTTCCTTTCCTTACAGCATCCAGCTGAAAGGCAACATGCTGACTAGAGCTGGCTACACTTCTACATAGAATAAACTGCATGAATGAGGGGTGAGTAAATATTTATTTCTATCTTACAAGACCGTAAGAGAGACACCGGGGAATAAACAATGCAAAGGCTGTCGAGTAAATATTATTCCATTATGCTCTTTAAAAATTACTTTTATAGAGATGCAGAGCACAGAGTAAATCCTCATTAAGTTGTCATTGTTTGAGGAAGCCCCAGGACTGGGGCTGTGCATCAGAACCCTGGACAAGCACAAGGAAAAGATCTGCTCTCCCTGCCATGTAAGCATAACTCTCACTGACATTAATGGGCTGGGGATGTGCTCAGCAGGAAGGGATGTCACGTTCAAATTCCTAATAAAACTTAGGTCCAATATCACCCAGGCCCGTTTGCAGCAGCTGATGTTGTCTTCATCACCCTGCAGGCTCCCAGTCCCAAACTGCCTGGGCACTCAGACCTCTTCAGTGGGGATTCCTGGTGCTGAACCACAGCAAGAAAATAAGTAAAATCTTGGGTATTGGGATGCACTGTATTGGAATTGGTACCCTTGGAAACCAATCCTTCTGTGAGACTGAGCAAATGATGCTTTAGTGGCTTCCTCTTGTTACCTTACTGAGTACAAGCTACAAACAATAAATATTTGGGTTGGTTTCTCTTTTCCCCCTCAAACACAACTGCCATGCTGAGGAAGTAAAAGGACCTGCTTTATTTTCTTGTTTAAAATAACTAATTTTGTTGTGCTTTGAGTTACATTTAGGACTGTCTCTTCTTGATGAAAAATGGCTGCTCCAAGCCAGGTGTTCTGGGTTGAGCTAAGTAAGCCTAAATTTAGCTCAACCCAAGACACCAGAGACTGCAGGTGAAACACAGGGAGGGCAGTTACAATGAGCACGGGGAGCTGTGATGTCTGTGGATGTGGTGCAGACCAAGAGACAGACACTGGGAAAAATGGGAGAGTTGAATCCTGAGTGATGGCAAAGCTCTGCCTTACCAAGTGAGAGGCCACTCCAATTGCTCCAGGAAATGTGGCCCCTGACAATCCAACACTGGTAACCTGGAAAATCGTGCTGGAGTCATTTTTGCCAGGTTCTGTTCCACCGGGCTGTGTTGCAGGGTGTGATGTGCAGTGGGTGATGTGCAGTGGGTGATGTACAGTGGGTGATGTGCAGTGTGTAATGTACAGTGTGATGTGCAGTGGGTGATGTGCAGTGGGTGATGTACAGTGTGATGATATACAGAGATGTACAGTGTGTGATGTGCAGTGGGTGATGTGCAGTGTGTGATGTACAGTGTGATGATATACAGAGATGTACAGTGTGTGATGTACAGTGTGTGCTGTGCAGTGGGTGATGTGCAGTGTGTGATGTACAGTGTGATGATATACAGAGATGTACAGTGTGTGATGTACAGTGTGTGCTGTACAGTGGGTGATGTGCAGTGTGTGATGTACAGTGTGATGATATACAGAGATGTACAGTGGGTGATGTACAGTGTGTGCTGTACAGTGTGTGCTGTACAGTGGGTGATGTGCAGTGGGTGATGTATAGTGTGATGATATACAGAGATGTACAGTGGGTGATGTACAGTGTGTAATGTACAGTGTGCAATGTACAGTAACATGCCAGGACTAGCCACAGTCATTCAGTCTGTCGGTAATTCCCAGCCTGGCAAATTGGTCCTCCCTCTTCCCCAGCCCCTGAACTTCACAGATACTTAACTCCTTCATGCCACTCTGGCTGCTGCATCACTTCAGCCGCTTCCATGTGTGAAATAGGAGAGGCTTTTCCTTTGGAGACTGGGCTGGTACCAGATGAGCAAACAATATTATTATTTTCATTAAAAGATCACATCCTGTCAACACACAACACTGGCAATTGCATTTCAAATAATTGTGTGCTTGACAAATTGTACAGCACAATTTAGGCTGTGTTTTTACTGTGTCCAGGCTCCTTCTTACTGAGCTTGATTTCCTGGGGTGGAAAAGGCTCTTTTTGTAAAGTCAGAGCTCCAGTAACTTTTTATGCACAGAAGGGATATTGCTGACATATTTGTTTCCAGTGGGTGCAACTATTTTAATAATTCTAAAACCCAAAATCCACCTTATTCCAGAAAGTATTGAACTGCATCAACCTCTGCTTTCTTCTAGGAATTCTGACCAGTGTCTTCCTGTCTGCCTTCAAATTGACACACCTTGGCTCAGGAGTTTCTTGAGGGTTTGAAGAAGCCAAAACCAATTTCATTGAGAACAGAACCTTGATTTGATGAAAATTTCTGTTTATTTGAGAAACCAAAATATACAGTTAACTTACCAGCTCTGTTACAAAGCAGGAGCTTTAGTCCTGCAGGTTTCTCAGCAGAGTTCTCCCTTCCCTGTGGCTCCCTGGGTTTGGTTTGGTGTCAGACCCAGCACCTCTGAGTCTGGCTATGAATTAAACACAATTGCTTTTCTCTTTCTCCTTTATTCTTTTTCTTTCCCCTCCAAGTTAGTATGAGCTGAACATAAAAAGAATTACAATTGGGGTGTGAGGAATTAGTTTTTTCCTTTGGAATGGAATCTCAGTATTAAACTACCAGGAAAAGGCCATGAGAGGAATCAGTGGTTTTTTCCACTGCTTTGCACAGTGTAGAGTCATTTCAACATTGTAATGTAGGTGTCAAATGTTAATAAATCAGCTGTCAAATGCTATCAAACACTTACTTTGCACAGGTGTAAATGATCTGACACCAAAGATCTCTGTGTACCATTGCTGCCTTCAGCAGTTTTCCAGAACTATGGAGAAAAAGTCCAGTAAGAAGTTTATTCCTTATTATTTACCAGCTTTTTTTTTGTCTGTTTTCTTACTTTCAGGGATGTGATTCCCCCTCACCCCACCCCTGCTGACAACAAGGAAAAGAAGGCAACAATTTGTATGGAATTGCTTTGGACTGATCTACAAAGAACAATATTATGTTTCACAATTATGTTCCAAATGATAAAGAGTTTTTCCTGCCAAAAGCTCTCTGTAAGTGCCCCAGCATCATCAACTGATGGCAGCACAGCTCTGGGAATAAACAGCCTTTCAGCTAATAATGGCAGCAATCGTCAGGGGAAACAGCAAACAGGTATTTCTTCCTGATACAGAATGAAACATATGATTAAAGTTAAATGCCAAATCCTACTGGCACCGTAGCAAATTAAGGCTTATTTTTCATTCCTGTTTATTCTTTCCTCTCTTTTTAGCTAATTCATCTTGTTTCATTTAATGCCAATGGTTTTTCCTTTCTATTTGGCCACTTTGGTGGGAAGGGGGGCACAACTCATTTTGGGCATGGGGCTTTGGGTAATAAGATTAAAGTTTCAGGCAAAGCCCAGATCCTAAAACGAGCCCTCCATGCTCCATTCAGCCTCCAAAGGCAGGGGGCAAAGCACTGGGACTCCAAACACCTCTTTAGCACAGCCCTGGCACAGTCCCAAAGGCATCTGTGCCCCTGTGCCAGGGTTACATCCACACGCTGTGACACTCAGCTGCTAATGCAGCATTTAATCAGGCACTTCTACAGCAAAAATACTCTTAATTACCTCAATATAAGGTGTATTGCATTGCAATGTTTATTATGGAGCTGTGATGCAAATGTTATGATGAAACTGTGTCTTCATATAAGAATTGAAAATGACTTTCTCTCCATTGTCTTATTTTAAACTTCCTTGTGAAAAATAAGTATGTCTGGCTCAGTATGGGCTGACTGAACACACAATGATTAATTAGAGCTGGACCAATTTTGTATAGTTCAATAGGAATGTGTCACTTCTCTGGCTGGTTCATCTCCATCTTCCTTCTGACCAGCCCAAATTTATTCCAGAATAGTGGGCACTTGCTCTGTTACCAGGAGCTGCAGGCACATATATGTGTGTGTGTATATATATATATAAATATAAATATAGAGATATATATAAATCTCTATCTATCTATATATATCTCTATCTGTTCTAACCCATGTAAAATTAATTTTACAGACAATGGCCTTAAAGAAGATGCTGTCCCAGCTGTGCTGACACAGAGCTGGGGTTGCTCTTACAAGTGAGATCTGCAGCTCATGGGGCAGAAACACCAGCCAAGGTGGGGAGCTCAGTCAGCCCTTGGAGCTTCGAGTTCTGAAAGGTGAGAAATGACATCTCAGACAGCAAAACTCTCTTTTTCCCCCCAACTAACCCCTCTCAGAGACAGCTAAAGAATTCTAGAAGGTGAAAGGGATCTGCTGCTCAGTGAATACACATTTCAGAGCATTTTCAAACATGCAAGACCAAATGCATTTTAAAATAGTGTAATTTTTATAAAGAATCCAATTTTTCAAGGATCAGTTATCATAAGAACATCTCAACATATGGTGCTGTACCTGCTTTATAATTTTGGATTATGTCAACAGAACCATATAATGAAGATATAGTAAAACCTTATTGTAGTTTTAACTGGAGCTCAGAATAATGGGATATTTTATTTTAAAAAATGAGCTCCAAAAAGCATTTTTTTCCCCTGCCTTAGATTCCCACACCCAAACATTCCTGCAAAGGATGTTCTGTTCCAACAGAAGATCTGAACAGGTTCAGGTCTCATGGCAAGGATGGGCACATTCTGCAGCCTTTGTGCTGTGCTGGCACTAAACTGGCTCGTTTCAATTGATTTCTTTGATGTACAAATATAAAGCAGTAGCAAATCATTATCCATCTATAAATACATCATTATAAAAATACTTTTTTTTCTCCCCTTCCATCCCAGCTTCAAATCATCAAAGATGCCCTTATTTGCAGAGAGAACTAAAGTCAATGTGTTTATTAACAGTGATTTTACAAGTGCCTGAACACTTGGAGGATGTGTTAGAAATTCTGATAGCACATGACCTGGCTTAAATAAACCCTCTGTAAATTCCTTTCCATCTGTCCCTCCCCACCCCATCCCAGCCATCCCAGCAGGGCAGGTGGGTGCTGTGGGACATCTCCAACAGTTCAGCTTGGCCCACATTTTGCCATGGGACCAAAAATAGGCTATAAATACGTTTATGAATGGGGCACTTCCTTGCAGGTGGCAATTCCTGGAGCAGCTCAGGCTGGGATGTATTTCCAAAGGAGTGTCCTTGCTGGGCACTATTTCAGGTTTCACATGGACACGGGGCACTATTGGTCCTGCTGGGGCAGCAGTTGGCATCACACAGGATTCCCAAGAGTGCTGCAATACCCTGCCCACTGCCCTGCCTGTCCAGCCAACACCCCCTGCTGGCACTGGGCCGTTCCAAAGGCCATTCCCACACAAGGAAATGCTTTGTAGGGATCTGGAACAGAGGGGCTGTGGGTGCTACCCCCCAGCCTTGGCAGTGCCCCCCACACACTGCAGAGCATGAGCTGTGTCCCTCTGCTCCACACCCCAAAGCCAAGCCCTCCCAGAGGTGCTGTCCCTGCCTGGGTACCAGCTCTGCAGCAGCTGGGGCTGTTCAGCTCATGGCTCAGGTGAGGAGGAGTGTGGTGGTGAAGGCTGGAGTGCCTCCTGCCCTGCCCCACCCTGGAAGGGCTCCAACCTGTGCCTCCCACCCCAAGTGCTGCTCAGAGTGTGCTCCTCAGGCTGAGCTCACACTGAAAACCTGAGTGCCTCGGTTTTATTTCAGTCACCTGTGAGCTTTTATTAAGTCAGGAGGACTCACAATTCCTAATCCTCCCGTTTCTTTGTATCAATTTTTGATTGTCAGATCAATGGCAGAGTGATTAAAGCAATTATTAGAACTTGCTTGAAAATTAATATGGAAAAAACCCAATTTTGTACATTGAAAGAATATTCTGCTAAGTCCTTTTATCACCTCTAAAACAGAGGCCAATATGTTTCCTTGAACTGATGCTGGCTAAGCTAAAGGATTTCTTTTAGGAACAAGAAATCAGGTGATTCTCATCTGTCATGTTACAGAGCATAGTCTGATTGCAAAAGTCTGCTATGAGAAAAAAATGTAGTGCTAAAATAAATTGTGAACATTTTACATATAGATGTAGACAGGAATAAACATAATCATAGGAAATATATTCCTCCAGAATCTATTTAAAGGTATTTTTTGGTTTTAAGTGACAGTGATTTAATTCAGGGCATGTGTGTGCAAACATGTGTATATAAACAGGAGTGTGTCAGTAAATAAGCAACGTGCCTTTGACCCAGGAATGGAAGTCAAGAGGGAACAGGTGATCACTTAATTCCACCTTTCAGTCCCATGTTTTGAGAAGGGAATGTTTCAGTTGCAGAGTTCAGAACTGGGAACATACAATAATTAGGAAAATGTTTAATACCAACCCACCCTCTTTATTAAGTCATTTCTTCAAGTATTTTTAATAGTGCAAAATACTGGTTTGCATTAGTACAGTTACTATGGGAATTCACAGTCCAAAAAAAAATCTTAAAAATTTCCAAAGTCAAACAAAAAACTTTTTAATACTGTATTTTTAGCAAGAACATTTTTAACAAAGAATGTGTACTTTAACTTAATATGGTACAACAGAGAAACCATACTTAAAAGTTTCCATTATCTAACACTCTACTGCATATTCATTTTTCCATCTTGAAAGACCAAAAGCCAAGCTGAACTGAGCATTAAAAAAAAAAAGCATCAATTATAATCCTCATATTACGTCAGCTATTAGGGTTTAGCTCACACTTCTGAATTGGTCATCTAATGAAAGGACAATTTTTACATCGTTCTTTTAAAAAATGTACACACATTTCTTTTTAAAACGTAATATATATCGAGTATCTGCTTCAGTAAACAAAGCTTAATTTATAAACACATTCGAAACAGCTCCATGTTGAACAGTTTCAGTGATAATAAACTGGACTTGTCTGATGTACAGCCAGTGCAGACCGTTGTGGCTTCCAATCATTGTGCCTTTGCTCTCCAGTAACAGCCACCTCCTAAGGAAAACAAAAGTTCTTTTGGGGATGGGGTGGGCAGGGGAACAATTCCTGTATGTGCTTAAAAATCCTAAACCTCCTCTCTATCTCCTGGGCCCTACCAGTGATCTGCTGTGACAGGCTGGGTTTGGTATGGTAAGCTTTAAAAAGTCTCAGGATGTCTTCCCACGGCAGTTTCCATCACAGCCACAGGAACTGCTTGAAATTGTCCTTCAAGTTTCATGCTACAAATCCTGTTGCTCACACAGTACTGAAGGCATCAGAGGTCGGAAGGGACGTTTCTCAGGGACTATGGAGTCTTCAAATAGTGGTCATTAGACATGGTTCAACAAGAGGTGGTTCCTTCAGTACATGATGGTTGGTTTGATGTATGTTCTGTTTTCTGGGGGGAAAAGAAAAATGACACAGGTAAACATTTTGTAATTAACTGACATTTAGGTGGTTTGCTCACTTGTTTGTGGGCCTTTTTCTTCTACAAGTGACATAAACTAAACTCTCCATCACGTGAGCATGTTTAGCCAGGAAAAGGAGGCAGTGGGTGACAAACCCTCGAGAAAGGGATGTCTGGCAGAGCAAGGGGCTGTGCCAGGGCACTCAGGGTGGGCACTGAGCTGGGACCAGGACCCACAGTCCTGTTTTTCACACAGCTTTCCAGGCAGCAGCTTCTTAGTGCAGCCTCTGAATACCTTGATTTGGAATTTCTCCCTTTATGGCACTTGCTTTTAACTCCTTTTCCTCCCTTTTTGCAGGAGGCAGCCCGTGCTGGCTTCCCTTCCTCCCCAGGACACACCAAGTGACATGGCAGCAGCTTCACAACAGACCCTCAGCACAGGCACAAAACCTGTCAGGGAACTCACTGGGTGTTAAACCAGAACTGCAGTGCTTTAAAGAAATGGAAATCAAGATCTGTTCTTAGAAAACTGTTCTTTCATTCACAAACCACCACATTTCATTTAAAGTTCTATTTCTTTATTTAGAGAATGAAGTTGAAAACCACTTATTTCCTACATAAAAATATTCCTAGTTATAGTACCTATCAACTGTGATTTTTCACATTAAGCAACTTTAAGCCCAGAGAAAAAATAAATATTGAAATGCCCACAGAAAGTGCAGCTAACAAGAATCTATATCCCTGTTCATTATACAATGAATCATGAATCCACCCAGCTAAATCTGCAAGTACTGATCTGGAAGATGAGAGCAAAATGGTAATAGGGAGAAGCATTTGGTATAATGTTGACATCTCTCCCATTACTGTTTTACATATGCCAATACTGAACACTCCTAAGCAACGAGCAAGTATTGACCTGCTAACTGACACTGATCCTTGGAGCAATCTCCAAGTTTGCCACATTTCAATTTCAAAATGCATTTCAGCTATAATATGAGTGATTTATCATTTAGCAGGAGCTGTCAAAGTAACCTCCCAGATAAAACAAAAACATCTGGAACCATAAACAGAGGAGAGCAGTAGCTGAATTTTAATCCAAATCCGACATGTTCACTTCATTAGCAACAGGAAACAGCTAATTAGTAATTGAGTGTTTCATGGTTTTAAGGAGGCTCAGACTCTCCAAACCAAGATGATTTAATATGTATTTTGGACGTAAGCACAAATAAAGATCGGAAGAGCCAGGGACACAACTCTGGAGGAACGTTTGGGAGTGTGGGAACCTCAAAAGGAGGGACTCAGACTTATCCCCAAGCCTTTGGCTGATGAAAATTATTGTCTTAAAGAGGGGGAAATACTGAAACCTGGGGAAGGGTGAACAGAAATGCAAGTACTGAATACTGTGAATACTTTTTCTCCTTAGGATCATTAGGAAGCTGCACTTGACACCCTTCCAGCCAGTTCTTGGTGTTTTTATTTATTGTATTTTAAAAAATATTTTTTCCAGTTAAGGTAATAGGTAGAAACTGAGGGTGATGGACTGACTAAACTTTAGAACAGGTTTCCATATTTCCTTCCAATTCCCTTTATTCTCCAGGAAAGTTCAGTGGAAGTATCTGGAATACCTGTAAGAGAGATAAGTAAATGCCAAAGCCCGAGCAGCCACCCGGGGGATGTCATTGATCAGGGAACAGAAAGTGCATAGTTAAATATTTCCTTTTTTACAACACTCTCAATTATTCTCCAGGAATGAAGCCCCTTTTCTGTTGCTGTGCAATAAACTGAACTGCAGGGCATTAGCCACGTCACCCAGCAGCCACCTCCGAGGAATTACCGTGCTGGGAGCAGCTGTGCCCCCACTTACACAGGAAAGACAATGGGATGTTGTCAAATTAATCTTTTCTGGGGAATATTCACATCTCCTCAGTGCAGCTGACTGCAAGCTACAGACCATTTTGTAGCATTTTACTGTATTATAGAGCGGAGATTTGAATAAATCTGTGTGCAATAAATGTATTCTTTTATAAGGTTTATCCCTTAATCAAATATTCATTTATGTGGGCTTCATTCTATTAAAAACCAAAATTATACAAAGGTGAGCAAAAGCGTAGATTTACAGTAGTTTAAAGCCTAATCTCATTCTCCAGGGGTAATACTGACAATATAAGAACTGTATAAATGATATTCCCTAACACTAAATATGCTTATGAGCCCCCTGTGCATGTTATGCTGCTTTACAGCCTACACAGCAATGCATGACTGGCTTAATAAGCAAGACATTTAGAAGGGATTCTTTTCCCCCTCACAACGTGTAAGACAAGTAAAGATCTCAGAGTTCCTTGGTGAGCCAGAGGCTGTGTTGGTAATAACTGGAATTTTCCTTCAGGATGGAGTTCTCTTCCCTGAGTTGTTAGCCCAGGGTACACTCAGCTCTGCACCCCTTTTAGGCACAATATCATCAGTCCAGGTTTTAATGTGTGTATAAAGGACAAATCCAAAGGCAATAATTACCATCTGCATACTTACCCACCTTTATTTTGTTTTCTATTTTCTGCCTATTCAATACCTCCTAATTTTCTGAGTCCTTTTCCAAAGGCTCTGTTTGTAAGATCTGTTTTAAGTCCATAAAAAGCCTTTAAAACCAAAATTGTGTGCCCTGGCAATGCTGGTGTTCAAACCCAGTCCAGGGAGGGGACCAATGCAAGTTTGGAATCTGCTTCATAATGAGAAAACCAGGATAAATTTGTTGTATCAGTAACTATAATTTATATATGCAGTCCAGCCCCTCAGGTTGCAGGATATGGGGAACAGAGATGAAATCACAAACTGGAAATCCCACTTTGCCAACTGAGCTGGAGGAGGAGCTGGAAAAGCAGCTGGAATGCAGGGCAGGAGGAGCTGGGACCTGGCTGTCCCTGCAGACACAGGAGGGCAGAAGGCAGCCCTGTGCCACTCTCTGCACCCTCAGAGCCTTGGCACAACTCCTGCTGGAGCCAAGAGTCTGACAGGACATCACAAGGCTTGGACAGGACAGGAGCTGAGCTCTGCACCTTCCCAGGCTGTGCCAACAGCACCTCAGTGAGATCAGAGCCCAGCCCAGCCCTGGATGCAGCAACACATGGGAAACAACAATAAATTAACTTGCAGAGCTGAGGGTAATTAGTTTGAACCAGTCTCTCATTTTGCCAAAAGAAAAAATAAAAATGAGAGAACAGTTTGGTCCTACTGTGGCTCACAGCCTTCAGAAAGCTCTCCCTCCCCAAGCTCCTGGCAGACAGGAGTGCTGGTGCCTGGAAGGAGCTGCCCCAGGCCCTGCTGGTGGGCAGGGACCTCAGGAGTTACAGAAACACAGCTAAGGATCACTACCGTGATTAAAAAATAGACCTGGCTTGCAGGCAGCCCTTATGGATTTGGGCTGGTCACTCAGCTGAATGACAACAGGGAAATGGCTTTTTTACTTGCCCCTGAGTTGTCCAGCAAAACTTCTCCCTTCCTTTTATCTGCAAGTGTTGTCCAAACTGAGCATCAAAAATTAACACATTGAGCAGGGCATGGCTTTCTCTACATGGAAGAACACAAACAATAAATGCTGTTTCTATGAGAGCAGCACTAACCAAGGCTGGGTGGTTTTCTTTGAGTCCCTCACACTTCCATGTGGCCTCTGTGCCCACCTGCAGATGGGCACCCTCTGATGTCCAGCACTGCCTGGACATCTCCCTACGGGCAGGACCTGCTGCCTGACCCCCAGTGCTGGTCACTCACAGAGCTGCTGCTCTAGAATTTCTCCCCTACTCATTCTGTGCTCAGGACCACCCTGTCAAACATTTCCACATCCATGTTAATAGAGCTCAAAAAACTTGGACTAAACCCAGGATTTCCAGTGAGCAACAACAGGCAAGGAGAAGTGTGTGCACACTGAGCACAGCCCAGGTAGAGGCTGCATTGCCACAGTCAGTTTGAGCAGGCAGGAGATCACAGAATCACAGAATGGACTGGGTTGAAAAGACCTTCAAGATCATCAAGTCCACCCCTTGGTCCAACTCCAGTCCCTTTACCAGATCATGGCACTCAGTGCCACGGCCAAGCTCAGCTGAAAACTCTCCAGGGCTGGGGAATCCACCCCCTCTCTGGGCAGCCCATTCCAATGCCTGAGCACTCTCTCTGCAAAGGATTTTTTTCTGCTCTCCAACTTCAATTTCCCCTGGCAGAGCTTGAGCCCATCGTGCCCCCTTGTCCTGTTGTGAGTGCCTGGGAGCAGAGACCAACCCCCACCTGGCCAGAACTTCCCTTCAGGTAGATAACACAGTGGTTCCCACCTGGAAAACACTCAAGCCTAAAGACACTGAATTATTGAATAAATGTTTTAGCCACACAGACAGGTCAGACCTTCCCACTCAACAGTCTCTTGAGGAAACCTTTGCCCACCTTCCATTTCAGCAAATCACAAAATCTCAGCTCCCATGTGTGTAGGGGCTTACCCAGAGGAACACTGTGTGCCAAAAGCAGAATCAGCACAGGGACTAAAAGGAGTCAGGCATGGCAGGCACCTCCTGGCTCACCACTGAGCAGGGCTCTGTTCCTGGGGAGCAGCTCAGCCTCATGTGGCCAGTGTGGGTGTGGGTAGGGCAGGCTGGAGGTTGCACAAGAGTTTTCTAGAAATACTGCACTACTAAGAGTTTAATAATTCAGAGCATCCAGAGCAGGACATGCACTAGGAGACAGAGCCTGCCTTGGGCAGCAGGAAGAACAAAAGGCCTAAGACTCAAATGAAGAAGGCTGGATTTGAAAACTGACTTCTCAGGTCAAAATATTAAAACAATATGGCCCAGTTTTCTATAAAACCCAAAAGAAGTTCTGAACATCCAGCAGCCCTTCATCCTTGGCAACCAGATAAAAATAAAAGTTGCTCAGATTTTAGTAACCATTTTTGTTCCAGATCTCTGCCAGATTATCTCACACACAAAAGCAGCAGCAGCAGCCCCAGGTCACCTCCTGTTGCAGGTACAGTGACCCACGTTTTCAGCTCAGGAAAGCCTGTCTGCCTCTGCCTCCTTGAAATTCAGAGTATTTTAATTTTTTGTAAACTGTTATCATCAAGTATTACAGTAGCATCTACTTTTTAAGATTTTAAGCTAACATTGCCCTGCTGATTGTTCCAACATCCCCTAACAATGAAATATCGGAATACAAAAGTTAACTAAGGTATAAACATGCAAAAGGAGAAGTCTCCCTGCGATCATAAAATGATGTTATTTTCTGTTCAGCAGTTCATGTTACTGCTGTTCATGCTAATTAATTAAAGGAGCTGTTGCTGTAATGTGCAAACAGGGAATCTGAGAAACTGAGAGGGCTTTTAGGTCTCGGAGTGAAGTTAAGTCAATCTGGGCGCGGGCAATCAAATGTAATGAAATCACTTGTCAGTGCTAAGCTTGCAAAAACTGTGAAGTTTGACTAGGGAGTAAAAGGATTATAATTAGATTTCCAATAGGATAATAACTAAATGGCAGAAAGCAGTAAAGAGAAAATATTACTTTGTTAGCTAATGGTGCTGCTGTTCGGTTTTAGTTTTTATCAGCACACTTGTAGTTGTGCTAATTTAATTTGCTTTTATCAGCAAAAATGCACTACTCGAATGGTACTTGAATGTCATTTGCAAAAATCATTGATCTGAAGGTGCACTTAATGACACCCAGTATGTTTATTTTATGTGAGAGGGAGATTGGTTGATAAAATGGTTGATGCATTATCGTGCTGGCCCACGAGTGAGCGATGGAAGGGGAGCAGGAGGGTGTCTGTGTGCTCATCACTCTGCAGGAGTTTCATGACCACTGCAACTATTTTCTGTCAGCTAAAAACCTCCCAGATCGAGCTCTGAACTGGAAGATCTATTATATAGAGGATGGAGGTATTAGACTGTAAAGTATAAAAAAGTTTTCAGTCTTGTCGGTGCGAAATTTCCGTTCAATTAATATACAAAGCAGAGAGAAAATGAGTCAACTAAATGGAAAAGATTTATAATGCAGATCAGAAACCCAGTACATGAACAGCTTGTGTTAATAAAATCATTTTAAGAAATGAGCATAAAATATGATATGACTTAATCACTGTGAAAGGTGGCTGTGCAGTAGTTCTGTAATTTTGCTTTAAAGAGTCTTAAGGAGATACTGGCAGTGGAACTAATTGAATTTCAAAGGAAAGGCACCGTGTGAATGACAGATTTCTGTCCAGCAGAGCTATTGACAACAGAAAAAGAAAGGTCTGCATTGATGCTAAAGCTTTTTTCTGTGCAATAGAGAGAGATTTGGGAAGCCTGGAAGTAGCTTTGTATTATTAAGGATGTGTGTTTTGACCCTTCCTCCTCCCAGGGCCCAAAAACAAAGGTGACAATGACGGGGGCATCGAGGAGTGTGCTCGAATTGTCAGAGCTGGCAGTGCAAGAGTGGCTGTCAGAACACAACTGGCAATCAAAGGCAAGGAGAAGAAAAAGTTATCCCAGTATCAGCATAAATAAAAATGAAAGGGACGGTGCTAAAGGACAGAAACACTTTGAAATCTGAACAAGCTCTTGAGAAAGCTTTTTATCAGCTGAGATGTTTAGTGACCAACTGGCTCAGCTGCTGCCCCGTTTCCATGAGCAGAGAGAGCAGAGCCAGTGGAGCTGCCAGACCCTGGGGTGGGAAGGGAAGGGAAGGGAAGCTTTGCCAAGGAGGGACACGAGACAGGGCTCGGCTCCCACTGAGATCTGAACACTGTGCACACACAGCTCTCCCTTAGGCCAGGCTTTTCACCTGACATAAAATTCATGCCTGTTACAACTAAACAATGATTTGTTGGGATCAGATTAAAAGGAAAAAAACCCCGAGACCAACTTGAAATAAAAATGGTAATATCACAACGTTTTCCTAAATATTAATAAACTATAGGCAATGTAAGAAAGTTCTCTTAATTCCTTCAAGTAAATGGTTGTTGGAATTGGCTGTGCATCACTTTCCTCACACTATTCTTAACCATTTTGGATGTGAAGACACACTTGAGCCAAGTGCAACTTTTTTCCTCAATTGAAAACTGAAATAACCTTTCTTTTCTTTACTACCCTTTGACTCTCAGAATTGTTTGGAAGAGCACTGAGCACTGAACTCAGCAGGTACCATGAAGAGAGCAGAAATGTTAGGAACGTTTTGCTTGTCAAATTTAAACACGTGTCCCAACTGCTTATCCAACATTCAGACTATTGCTGGCAGCAGCAATTTTCCAATTGCAGTATTTAGAGCACAGCTCTAATCATATATATACATATTTATATATATACACACACATATGTTATATGTATATATATGCATTACAATAAAGCTGTGATTCTCCTTCCCTGTAATACAGAGCATATGAACCCCAAATCACAAAAAAGAGAGAGCAGTAAAAATATTTGAAAGGCTTCCTGTATGGCTGACAGATGGGTGACAGATGCACACCAGAGGTATGTGAAGTGAAGCCTTCACCAGTTGAGAACTGCTCCAGTGAGGTTTGGGGTTGTGTCTGTACCTTCTTCTGCCTGCACAGGAGGGACTGTCTTTAGTTACCTCAGCACACACGATTTTTGAACATTACCATTACTGGATGCAGTAGAAAGGGTGGAGTTACTCTAAGAACAACCAGTTTTATAATGAAAGAGGCAGCAGCCAGCACAGAACTGAATGGTCTGGAATGAATATGGCACAGGATTGAAGGGAGAAAAAGGTTGGTTTTATAGAGAACCAACTCTACAAACTGGACTTTCTCCAAAGTTACAGAATTCAGTAATTGCTGGGACCAAATTTTATCACAGGGGACCCTGTGGCTCCAACATGCTGCCAGTGGGCATGGGAATATCCCTTAGGACTCTGCATCTCAGCTCCTCCCAAGGATGGTGACACAACTCCCCCATCACTGCCCCGTAGCCACAATGCACTTTTTTCCCTTTGGGAAGCACTCAGACAGCACATGAAGTGCTGTATTTACCCCCAGGCACTGAACAGTGAGCAAACAGGAGCACTAAATAACTTAGAACATGGACATGGCCTTCCTTTCCCACTTACTGTTCATAAATGTTTTGGAAACACCTGTAGTCTGGATAGGTAGGTAAGAATCAGAGGTAAAATACTTTAAAAAGATAAATCAAATGTAAACCTCCTTTTGAACTAAGAGCATATATTTGATAGATAAATATCAGGTTCTCACACTTGTACTTAAAAGTTAATTTCTGGTCTTGTGAAGTACTGATCTCACAAAGGTTTTCTGCATCAATCAGGAAAACAAACTGAAGCTGTACAATTAACATTTATCTTAAAGCAGGAAAACAGATACAAAAACTATTGTGCAACCCATTTCCTTTTGCCTCTGGCTCACAACAAGCACACAAATGAGGGACTGTGGTACATACTGCACCTTGCATTGCTGCACTGTCATGTTGGGTCCCATTGTGTTCTATTTCCATGTCTGGGATTCCAGCATCTGAAAGAAGAGAGACTGCAGATTAATGCATTTCCCTTGGCCCCTCCCTCATGCACCTTTAGAAAAATATTTATAGCAAACTAGGGCCATCTCCAAGTTACACTTGCAGAAAACATTTGGTCCTCATAGAATTTTCAGTAGTAAATTGTTTCCCAAATGTGCAAACATCACTGGTCTCACAGTGGGTTATTTTTAATGTGCTTCACATTTGTCTGACATCAGCTAATAATCCACACGTGGAATTAATATGTCTGTGAAACCCTCCTGGACAAGGAGGGCATCTGACATATGAAAAATAAAAGTCAAAATTAAACTGTGATGATATTAAACTACATTGACTCTCCTATACAGCCAAATACTTTGAAATGAAAGGATTTCAGAATATATCTGGTGCCAGGCAAATGTTTATGTGTGTCTGTAGATCAGTTTGTATGATGCACGTTCCAGATAAGGGCTGTGCAAATTGCATTTCAAACCTCAGCTCAGGATGTGCCTGCATGTGTTACCCTCCAAACCAAACCAAAGCTCCAGCTGTCATCTCATGGGAAATACCTCCAGATCTCTGAGAAGAGCTTTCCAAGGAGGGCTGTGCTCTTTTTTTCCCAAGTTGAGAAGGAGTCTCCTAACGATACTCACTTTGGAACTATTTCATTTCAGACTGGTAATACCTCTGCCTGCACAGTCCTTGGTGGGGAGCAGGGGCTCCAGCACCCCAGGGTGTTGGGCTAACAGATGCCATTATGCACCTTGTGCCAGCAAGGATTAGCATGAAGGGGATGTGATTTGAATCCATGGCACCTCCAATCCTGGAGAAACATCTGCTTCCCTTGTAATACAGAGCTTAGAAATGACAGCAAGGAAAACCCCACACCTGAAAGGGAACTGTTTGGGGGGGGTTTCTGTGCAAAGGCCTGTTCTGGACTTTCTCAAATAGAGAAGGATTGCACTGTTGCTTTTGCACATCCCTGCAGGTGGAGTGTCTGTATCTGCCACAAGGATGTTTTGCTGGTCACCCCACAGCCCCTGAGCTCTGTGTGAGGGAGGGCAACCCTGCAAAGTCCTTACACACAAGAGTAACATCTTAATAATATGTGTGTAAATTAAACATAGGTCATGTGTGCATACATAGTTCTTTAAATATATATGACAAAAATCATTTTTTCACATATATACAGTGTTTTCTCATAAAATTGCAAGTGACTGCTATCCCATAGGGTCTCCCTTACTCAGATTCCTGTTTTGGAGGCAAGTCCAGGGCACTGATCTATCAGTGTGAAAAGGTTCTTTCTTTTCAAACCCCTGAATATACAAAAAATGACAAAGTCATCTGCAACTAATAACAGCATCTGTTAAATGAGACAGACTGTCAGAGTTAAATTAAAAATACTCAGAATAGCCCTTCACATTTTGTTGTCATAAAATTGTACCTGCAATTAAATTGTGGATTAAGATGCTAATGAGCTACCTGATTTGCATGTGCAATCAGATTAGCATGTAAATGCCAGCTCCTTGCAGGCTCTAACACAGGTATGAGGACCTGAGTGTGGCTGCAGACCCAGCTGTGCCAGCCAGGCCCACCCCAGCAGCTGGACAGCTGTGCCAGGCACACTGAGGGCACGCTGGCACCCCTGGAGCTGTGGCTTCCTGCAGTGGCACAGCCTGGCAGAGTGGCCTTACAGCACACCAGGCTTTAGGGGGGTTTCTGCCATTCACCTCAAGGTGCTGCCCCTGTGGGATCTGCCCTGGGCCTTTGGCTGGGGCAGTGGAGGAAAAGGTTTCTGCTGGCTCTGCCCACCCTCTCTGCCCTGGGCTCCTGTCCCCCATCACTGCCCTGATGGGATGCAGAGACCAAACCTGAGCTACAGAACTTGAAATTAATTAAAACTCAGCCAGGTTCAGTCTTAAAGACCCAAACCAAAGCTCTAAACTTTGGCCAGAACCATCTTAAGGAGGAGAAGCAAATCCTCCCAGTATTCAGAACATTATCAGTGTTTAGGAGATGAACTGATTTGGTTTTGTTTCACAAGAGTATTTGGGAAGTATTCAAAGCCCAGTCAGCTCTGAAAGCTCATACACATTAAACAAACTTAAGAGGTCCTGAGGCTGAGCAAACTTCAGCCAAAAGGCTTTTAAAATGAAGCTCAGCAGTTCTAAAAATGAATCTGCTGGGAGAGAAGAGTTCAGAGAACCTTACAGGAACCAAATTTCACATTGTCTTAGCTGGCACTGTAACAGATTTCTCTGTAATATATTCAGCATTTCTTGTCATCTCTGTGTAAACTGTTCTGTCTGTTCCACCACTTGCAGACTTATTTACTTTTTTAATTCATGACCCAGAGCACATGGCCTCAAATGGATTTTTTATTATTTCAGGAAAGAACTGTGAGGTTTTATTCTGGAATTTGCTTTGTGCATCAGCTTTTATTTTTTTCCCCCCACTCAATTAAACATCATTTTAGGATGACTGTGAAGGGCCAACTAAGACATTACCATTTAACATCCTGAGACTGTCACCTGATGTGGCCTGTTTGAGTGCCTGTTCCACTTGTTCTCTTCTCTTGGACTCAAATTCCAAAGCTTCCTGCAATTTTCTCTTCGCCTTCTTTTCTTTCTTCAAGCGTTTCTGAATTGTTGCTGAAATGCAAAAATATTGTAATTGTAAGAAAGGCTGTTAAGGCACAATTAATAGATGACAGAGACAATAAAAGATTTATGTTCAATATTCAAAGGCCCAGTTCCAGCTCAAGCCTCTGACTCTCCTCATGGATGGTGGAAGTCTCCTGAACGCATCAGAGATTTAGTTTTAATTACCTTTTGTAACATTAAAAGAAAATGGAATTTATTTCTGACTTTATTTCTGTAGGTGAACTGTCTCCAAGTGCAGGAGAGAATCTCAACTGTCAGTTCTGAGGGTGTCAGAGTGAAATCCCAGGGAATAAGGTGGTCATTTTGGGGGTAAAAATGGAGCAGCAATTGGGTTAATTTTGAAGCACAATAACTGAAATATCCAGAATCTGTGCCCAAGACACAAGCCAGGTGGAAGGCTCTTGAGCAGCTGAGTGAAGTGGGTAAGTATGAAAGAGCAGATGCACAGAGAAGGGGGTGTCATCTCATCTTCTCTCCACTACACACGGAAAGCAGAAACAGTCCCTTGGCAAAGATCATCTCAGGCCCTTGGTACTGTCATGGGAGATTTGGCAGAAAACAGGATCCCTGACTAATCTCAGTCTTAAACACAACTATAAAGCTAAAACCATAACTAGAGAATTGTACAGCATTAATGGTAGCCAGATGATCAGTATTTTCCCTGGGAACTGCTGACATTGGCTATGACTGTATTCCTTCACCTCAAGCAATTAAATGCACCTTTTAAGTTTTTTCCTTTTCAAACCCTGAATATTAATCCCATATTTAACCTTATTTTTCACCAGTCCCAGGTTACCATTGCTGCCAACAGCCTCCCTTCCTGTGTGTCTGTGGCTAATGGACTGTCCTTATTATCCTTATTAATCTGTCTTTATTGGGCTTTTTCCCTTGTGTTCTCACCAGTAGGGCAAGAACACTCTCTCATGCCTCTTCTTTGTACAACCTGCACCTCCCTTCCCTGGTTTGAACTGCCTGGTAGGATCTCTCCAGGATCTCACCACACTCCTGCTCAGCCTATCCTGTGTTGGGGGCAGTCCAAGCTCCAGGAGTCTGGGATCAGTGGCACGTTGGATTGGCATGAGGAAGATGAGCTGGACCAGAGTCTGATGCCCACATACCTGCTCAGAACTAAGAGGAGAACACTTTCAGCAAGGTCTGGAAGGGGTCAAAGACCACTGAATTCTTAACTGACTTTTACAGACCTTTCTGGATTTGTGAATGCTCCAGTCAGGAGGAAAAATGAAAGGATATCATTACATGGGAAATCTCTGAAGGACTTAATAAATTATGAATGTCTTAATGTGATCTATTGAGCCTAACTTTGGAAAACTGACCAACCCATGTGAAAAAAGCTGTCCCTGACATCTTCTGTACCAATAAAGATGTGCCTGTGGGCATGATCTGAAAGACAAACCATGCTGAGGATTGATTATTGATTATTGTGCAATTGTATTTCCAGTCAGAAGCCAATCAAATCTGTGAACAGCTTAAGGTTTTTGGTGACTTCAATGTGACTCAGGGGGTACAAATGTGCTGTCCTAAGTTTTGGTTTACAGAAAGACACAGTGCCACCCACACTTCCAATGGGGTGATGCAACATTTCTGGGCACCCACTGCAATTTAACAACTTTAACTCCAACAGTATTTTCTGACCCTTCACTCCTGGGCTGAGAAGTGCCCTTTGGTGTCTCTCAGTGAGACCTGGTTTACAGACAGCTGTTCCACACACCTCATTTCCATTCAGAAGGCACAGCAAGGCAGGACTTGGCACCTGCATTTTTGGCCTTATCTTAGTTTTATCTTTCTGATTTCACAGATGTAATCTAGAAGTTGCTTTGGGCACATGAAGTGCTGTTCCTTTCCTTCAGATGCAGATCTGAATTTTAAAAAGAATGCTGCCTTCTTTGCAACAGCACAGCGAGAAATTCAGATTTACCAATTTAATTGCTTATTATTATCAAAAGCTTCCAAACAGTCATGGTTTGGGCTTAGAAGGCCCCATTTGGGGTGTGCTATTGTACCTCAATCTTCTGATGGAAAAAAAATTTTCTAAGGTTATTTGCTTCAGATCTTGCACTTGGGTAGACATTTCTCATAGTTCTGTGTATTTTATTGCACTGAAGTTACCTACAAGACAAACTGACTAGCACTGAAACTGCAGAAATGTGGGCTGAGGATGAAAAATATCACCTAAACCCACAAATTACAGCCGTATCTTCCTCACAGTAAAACCAATTCTCAGTGCTTGGAGGATAACAGCAGAAACCAGAAGAAATTAAAGCTGTCACATGAAGGAATTGGGCTGGGAATGAGAGTGATCCCAATACACCTGGAAGCCCTGGAGGTGCTCCAGACCCCACCAGAATTCTCTGTGTGGCCACTTGCCCTGCAGGAATGATCCCTCAGTCCCTGCTCTGCTTCCAGCAGAGTGTGCCCCTTCTGCCCTGGTGACACTGCAGTCCTCCCTCCCCAGTGCTTGTCCCCTGCTGCAGGACACGGGAGGGTGGCACTTCCCTCCCAGCCCTGCTGGAAATGCCAAATGGATTTCATGGATACCTAAACCCCAGTTTTCACTCTCTCACCTCTGCTTTGCAGCTCAGCTGTGAGTTGCCTTTCCAGGCTCTCCCGTAGTTCTCGCTCTCTACAAAGCTCCATCTTTAACTCCTTCTTTTCCTGCTGTATCTGCTTTTCCTGCACTCTGGCATTGTCCACAGCCACTTTGAGCAGGCCCTAAAACACACACAAATGCAAGGTCTGAAAACACCACTTTGCTTCTGCAGGGACAAAACTCATTCTTTTTTTTCTTTTACAACCTCTAGGAAAACAGAAAAAGTAAAAGTAGACCTGGAATTGCAAGTGGGCATTGGAAGTAGCTAAATGTTCTTTATGAGGAGTTTTGTGGCATGGAATCTTTCAGGATAGGTTTGGCTAATTCATCCTGCTGCTGTGGTTTGTTACAGACACAGGGCCGTGTCAGTGCTGACCTTGTTCAACTGCAGGGGGACACACTGGGGGAATAATGAGGCTGGTGAATTTTAATATGACCATTATTGCCAATTATGAAGCCACACAGGCAATGCATGAACCTCTTTCACAAACAATTGTGCCGGTGGAAATCTAAGCATTACATGAAATAAATGAGAACTGCAGATACAAAATAGCTTTTAAAACATTTTCAAGAGTGAAAAAGAAACACATGTTATCTGCCATGACATAGCCTGGCCCTGTAGAGAATAATTTACCTGAATGTTGGTTAATAGTGTTTCTACTGATGAAAGCCCATCAGCAAAAAGAAACGGCGCCGGAAATCCAGGAGGCAAGGCCTGTCCAGCCAGTTGGACTTTATCTAAGGTTGGTTTCATTATTGGAATGGCAATTTGGACCTCTTCTGCAAAGACAGGTTGAAAAGTGACATCAGAAAGCACTGGAAATATAGGTGAGTGTCATTTCTAGAAAGGAGCATTCTCTTTACCTGGAAGTCAAAGTACAAGTGCATTAGAAAATCGAACACTGTTTCAGTCTTTGGGCAGCTGGGATTGTTGCCAAGGGAAGTTTGCAGAATAATACAGAACAATAATCAATATACTGAGACTGTAACACAGCTGTAATAGAGCACAGACCATTATATCTCAAATTCTACAGAATTATACTACAGAATTATAACAGCATTACGCAGTTCATTAAACCTGAATGACCTTTCTTCATTCCATCATCTCTGCCATTCTGAGATGTGCTTTCTTCTGTTGCTATAACCTTGGCGAAATTCTAATCAAGGAACACATCACATCTCTTTCCTCCTTTACCTTTCCCCTTCCCATGCTCAGCAGTAAATAATCTCCCTGGGGTCATCCATCCCCTGCTCTCCATGGTGTCAGGGCAGTGGCAGGAGGTTCTGAACGGGTCCCTGCGGCTGCCAGTCCTCCCAGCCCCCAAAGCTGCTCTGCTGAGCTCTCCCAGGGCAGGCACAGACACTGCCAGGTGCTGGGGGCACAGCAGTGGGCAGGATCCTGCCCTGGCTGCACAGACACTGCCAGGTGCTGGGGGGCACAGCAGCGGGCAGGATCCTGTCCTGGCTGCACAGACACTGCCAGGTGCTGGGGGGCACAGCAGTGGGCAGGATCCTGTCCTGGCTGCACAGACACTGCCAGGTGCTGGGGGGCACAGCAGCGGGCAGGATCCTGTCCTGGCTGCACAGACACTGCCAGGTGCTGGGGGGCACAGCAGTGGGCAGGATCCTGCCCTGGCTGCACAGACACTGCCAGGTGCTGGGGGGCACAGCAGTGGGCAGGATCCTGCCCTGGCTGCACAGACACTGCCAGGTGCTGGGGGGCACAGCAGTGGGCAGGATCCTGCCCTGGCTGCACAGACACTGCCAGGTGCTGGGGGGCACAGCAGTGGGCAGGATCCTGCCCTGGCTGCACAGACACTGCCAGGTGCTGGGGGGCACAGCAGTGGGCAGGATCCTGCCCTGGCTGCACAGACACTGCCAGGTGCTGGGGGGCACAGCAGTGGGCAGGATCCTGACCTGGCTGCACAGACACTGCCAGGTGCTGGGGGGCACAGCAGTGGGCAGGATCCTGCCTTGCTGCTGCAGCTCTCACAGGGCACAGCCAGCACTGGCAGCTTCCCCTTCACCCCTCATGTCACATACACCGTGTTGGTGCACGTCAAGCTGTGCACAGACAGCAGGGATGTGTATCCAGAAAGAAACAGCAACATCAGTAATTGTTTTTCAGAAATCCTCTAAATTTGGTGAGCAATCAGTACCATCACCAATGAACTCACATTTTTGAACAGAATAATTGAACCATCTTCTAGGACAGTAAATGTATCTCCTTCTCTCAAATCCC
Organism: Pithys albifrons albifrons; assembly: GCF_047495875.1. Classification (NCBI taxonomy): domain Eukaryota; kingdom Metazoa; phylum Chordata; class Aves; order Passeriformes; family Thamnophilidae; genus Pithys; species Pithys albifrons. The sequence continues at coordinate 2,958,153 of NC_092471.1, read as the reverse complement.
CGTGAGAGCTTCTTCTCACATACTCATTTTAAACACAGAGTTAATTGCTGAAAACTTCAAAATTAATATTTAGCATTGTCTAAAGCCAAACTTGGTACCTTTCTTTTACTCCGAAAAACTGAAAGAATATTGCTGTGTAACACCCCCTGAAAATCCAGTCTCTCTCTATATATATTATGACCCTGCACTTGCAGAAATCGTGATGCTCTTCAGAAACTGCCTTTTTAAGGCTTGTGACTCCTGCACTGCCCATGAGTCCACAGAGCCTGGGTTTGCTCAGGGCAGCTGCACAGCCAGCCCTCAAGAGTTTCATCTGCCAAGCCTTCTGGTCATATTAAAACCCGGATTTGCAGTTAGGTATCATATTCAAAAGACCTCCTTTTCTCTTTTTTAAGGCAAAAACAACTCAGGAAGGATCTGACAGCAGTGAATGAAGGCAGGCTGTGTCCCCAGCACACTATTCTTCCTGTAGCACATCCAGGAGCTTCCAGGGAGCAGCACTTTTTGCTGTGTGTCTAAAACACCCACCTGACAACAAACCAGGAGCATGTGCAGTTTTCAAGTATTCTTTGAAATCTCTGTTTAGGGAGCATTTCAGTTTTGCTGTGTGAGTTCATTAAATGGAACATCTTCATAATGATTCTTCAGGATTAATAACAAAAACCAGTAACCTCCACACATCCTCAGAACAAACATCTCAGATGTAATTTAAATGATCCATTAAAAAATCCCAACTCGGGTAACATGCTCAGACCACGGAGTTTTTGCTGATTCAGACACACCATTTCTCATATTTAAACATATCAGTGGCAGAGCCTTTAAAATAAACTGATTAGTTGTCGCAAATGATGCTGCACAGAAATAACAGCTAAGCCATGGAGTCACAAAAAACTAAACAGAAGTGGCATTTGAAGAAGAAGGCAACACAAGAAGTATGCAGAAAAAAACCAGGAGCTGCCTTAACACCTCTAGAAATCTCTACTATTTGGAGATGAAAGTAATAACATTAAATTGGCCGAAAGGAAAATTACTATTGACTGTGCAGACAGGTTGCATGGTCTATGGTTTGTAATGCTACTGTACAGCAGATTGAAGTTTCCAAATAGTATTACTCTTCTTTAAAGAGATAGACACAGCGAAATTAGGTGCTGCTTGCTGCAGTGAGGATCAAATGCAAAAAGAATCATATTTCATCAGACCTAGTCAACAGCAGGAAAATAAATAGAAATATAAGAGGTATGCAGGCAATGATTCATTTTGATAATCTGGCCCAAGAGAGACACATAGAGACAGCACACAGATCTAAGCTTCTGCCAAAAGACAAATAGGACACAGAGGGTGGGAATTGGGATGACAGTGTAGCAGAGGTCACATCGATTTTCAGCAGCAGTTTTCACACAGATGAGATAACCCTGGACTCTATTTGGCCCATTGTTCATATCCTACCTGTCCCAGAAGCAATAAATTTCCAAGTCCCAGAAAAAGGGCAGTAAAGAAGAAGGATTCTACTTATGACTTCTTATGATTAAGTTTTTGTGCTAACCAAACATGCTTTGCAGACCAAGGTCACATTGCATGTTAAAGTCTGTAATAGCTGAAACTAGAAGCAGCATATTATGTTTTAGCATCTATGGGTGGAAACTGTCAAACCATTCATCATTTTTTTTCTGATTGAAATCACACTCTGCAAAGATGAATGATAAATGCATTAGAAATCTATTTCAGTCTTGTAATAGGTCTTCACATCTGAACGGTGTCTACATCTTGCCCATACTCGGAATAAGTGCACAGTTAGGCAGGAATTTATTAGCTAGACTTGAGGAATCCTAATTGGTAAAGCAATTAAAAATGGCAAGTGCTGGAAGCATTTCTTGTGGATTGTATCAAATGCATCTCTTTAATGGAAAAAAAGTAATGTTGATTTAAGGATTTTGATTTGAAAGACCACTAAAGATATAAATGCTACAAAAGCTGCACTCACACATGCAATCCAACAGAATAAGCAAGAGATAAAGCCAAGGCAGCTCCAGTCTGACCAAGGACACAAACAGCCTTTCTGATTCTCCAGGCAAAGGGGGAACTACTTTTATCGAGCCTGTTTGTTAAACCTGCCATGCTTTATAAAAGCACTCAGGAATCCATCTGGAGTAAAGTCTTTTTATTTTAATTTCTAGCTGACATCCAGATGAATAGACGAAAGCAAGAATTGTATTGCAGAGCAGAGAAATACGCAGCAAACACTAACAGTGAATGGAATATCATCCCAGAAAGCACACAGGAATCTGCCACAAGTTTCTTCTTCTTAATTCAAAATGCTCAAGTATTTAATCTTCTGCCTAAGTTGCAGAAACAGGGATTGGCAAAGGAAGGATCAACCTGCAGACTGAGCACAGCAAACACGACCTGCTCCCTCCCAACAGAGCATGGCCCAAACCAACAGGCACTTTTATTTGCTGCTTTATTTGCTGTCACAAGGCATGTTTTTAAACCCATCAGCCACACACCTGAGACACTCAACATGTCACATCCCTCTCAAAACAAGGTGGAAACAATTAAAGCCACAACAGACACTAGTTAGATCACAGAGTTTTTCTTCACATACCCTTCAGAGCTTTACCTACCTGGAGCTGGATGGGCATCACTCACCTCCAACAGCTCAGAGATGTAACTCATGCATTCAATACACACGTGGCATATGGAGAACACAGAAACATCTTATACAAATAGTTATTAATCTGTTAGTTACTACTAACCAAGACATTTGGTCTCAGAAAGCCTTGAGTCAGGCTTAAGAAGATGGTTTTGGACACAGCTGGGTCACTGCTTTTCCCTGGCTGTGGCATAATATTTAGAAACCTAAGGACTAAAAGGCTTTATTGCAATTAGAACTCTTTGGGCTTCATACCTGAGTGATGGGGATTACATTTAATGGTCCATAGTTACAGAACAGCCTGGATACTCTAATGGACCTCTCTGACTTTTAATAAAATGAAGCAGAGGATCTGCAACATCAGCTGAGTTGCCTGTGTGACTCATCTCTGAAAGCAAAGTACGTATTTGAAATAGTGTTATTTGCTTACAGAATCATCCAAACTGATATAAAGATATTTTAAAGATGTATCTTTATGGTGGCAAGAAGTCCCTTGACTTCCAGCTGCACTTCAACAGGGATAGGCAGCAGTGTCCAAACAGGGTATTTTGACAGAATTAAGGACCAAATTCTAAGTTTTGACTACAAAAAAAAGCAGCCTTCTAAAAAATTGAGACTTCTTATTTTAACTTTAAACCTTGGAAACATCTGTATTCTTAACTAGAAACCAGGATGTATTTTTCTTTTACAGCAAAGTATGAACCCCAGTAATCTAAACCATTGTTTACTTCAGGCATTTTGTATTTCTAAGCCTACAAGGACAGGATTTTTTGTCTTCCACATCTTAATAACTTTGAAAATCCTCCAGAACCCTCTGCCTGCCTTTCTCTCCCTCCCTCATTGCTTCTCTGCCAGGTGCTGAGACTCCAGATCAGTGAAAGAAGAGATCCCTCCTCCAAGCCTGGCACCAATCAGGCTTGGAAATTTCCTGCTTTTAACCTTGTGATTCAGGTGCCAAACTTCAAGTCACTGCTGTTTTCCTTAATTACAGTCCCTGAATGAAGAGGGTCAATGAATGCAGTTGAGGAGGAGCTGATTAATCCAGTCACTAGCCTTAAATCAGACTTCATTTTCAAGTGACTGATACAACTCCACAGCACACAAGTGTAATCCACCCCTGAGCTTTGCCATAAAAAATCTTCACTTTAATAGTATCTAATAATTATATATATATATATTTCCTATACATTTCCATGCTGCTTTACAAGCTTATAGAGACTCTGACAAAGCAGCAGCACCAACTGTGCTTGGCCTCACAGAGTCTGTGCCCAAGCAGGTTCTCACCTGTGCACTCTGAAATCACTGATTTTCTCCTACAAGTGATTAATAAAACTTTTCCACTGTTTTCAACACAGCAGGTAAACACAGACCAAAGAATCACAGAATTGTTGAGGTTGGGAAAGCCTTCTGAGATCGAGTCCAACCATTCCCCCAGCACTGCCAAGGCCACCACTGACCATGTCCCCAAGTGCCACATCCACAGGGTTTTTAAATCCCCCCAGGGCTGGGGAGCCCCCCCTGCCCAGGGCTGTGCCCACGTTATTCCTGATCCAACCCAGGGGCCCTTGGCTTTCCACAGACCTGCTCTCAGGAAGGATGAGGGAGTGTTGTCCTGGAGGACACCATGAAGCAGGCACTTGGTGTTTGAATTGCAGATGGAGGAAAAAAGCAGAGAAATGAGAATTTCACCAGAAAAGGCTGAAATTCCAGTTTCCAAATTGCCTTTATCTGCACACTCTTTATCGAGAGGTGTGTAATTACACAGCTTTGACATTTTCATCAGTGTACTCTCATTAATAACACAGAAAATTACATCTATTTATAACTTCAGCATATTTACAATGTACTCTGATGTTCACATGGCAGTGGCAGCAAAAACACCTGAAAATATTTTATTAATTCAAGCCTTAAAAACAAGGACCTGAGTTAGATGAGACAGTTGGTTTGCAACAATAAAACATGAAAGGAAGAAGTGCAGCCATTCACTGGCTGGACACGAGAACTGAAGTGTTTCACTGCACAGAACTTCAGTCTGATGTTCAATATGATTAAGAAAAACAAAACCAACTGATGTCACCTGGTTAAATTCATTAAGGAGAAGTATTGCCATTAAGCTCCTAATAAATACATAAAGAGCCTTCAAAATGCTGTATCTTCTATTCATAATAATTATTTGCAGTTGGTAGTTTGTCTGTATTATTATTATTATTATCTCTGCTTTCTCCTACGAGCTGCTCCTCAGACAGATTTTGGTCATCTGGATGACAAAATATTTAAAAGTTGTTCTGTGCTTTTAAGATGATTTTTATTCTATGGAGAAGCTTAAATACTCTTGATCTGCATTTTCCATATGGCAATTTAAAGTAACTAGTTATGTTCAGCCAGTAATAGGTCCTTGCCATTCCTCACCACAACAAGGATTATTTCTACTGACAATGGAGAGAAGTGAAAATCTGAACTACTCAACAAAAGGTTAATAACAAAATTATTGTGGCATGGAAGAAAAGAGGAAAATAAAACAAAATAAACAAAATCCTCCTCATGGTCATTACCAGGAGGTTATAAAATTGTTCTCAGCTAACTCTCCTATTAACATTCACAAAGGGGTTTTTTGTGGTGATTTTTAAGCATCACTGTAGTCTGCCTAAGCTTCTACTGAGATTTTGAAGTGTCAGATGAGGATGGGTAGGAGGAACTTGCCAAGAGAAAAAAAAAAGATTCTTCAATTTTCTTGGCGGATTCAGCTTTTCCCTATTAATGTTGAGATTATTTCTTCAACTATTTTGTTGCAAATATTTATGACTCCATATGGAACAACAGATGTTGAAGAGAAGGGATAGCAGAAAAGACTTCATTTTCAGCAATTACCCTGCTACTTGTTGTCATACTGTAGGTGTTCTTAGTGCATCTATTTTACATCCCACCCTGTCCTTTCACACACTGCAAAAATGTCAGTTTGGATAATTAATGTAATAACTGTAGTCCAAATCATTTCCACAATATTCATTTCTGAAAAAAAAAAATATAAATAGGACAACAGAAGGAAGAAATCAAGAAGGCAGAGAGGAATTGCTTTAGCAGCTCTTCTGGAATAGCTGATCAGGAATCAGTTTGCAAAGCTCCTTAATAAAAAATCTTTCCTTTGGGACAGATTCCAGTGACTGCCACCAAGAAGAGAAATCATACAAGAAACAGAAAACTAAAGCTATCCAAGAAGCAGCATAATCCTGTAGGATTAGACACAGTCAACACCATATAGAGCTTACAGTGATTTATGCCAGCACAGTAATTATGACACAACACTTACACAACATATGCTAATATAGTAATTATGACAAGATACTTAACCTCTAAATGTATTTTAAAATAGTATCAACCTTGTATTATTCCCGTTAAGCTCCATTTCTTAAAGTACATGTATAACCAGCAGTTAAGCCTCCAAATATTTGAAGCAGGAGGAATACTCCATTTCCTGGATATTCCTGGATAATTATTCTTGCTTTATTAAGGTTTATTTTACAGCTGTGTAAAACAGGTTATAAAGGACAATTCTGCTATTATGTCCTCCCCTGCTTAGGCTTAATAAATATTATATTCCACACCATCCATTAAAGCCAAGCAGTGGAGAAAATAGGAGTGGTAGTAATCTCCTCCAGAGATGTAAAATACCTTTAATAAAATAAGGGTGTATAACAGTCAGGAACAAATTACTGAGGTCTGCTTTAATAAAATAGTGCCCTCAAAGCAGTATTACTCTTAAGGCACTGACATCCCCACTGGTGATGCAGTGCATCCTTTCAAAGCAGGGCAGCTTGTTAAAATGGCAAGATATCTTGTTGCAATGGAGTGTTTGTGTCCAGGCAGACCCAGGGTTTGTACAGAGTGCACCCAGGGAGCCATAAACCCGGTGAGAAACATATTTCTCCGTGGTATTTTAGTACTTCGAAAAATTCAATCACTGGGAAAAAAATGTTTTGCTGTAAACATCTGAAGAGCATTATAAAAGCAATGGCTTCCCACAGCACCTGCCTAAATAATTTTAAGAGGGACTGAGTATGTCTTTGCTCGTCTTCTAGAACTTGGAGAAAGCTTCTCCTATTAATTTCCCTGGTGCTGTCAGGCCAGGGCGCTTTTAATCAGCAATAATTATGAGTGCAATTGGGGGATGTTCACCAGCAGGAATTTCTTTTGTGCTGCAGAAATAAGACAACTTTCAAAACTGATCGTTAGGAGAAAGATGATTAACAGGGAAATACACCCAGAGGGTTGATGACCTGAAGAGTTTCCTTCTGAGTGAATCAGGAATTTTTCAGATGTCAATAAAGAAAGGCTCTGCTTACACACCCCAGAATTCAGCCCAGTCACCACACTGATTTTATAAACCTGATTACCAGGAAATCCATCCCTTTGGAATCCACCTGCTTTCTCCAGGTGAGGAGCAGCTCTGTGATCACTACAATTCCTGACAGCCCTGCTGTGGGCTTTTCCAGCTATCTTTGCCCTTGTCCCAGCTCCAGAGCCCCCTCACCTGCACGGGGCACATCCCTGGTCCCTCCTGCGTGCCCAGCACTCCCCAGTGCCACCAGTGACATTGCCAGTAACTCCTGCAGGCACTACAGCTTACACAGCTGAACCCCAACACAACCAAGCCTCTCTTGGGCTAAAGAACAGCCAGAATTTGGCTCTCCTCATCAACAAGAGCCTCTCCAACAGAAGCGCTGCCCTGGAGTGTCAGCACCACCCGCAGTGACAGAGGGATCAGACTCACAGGGAGCAGCGTTCCAGCAGCTCTCCATGTGGAGCAGCATGTCCATGGCAACGTAGCACAACTCCTCTCCACCAAGTAATTACATGATGCTCTGGGGAAGGGCAAGTTTGCCAAGCACAGAGCCAACCTATCAATGGAGAAAGCTGTCCTGACCCAAAGGGCAGCTGAGATCAGAGGACAAATGGAAGGAGACCACCAAGTGCTCCACATCCACTGCTTGGCAGCCTAAGAACTGGAAGTCTGCTGCTGCCACTTGTCCTGAGTGCTTTGGAAAGATCAGATATTAGGGAAAGGAAAGGAGAGGAAAAACTTCCTGCAGAAAACAGCAGGAACCCTGAGATTAGCTCAGTTGGTTAAAACTTCGTTGCAATAATGCCAAGGTCATGGGTTCAATCCCCTGTGTGGGCCATTGACTTGAGAGTTGGACTCCATGATCCTTGTGGGTCCCTTCCAACTCAGATTCTGTCTGTGACCGGCTGTGGGAGGTGGATCTGTGCCACCAGGTGCTCCAAGCCCCTCACCTCACAGCCATGGCACCTCTGCAGGGACCACCTCACCTCAGGTGGCTCCCAATACACACCTGAGACAAACCATCACTCGTGAAATCAGTGTGGTTCATGGAATCAAAGAACAGTTAAGGTTGGAAAAGACCTCTAAGATCACCAAGTCCAGTTAACCAGTAGCAGCATCAAGCTCACCACTGAACCATGAGACTCCAACTTGCTGGAGCAAAACATCAACTGTTGGACTACAACTCCCACCTCCTGGTCAGCAGTTTTCTCCTCTCCTTTGCCCAAGATCTCAAGCCCATGTGCCACCAACCTGGAACAGCAGAATTCATGAAGTCACACTGTGCTGTAGGAGGACAAGCCAAGCCTGGCAGCACAGCCCTGCTGCTTGGGCTGATTTCCTTACAAACCACCTCATACCCACTGAAGGCAATGCAAAAGAGCTTGAGAATGAAGCAGTGAAGATTTTTGTCACTCACAGCCATGTACAGGTACAATTCCATTCTTTCACTGCAAACCAACACCAGGAAAATTCTGAGAAATCTCATGAATGTTTGGCCTCCAAATCATGAGAATTTATCGCAGACTTTTAAGACAAACAAAAAATGCCAGGGGTGTCATCATTACTCCATAAAATCAGATTTCTGAATAAATCCCTTGCAGTTACATATTTCTCAATTAAAACAAGACACAAAGAAAAACAAATTACACAGAACCCAAGGACTCCAGACCTCTGGTGCATTCACAGATTTGAAACCAGCCTTGGATCTGGTTGGTGGCTGAAAAATCCAACTGCACAGACCTGCCACTTTCTGGCTTCTCCATTTGGCAGCTGATGCCTGGAGAGGTGGAGAAGGACCACAGAGAGCTCTGCAGCTGCATCCCAAGGAAAAGCAGGGGGAGGAAGGGAATCAGCACCTTCTCAATCACCCTCCCACTGCACATACAGAGTTGAAAAAGCAACCATGACCAAAGCCTTGCAATAACCAGTTAAAAAGGGAATAAGTAAAGAGTATCAGTGGTCTGTGTGTTTTCTTCCAGAGAACAGGAATGATGCTCTGAACTCCACCAGTCCATCTATCCTTCCAGCAGGACTCCCACCAGGCCAGAAAGAGCATGAACTTACTGCTGTAAGTCACATTATAAACTCTCTAAGCATAAAATGCTTTCAAAACGTTTAGGCTTTGATTAGTGCTCCTGTGCCATAAGGCTTTTAGCAAGCGAAGCACTTTCCTTTCCTCTCTTTGCAGGGCACGTTCCCATTTTCACTCTGGCTCCTTGCTTTGAAACTCTGCCTTCCCTGAGAGAGTGGCTGACGTCCCCATTCATGATAGTGCACAAAATGAAGCTTAATGAATCCCCAAAGCAACGTACTTCTTGTGCTACAATCAATGTGCATTGCCTGCCCCAGCCTCTCCCCGTGAAATGGAGGCATTTGCTCAGAAATGTCTATCTCAACAGGGTCTTTTCTCTTTTTGGAGCGCTTAGCTGCCTTTTGTCTGCTCTTGTCTCCCTCCAGTGTTGCTCAGATGGCAATCTTTTATTCCTTGTGCAAACTCTTTTGGAAAATGCTGGATGGGCTACAGCTGTGTGCTGCTCTGTAAGGTCTAATCCATGTCAAGCAGTGCTTTACACGCACTGAATAAACACAACCAAGCAATGTTTCACTTGATTATTAAAAAGGCAGGGCTCTAGGCTGAAAGGAGTATTTAAAATCAGATTTAATCAGCTAGTTTTGTACAATTCTGAAAGGTAGTGATGCTGTACACGCTGCCAGTGGAGCCCTGAAGTTCTCACAAAGGTCCCTGCAAGGCAAGGGGATGAAGCTATTTCTGTTCTGGGGGGTTTAGGGGATGAAACTATTTCTGGGAGGTTTGAAAGGATGAAGCTATTTCTGTTCTGGGGGGTTTAGGGGATGAAACTATTTCTGGAGGGTTTGAAAGGATGAAGCTATTTCTGTTCTGGGGGGTTCGAGGGGATGAAGATATTTCTGGGGGGTTCAAGGGGATGAAGATATTTCTGAGGCGTTCAAGGGGATGAAGATATTTCTGGGGGGTTCAAGGGGATGAAGATATTTCTGGGGGCTTTGAGAGGATGAAGCTATTTCTGTTCTGGGGGATTTGAGGGGATGAAGATATTTCTGAGGGGTTTGAAAGGATGAAGCTATTTCTGTTCTGGGGGGTTCAAGGGGATGAAGATATTTCTGAGGGGTTCAAGGGGATGAAGATATTTCTGGGGGGTTTAACATGGCCAGTGGAAAACAAGCAGTGGGTCAAAGTATTAATGCACACAAACCTTACCTGGGAAGGTGTTTTACCCACAGAGCTTCCACAAAATTAAATAAGCCACATGTTTTTCAAGAGTCTGTTCAGGTGCTGGGAAGCTTTTGCAGCTCAGCTGTCAAATAGTAAAATATGTTTCTGTTTTTTATGATCTCCAGGGTCTGGATTTACACCTTCTGGTAGTAAACACTGACTTCAAACCAACCTGCAGTGCATCTGACAGAGGTATCTAACTTGGATGTGCCATCTAGAACCACAAAAAGTCTCTTTATATGATTTGTTTAAACTGGCATCTATCAGACTGTGCAACTAAATTTTTTTCAAAGTCAGAAATAATAAGAGTAATAATGAAAAGTAATTAATTGGTAATCAAAATATCTGTGCATCAGAAAAAGGTGCCTCTGACCTTCCACTCCACCTGGGCAACCACAGATTTCTGAAGGACTAGTTGAAAGTTTGGGCAATGATTCATGTGAAATGAAACCCATAGTCTAAATTTTACTTTATTCCAATAAATGTTCTCCATGGACTGGATTTCTCTGTGGCATCTCGTGAATATATGGGAAAAAATCCACTGTGAAGCAACTAAAGTTTGGGGTTTTTTTTCTTTTTCCTTCCAAAGCTGTCCTGAAATTTAGGTTGTAAAAATCGATGATGTCTCTTAGGTGGTGGCATGAAGAATCTTCATTACTGTGAAGTACATGAATTATCAATCAAATGAGAAATAATCCCAGAGCAGCTGAAAATGGCAAACTGTTATAATTACAAATGATGTTTTGTGCATGGCTGTGTCTCCAGAATTGTTACAGGATGCTCTGGAAAAAAAAAATCATTTGCATCCACAGTCCACAATAAGATGGTCCATTACAATGATGTACTTTGGAGTAGAAATGTCATTTTTTATGTTTCACATTGTTTCTGTTCTCTCCACTGAATCTGTATTTTATTTTTTTAAAAGGATGAATTCACTTTAGAGAACTGACAGATTATATGAATATTTTAGTTTTGCTTGCAAGTAACAGGAATAAAAACCCCACGGCATAAAAGTCAAGCCCCAAGTTCCCCAGAATGCCTACTGAGAATAAATTCTATGTTTATTTGTATTTCATTTTCCTTGAACAACTGCCTTTCCCTTGGGTATTTATTAAAAGCATAAAAAGAATGAGCCAAATTCACTTCTCAATAACATCCATTCAGCATTGTTGAAGCTTGTAAAATTGCAGCAGACTAGCCAAGGGGAAAATTTTACTCACTATTTAGTAAATATATGTAATTTTTTTTTCTGCTCGAGAAGATGGATTGTTCAATCTTTAAATTCTCTGCCTGCTCCTGCTTATCACAGGAGAAGCAGCAGCTATTTGGGTATAAATCTGTGCCCTCACCTGGGGGCAGGTGTGATGTACAGGCTCGGGGTGGGTCACCTGGGGCAATCCCACCTGGAGCATTTCCCAGGGGATGTGCTGAAGACTCGAGCAAAGTTTCCATGGACTCCAGTCCACAAAGAACTCATTACATTTTCTCCTGTACTATTTGCCTGAAGATTCCCATAAATAACCTTATTTGACCTACATTCTAAAACCCCCAGACTGAGGCAGTGTCAGCAGGGGATGGTTTAGAGTGGATTTGGCCATTGGGAGGGTCTGTTCTCAATGGGAGGCTGGGGGAGCGTTTTATAGTGCAGATGGTGCGTGACAGACACATCCACTTCTGCAGAAAGTACATCAGCAAAACCCACAGAACTGGAATGAAAGAGAAGGTGCTGCTTGGGCTGTGCCCACAGCTGAGCTGGGTCACGTCTCTACGTGTCCCTCCCACCTCCTGCACCAAGTTCACCTCAGGTGAGGCTGAGCCACCCAGGGTCGCTCTTCAGGAGCTGCTGCCGCTGCCTTCAAACTGTCCTGGAACCAAAAACCCCAATTCCCAGTTTATAAGATCACTTCTCCCACTGTGGCTGAACATCAGCAGGGTTTTTGTACAGTTTGATCATGACTTTTTTAACCAGAGCTTGCAGGAGAAGTCATTTAACAGCATAATTATAACTCCTGAATGGAGCCCGTGGTCAGGGCAGGGCTTAGTGTTTCTTGTCCACTGCTGCCCAAGAAATTACAGTTTATGGCTTTGTTAGTAGAAAAACGATGTCTTCAAGATCTAAGCCAATGTTTTCAGGAATCTCATGGATTGCCTTTATTGCCAGCACAACAACCCCCCAAATGTAAGAGCCAGCAATGTGAGCATTGCCCTTGGCAGCACCATTAAACTGGGCAGTGAACTACTTCAAATAGCTGCGAGTGTTAAACATTAGCTCTGCCTTAAGTAGGTTGGGTTTAACAGTCAAATGTGCACTGCAGTCCATGTGAACATTAAAAGCACCTTTCAAACTTAATTTTACAGAAATGTTAACGACCAGAACAAACTACTGAAGGCAAAGAAGAAAAGTAATTATTTCAACAGATGAAAGGAAACAGTAAATTAACACTCTTGTTTTAAAGGGGGTCTCCGTAACTTATCTGCTCTAAGGAAATACCATTAACAGGAGGGTACTGTGGGTATTTCACTGAACATGTTTATGGTTTGGGGTTTCTTGTCTCTTCTGACCTTTAAAAACAAGGTCTGAGGCGAAAAGGAGAACTGTAAATCTTTAATTGAAATACAACAAGTTCCAGAAACGCTTTATCAAAATCACAGCAACAGAATCAGCTCCTGCACATGCACATGACGTGTCCTGTACACACACAGACACACAGTGAAAGGTAAAGAAAAGACAGAACAGGACAAAGCCATCAACAGCAACAACTTTTACAGCCACAGAGGCCTCTGCAGACTAAAGGAAGGAGAAAGAACCAGGATGACTCACAAGTGCTGCTAATAAACCAAAAGTGCCTACGTACATAAAAAAAAACCAAGGACAGCTAAACTAATCCTATTATTACATTAAAAAATAGCCAGGGAGAAATTTGTCATAGTTTAGAAAATGTTAAACCACTTGTTATAAATACAAACCACACCAGGTTTTGGCCATGAGCTGTTATTCGGTGCAATCCTGAAAACTGTTTAAAAACAGTCCCTGGCTTGCAAGCAAGATTTTCTTACCATATGTGTCACAATATGGAAGCAGATTGTGGACATTTCCAAAGGAATTTCAGATACACATTTTGAAAACGTTTACAGCAAAATTCAGGTGATCATTAGTGGGGGTTTTGGTGGACATGCACTTTCCGCATAATGAAAAAATGTACTGATTTAAATGTAGGGTTTGAAAATAATTTATTCTGCATAATCAGCACGGCTGCATATGCTTTTCATTCTGAAATCACTCATTTGCAGACCTCGAATGATGAAATGGTAATTATTCTCATGACTTGTACATGTCCACTTTGAAAATGTGGTCAAATGTAGAGTTTCTCCAGCAAAGCTGCATTGCTGATGAAAGTGGCTTTCATCTGGGCTTTTAATTAATAGTTTTTCATAAAGGGCACTTCAGTAAAGATATTATATTGCATTGCACACATTCCAATCTGCAGGTGTTTATGGAGACTTCTATACACACTAAATACTATATAGACACCCATATTCACCTAAGGCATGGGACCTGAGAGGTAAGGAAAGAGCTGCACACAGAATTTAGCACTAGTGAAGTAAATTGAGGAGCAGAAGGTCAGGAAAAACTGATGATGTTGTCTCAGCCCAGGCTGCCCTTGACAGGAAAGCCAATTTAAGCAGTTCCCACGCCCTAGAGCACAGCTCAGCAGCCCCTTCTGTGAACATCTTTCTGATGCCTATTTTTAAACTGCATCATGTAAAGATTCTCTTCTCTAACACCTCTGGATGACGTAGGATTATTATTTTGGGGAGACAGTTTCTTGTTTAAGGTATTTTGATGTGGAAATAGGCACAAGCTGGTTCATTCTTACACATTATTTAAATCATGGCAGTCAATATCATATCATTTAAAATTAGGAGTGAGAGTTTAAGGCTCCCCCTTTTTTTTTTTTGCTAAATAAGCAAAATATATTATTTTTTGTCCAATTTAAAGAAGAAATTGAGGAGAGTGTGGAAAAGCACCCACATGAAAGGAGAACCCTATTCCACAGATTAACTCTTCCTTTAGTAGGCTCTGTTCCTTTGAGGGTATTAAGGGAACAATGAAGGAACAGGCAGCTGAAGACAACCCTTCAAGGTAGAAATATAAGTTGGAAAACCTTTGTTATCCGACCCACCCAGGAACTGTCAGCCCCACTACCCAAGCCAAGCTGCATCCTGCCACCTCTGCATCCATCACCCACGTGTTGGATCACTCATTATTTGGGATGGAGATGTGATAAACAGCACCACGTTCAAGCTTTCAAGCAGCAGCTCCTGCAAAGCCACGACGACAGCGCTGCTGCCACAAACAGATCTGCATCAATTATTAGGGGAAGGAGCAGTTGTGAGCCAGCAGTCGAAAATCCTAAGTTTGAGCTGCACACAGCAAGGTATACACTTATTTGAAAGAAACATGGAATTCAGCCTCCCACAAAAGCAGCAGTGTCATGAGAAAACTCGGGCGCCAAGTTTTGTAAACGCTGCGTTTTCAATATTAGAGTGCCAGTCTTCATTCACTCTCTGACAAGGCTGTCAATCAAACAGCAATCTAGTTTTGTAAGACTTTAACCAAAGATCAAAGCAATGATACTGCTGAGTTCACATTACCTTCCCAGAGATAACTACTTGAACACTTTCCTGGCGTTCCATCGATATTAACTTTGCTCCCTTCTTCCCAAGCAAATAAAACAGGACGAAGCTTGACAGCCCTGCTGGCTCTTGCCCTCAGCCCTGATCCAAACTGCATCCCACTCCCATCCCCTCCACCCCCTAGAGCTCCTCCTGGATATTACTGACAGTGAGGATTGCAGGACTTGCACTCAGTTAAACTCTTACCAATTAAAAGCAAATGAAATGTGCTTTCTGTCTCCTTTGGGGAACACACTGAATGTCTTTTCCTCAATAACAATAGTTGGGCAATAAAAAGATGAGTGAGTAAAATGTGGTATATCATCGTTTTGCCTTTGACTTCAGCCCAATGGCAAATGAAAGGCATCCAAAATCAATTTCAAGAAGCTAATAAATTCAGTATGTGAAAGCAGTGAAAATATAACTTTTGCAGCCTCATCATCAAGCTGATTTGTAAGCAAAGCTGGGCCCAATTCCTGCACACTATGGCACCCATATTTTCAGTTTCATGCAGGTAATATACTATTTCTACACAGCTTATATTCTCAGGCTAAACACAGAGATATACACATAAATATCTTCTTTCCACAAACATATGTCCTGGTAATATCCTAATAAAAATCTGAATGAGCTCTGCCCAGGAAATCGTGTAGATCTCTATCAGCACTTGCCCCAGAAGAGTGAGGGGAAGGTGAAGGCTCATGCTGCACCAAGGGCACTGCCTCCCCCAGCTCCAGCACCTGCACAACACCCTCTTTATGCCAGCACAGCGAGGGGCTGTTGGTGTTTTAGCTTGGTTGTTAAGTGACAAGCTCACCAGGCCATGCCCACCTACAGCCAAGCTACCAAAGGGAAGAGAACTGACCATAATATCAATTTAAAACACTCCTTGAACAAACAGAGGTCCTGCAATGTGTGGCTTTGGATCCTTCCAGGGAGAAGCACAGAGGGTTCCAACTTACCCCAAGCAGTTACTTCACTTAAACACCACTAGAAAACCTGATCCATGGCTTCTACCATGACATAAAAAACCCTGACTCAGGGTCAGGTCCACCCAAACAATTCAGTGGCAAGTGGCCTTAGCCATGGCTCCTACCATGACATAGAAACCCTGATTCAGGGTCAGGTCTATCAAAAAACTCAGTGTCAACCAGCCTTAGAAGCTCACTGGGGGTTCATACAAGATGTGACTTGGCAATGCCATTATAAATAAACTATTTAGAAAAGGAGGGATGGCATGGATGGACCTCTCCTGGTTTCTAAGATCAGGACCAACTCCTGAAGGGCAGTGATGATGCAACACCTCTGGTTACACACCAGACCTGCATCAAAAATCACACCAACTACAGAGCCAGAGCATGTGAACAACCAGGTGTACATCAGGCTGAGAACCACAGGGCTGGATTGGAGAACTGCTGGAACTTCTGAGAGCAGCACTTTCTATTTCTGATGTAGCCCATCTACATGATGCCTTTTGGATTTCTGGTTGGTCTGAACCAACTGCAGACAGCACATCACAGGAGGTGCCCTACACTATTTAGAAGTAGTTAACAGTGTTAAAATTTTATTATACTTACAAGGAATAAAGAAATTAGGGGAAAAAAAGCAAAACATCAAAACCAAAGAGGTTTCTGACCTTGGAGATTTCTGTATCAACATATGGATTTGTTTCCTATAGAAAAAAGAAAACATAAAAACAAAAAAAAGGAAGGCAGGCAGGCAGGCAAGCTGGGTGCTGGATAGAGCTGGGACTGGAAGGGTAAAATGTGGCTGGAGAGTGTAACTGAAGAATGGTGGTGTGTCTGGACTGAGGACATGTGTGAGGTTTAGAAAACAGCAGGTAGAGGAAACTGTGGACCAGAATTATATTTAAAGGGGAGAAGTTGGAACCAGGTGGGAACAGTAAGGGAATCACACTCAGAGTGTAAACTATTGCTTTGTCACTTAGTTCATGCTGTGAACATGCCCAGGTTTTTCCTTCCAAGGGAAATGCTGTTCTTTCCTATTCTTTTTCCTTCACCAGGGTATCATTCTCCTCAGATGGTGGCAGTTTTTGGGAGCCTGGACTGTTGTTATGGGACCTGGGACATCTATTTCCTCACACTTCAGAAACACTATGCAGATTTGTTGTGTTTGAAGTATCAGATCCTGTTTCCTCTGTCTTTCCTCATAGATTTTACTGACCAGACAAAAATGATTAACTATAAAACCCAACTCAAATGCAAGTAACACTGTAAACCCCCCTTTCTTTTGTATTTGTTAGATCTCCTTTACCTGGTCACCTCTCATGTTTACAAGCAAGAAGAAATAGTGATTTTTTAGCCTCAAACAATGTTTCTCCAGCTGAAGGGTCTGTGCCTGCTCTCCACACTTCCAGCTTTTTAAACCCCATCCATCAGAAACCAGAAAGTCTGAGAGATTATGTTGCTGATATTTCTGTAATAGTGAACAAGCACAAGGGTATCTTTCAAATCTCCTTTGCAGATAAAGCAGGTTATGGAGTGTTTGTGCCTATCTGTGAGTCACCTTTAAAACAACAACTGCACCCAGTGACACTACAGAGCATCAGGTACAGACTTAATGTACTTACAAGTCATTAACAGTTTTTAAATCTTCATGGGGTATGGCACTTATTTAAAAATAATAAATTGTTTTAAAAACCAAACCAAACAGCACCAAATGACACCTCTGGGGTGCACCCCTTCCTTCTCAGGCTTCTTGCCAGACTCAGCTCAGCACACAGTGATTTTTTCATAGTTTTAAGCATGAATTACCTACACTCAGTCCTTCTTGCCCAAAGGATTTAAAACTAATTAACAAAATCAAAGTTTAAAGAAGCCAAACTTTTCTGTGTTTCGTTTTATCTTTGGTAATTCCACCCCAAAACAGTTTCTCCTGAATTCTGATGGATCCTCCTGTAAAGATGGCACTTTATAAAAGCATTTAAAAACCGTAATAGACTTAAATATAAAAATGCCTAACTGTATCCATAACTAAGTCTTCATTTAGTTGAAAAGTTTTGATATTATCTCTTATTATTTATTCTTCAAAGGAGAATAGTAATTAGAAAAGTTCTGCAAATTTGCACTAATGAAGCAGAAAAATCTACTATGAAGTAATGAATTTTATTAATCACCATGTGAGCAAATAAGTAAAAAAACATTAATAATAGAAGTATACCTAGCCCCTTTTCTTGAATTTTATATTAGTTTATGTAAAATTACTTACAGGTTA